>NC_090447.1:1371744629-1372054892 GCF_031143425.1 Pleurodeles waltl | reverse complement strand
GGTACGGTCTTCTGGCGGTTCCCGCCAGGCGGGCGGCGACCGCCGCCCGCCAAGGTAGGAATGACCGCCTATGTGTCTAAGAGCAGTTGAAAATGGAATGAACACTGACAATGAACTAGAGTATTTCTTGGGGGATAAATAAAAGGAGAGTAATCAGGTTATGATATGGAAGCTACATCACAATCAAGATATGTTGGGTATACAACCAGATAAAGAAGTAATGTACATATGAGGGTTGTCTAAATAGTGAATTAATGAGACACATGGAAAGGTATATATGAAGACCATATGGAATAACTACTATTCAGTATGATTGTGGACTCTGTGCGGTGCAATTTGTCCTAGCTACTTACAATTAGACAGGGAGAGGACTAATATAACGGTAGCAGTATTATTTAATATTAATATAACAACCACTACCTTTGATTTGTGCAACTAGTAAAAGAGGGCTGAATAATGATATGTGATCAATAAACACAGCGTTGTTCAATCATATACATAAGACGCAAACAAATCATACTAATACAGTGCAATTTTATATTTAGGAATATACTCTAACAATATGAACTGAGAACTCTAAAACAATACAGAGATAAGATTCAAAAGAGAGGTAAGTAAGAGAGTCACAAGTGGGATAGTCTAGGACACTACTATCCCGTGAAGGGTAAAATTGCACTAAATATCATTTAATTTATTTAGGATACGTGTAATTTTGAAGATGGGAAGCAATTTTGACAAAGAATATATGTCTGAAAACAGTATAACTAAAGAGTACACGGATAATCATTAATAAGTGACTACTAGAGGAAAGTGAAAAATTGAGGATTATTGGAGAGGACAGGTAAATAATATAGATAGGTGGAAGGGTTTGTTGCACAGCACGGACTCTGCACGTTTGTTCATAATAGATCATGGAATTTGATTGCAAGCTTACATAAGAATGCATGCAGCCATCACTGAGAGAGAGCTTATAAGTATATGATGTGTAGTAGAAACTGTTTGGTCTCCACTCATGACACAAATTTAACGATTTGCTTGACTGCACAACATTGGTTGATGGCACATGATAATATGTAATATTTTTTGGAAATTACAACTGAGAACATATATTATGTATTGTTTAAAGCCATAAAAGCCCCCAGGAAGTCGTGGAGTGACACACCCCAGATGAAACACGTGTTGGCTTAGCTGGAGTGATACCACTAAGGAGGAATAAAGAAGAAAATTAAAATTCTCTGGGACTGAGTTTTTGATAATTTAGATATATTATAGCAGACATGTGCTTAGATGTAATTCCTAGAGCATACCTACATTTCGAAGTGCCATAATAAGGGAATGTAAGGGTCACACTGCTTGAGAAGGTCAAATCATCCAACATGCTAAGGTTACATTTCTTCATGTAGATGCCATTTAGAGGGTTAAATTTACGCAGTATCATGTGCTTCAGCTGTAGCTTTGTTGTCCATAGGCATACACTGTTAAAAGACGCACATGGGACAGGGCATCTGGAACATGACAATATCAGATTTTGTCATAGTGATTGCAGTAATAGCATCAACATGTATTTTTATGCACATGAAGTAGTGAACATATTCACTTATGAGTCTATAGATATCTTTTCTTTTCACTATGATGTGAAGAAAAGAACCAGGAACAAGGGGAATAGGAGTGAATAAGGACAAGCGCTGCAGTCGCTCAAGGGGCACAAGAAGAGACCACCAACACTGAGGAGGAGGTTGAGGCAAGTAACATCAAGAATGCATCAGCCTGCAGAGTGACATTAATACTCTGTGAGCTCCTGGCACTTGACCTCCTTCTTCGGTCCACCAAAAGTGTGTGGAGGCAGACCATGCAGTGATCTACTGCATAATTACCTACAAGTTCTATGTCCTCCTCACTGAGGTTCCTCTTCCTCTTGAATGACATGGGCTACATCATGAAGTCTAAATGTTGGTAATAAAGAATGTATTAATGTTCTTTCAAAAGTTCAAAAATAGAATATCCTGTTAAGACGTTATGCATCTATTTGTTAGAAACTCCTTTTACTCAATAAATGTGTATAGCAGGATGTGTTCTTTTTAAGCACATTTAATAGAACTACCTTTTTATTTTAAAGAATAGATATGCCATTTTCTTTTCAATTGCTGTTCAAGAGGGCTGCTTCTAATTATCATAATATTGTATGGCTTTACACATAGCATCTACTCGTGAAATCTGTTTCTAGAAAGGTTGGTACACAAAAACAGTCAACCATATATTTTTGGAACAAAGAGTCTTAGTTTGCTTAGGATGATCCAGCCCTTTTTAAAATAATAGCTGTCTTCAATGAAACACCACAGTCATTACTGTAGAGCTCAGACTATGATAACATATTAATTCAAATTGAACCATGGTAGCTACCACTTGTATTGATAATGGCAGTGTGTTACACAATGCCCATTTAGGCTTTTGTTTGTGGGATTAAAGTTACTTCATATTTAGTTAATTTCATTTAGTTAGGCCATGTACAGCAAATAAAACTCAAACCTAAGTACTTGTAAATATAGAAGCCTATTTAGACCTCCACTGAGTGTGTCTTGGTTATAAATGACCCCTGCAAAAACATATTTTCACACAGGGGTTGCAACTATAAGTAAGCAGTAGTTTGAGAGATGTCAAGGGCAAGCACTTCTACCTCTGTTTGTGCCCCATCCGTGCCCAGCGCCAGGTCCCGTGACCCACTCCCCAAACAATACACTCTAAGATACTACTCTTCCATAGCTCCCCATGGCCGGAAACCCTGGACTCCCATCCCTGAGCTGCAGCTGGGCCTCTCTGACTAGACTGAAGTTGTGTTTGCCTATGCTGCCTGCCCCTTCTCCTGAGCCTCTCCCAGTATTCACCCCATCACACCTCTTCCCCTCATCATACACACAAACTAGCCTCACAGGACACCTCCATGTACAACACTCAGTAAAAACTGACCTGCGTTCTCTGCTTGCTTTGGCAAGACCCCTCTCCAGTCTTCCCTCCCTGCACAATATCACAAGACAGGATAGAACCACCAAAGCCAGAGACGGAATTACCAATATCTAAAAGGAAAACATCCACTGCTCACACACCTCAGCAAACCCCTGCGACAAGCTCAAGCACCTAGCTTTCAAACTCAGCATTTTGTGCAATAACTCTTAGGAACCGCCCTACTTTACCAGCATCCTGGACCAAGAGGCAACTTCAGGAACACCATTGCGGACACCATCACCTCTTTCATGCTCAACTTCATCTCATTCATCTTCATTGCAACCTCAACTTCAGCTTGGAGAACCACAAAGACTTTAACACCAACAAACCGCTGAAAGACCTGAACATGCCCAGACTTACACAGTGAGCAAAGGAACCCACCCACACACCTGCACATCTCATGACCCTGTCTTCATCAACTTCTCGGATACCAGGGTAGATATGCGCATCCCCCTCACCTGGACATACCTTGCCCTCACATGTTATGATCTGCACCTATCCCATCAGCAGGGAATCACACCCACCAAGACCACCCGATGCAATTGGAACACAATATGAGGAAACCTCGTCCACAGAACTCCCTACTTATCGCCTGAGGCACCAAGGGGATGAAATGTTCCATTCTATAGTCAACTTCAAATAACTCAATCACCTCTTGTGCGGACACCCGAATCCCACTCAAAACCTCCATCCCTTCAGAGACGAAACCACAAGCAAGTTGGTACACTGATAACCTATGACTCAACAGATGCCATTGCATACAGCTGGAGAGCTGATGGAGACACAACCACAACAGGAATGAAGAGAATGTCCCAGAAATGCACCCTACTTGCTGACCCACCATTAATTCCCCTGGAAAATACTGCCAAAATGCTCTCTATTCACTCAGGAGCATTCTCAGAACCTTGCCCACACTTAACCTTCATCAAAGGACTTGAGCCCATCTGCACCGCCCTCACACTTGTTTTCAATGACTTTCTATCTACTGCCACATTCGCAGGCATCTGAAAACACACCACCATCCTGCCACTACTGAAAAAACCTGCAGCAGATCAAGAGCAATTCATCAGCAAAGGACTAACTGACTACCTCAGTGACAACCACCTCCAGCTACCATCCCAATCCAGATTCAGACCTAATCACAGCACCAAGACTGCTCTCATCACCGCCATGGATGACATTGGTCTAATCATGAACCCATGGCTCTCATCCTTCTCGACATCTCTGTGGCCTTCAACGTTGTCTCCCTCCCAATCATCATTCAGCACTTCCACGACACTGGAACACACAGAACTGCATTTCAGTGGATCAGCACCTTCCTCACAGGCCACACACAGACTGTCAGCCAGGACTCAAAAACCTCATCTTCTTCCAACGTGATCCATGACATTTCTCATTGATTATCTCTCAGCCCCACCCTCTTCAATATCTACATGGCTCCACTTGCCAGCATCCTCTGAGCCTGTGGACTCAGCATGCCAGTGACACATAAGCCCAAATTTATACTTTTTTAGCTCCGCATTTGCGTAATTTTTTGACGCAAAAGCGGCGCAAACTTACAAAATACAATTGTACTTTGTAAGTTTGCACCATTTTTGCGTCAAAAAGTTAAACAAACGCAGCGCAAAAAAAGTATAAATATGGGCCATAGAATCATCACCACCCCCACCTCCATCACTCAAACTAAATTAATCATCTGCATGTTAGAAGTCACCCATTGGGCAAAGATGAGCTGTCTGAAGCTTATCTCAGACAAATTAGAGGTGGTACTCCTCCGGAAAGACACCTCACTCTGGTCTTCAGCCTGGTGGATCTCATAATTAGGAACCACACCCTATTTTTTGGAGGCAAGCCATGACCAACTGCCAAATCTTGATGTTGAGCCAGGTCAATTTGTTCGCCTCTTCTTGCTTCCACACACTCAAACTCCTCAGGAAAACTTTCTGCTCAACACCAGTCAAACCATCACCAAGTCTTTATTACTAGCAAACTGGACCACAGTAATCCAATTTATGTAGGAATCTCTATACAGCTCACCAAGAGACTCCAGGTCACCCAGAATACAGCATCCAGGCTCACACTGAACCTCTCATACTACACACAGATACCTTAGTACATCAAAGACCTCCATTGGTTCCCCATTCACAAACATGCCATTTTCAAACTACTCACATATACATACAAAGCACTTCACAACCAAGGACCTGCCTACCTAAACAGCGGCATCAGCTTCCATATCCCCACTAATCATCTTTGCTCAGCCAGCCTGCTTCTCGCCCATGCCCCCCACATGGCCAGAGCCGTATGGCGCGCACATTAGAGCTTCTAGCTCAGTCAAGTAATTTTGGAAAAAAACGTGAAATCCTGGTTCGTTCAACAAGCCCCGACCAGAACAGCACCTCCAGGTGCCAGGATATCGTCCCAAGTGACATGCAGGCACTACAGATACACGTACTCACATAATATATTACCATACGTACCAGGTGCAACAAAGTCTGCATCCCACCATAAACGTCAGCAGGTCATTAATGACATTTCCTGTGGGAGAAGGCCTAGTATATACCTGGACATGCAGATTTTGGTTCTAAAAGCCCCAACATCTGTCTATTATCAATGTTAAAAATAAACACGTACGAGGTGCTATGTACTGCAGTTAAATTCTTAATTCCTGGATACTCATAATCTAGGCATTAGCCTAGTATGTGGTATGCTTGAAACGGAGGTATGTGAAATTCACATCGATATTCCAGAATTTCCATCTAGTTCTCCATCCTTCCAAACTCACAGCCTTTGAAACAAATGTCACGCGTATAAGTCATTTGAGAGTATAACATACTTCCTAGGGAAAAAATGCCTGCCATCTCACTTGCTGTGTTTTTTCATCTCGAAAATAGATAGTGCTTAGGCTCAACAAATGCCACAAATATGTGCTAATGTTTGAATCTGTACTGGGTTGAAAACATTGGAAGAGAGAATATGAATGAAAATGTAAAGAAAACTGTTATGTATGATGCTTGAGCGTATGTGAGCGTATGCGGAACCATTACTAGATCAATTTCAGGATGGAAAGGAAAGATCTGTGATATACAGTATTTACCTTTAGCTGTCATAGATGAAAAGTATTAGCTATGGCTAATGAATTGATGTACACGAGCTGCTGTTTAAATGTACTCCACTAGCCCACAGTGCTAGCGAGAAATTGAAATGCTTCCTGCTCTCTGGGACTATAAGTAAATTATTAGACTGAGGGATTCTTCTTCTAGTACCGATTTTATTATATCACATTTTTCATCACTGACAGTCGCCAGTAAATCCGCAACTGTATGTGAAGCCTCCAGATGTGCTCAGGGAACAGTCACAAGGAGAAGGGGAAAGGAGCTGTTTGTTAAAAATTACATTTGTGGTTTTGAAACAAAAATAACTAAGATGGTGTTGCTATGTCTTAAAAGGAAGTAGTAATACTCTGGTACCGCTTCACGTATTCACAAATGAAAGTCACACAGGTAGAAGCATATGCCTGACCTATCTCTTACGTGTGGTATTCTCCACTATGAATGTAAGTATATGTTTTGGGAGTAAATATGTAAGAAGCAAGGGCTGGAAAATGAGGAATACCAACTTCAAATTGGAAGGAGGAAGGGGAATAATATGGGCGGGCCATACAAATACAAAGGTACACCCATGAAAGGGTAAGTCATTTATAGTGCATTAAAGTTACACCCAAATCTACCGTAGTAGTACTGCAGCACAAACTGGCCTTAAAGTAAGCAACACCATGCATGTACACTCACAGGTTCTGTAAGAGAATCTCATAGAAAACAACGGGAGTGAGAATTGTACTACCATCACAAATCACAGCATTAAAAAATAAAAGTAAAGAAATAGAAAATATGCCCATATCACTTCATATTCATAAACAGATATACACTGCCTAGTCACAATGTACCAAAATACAAAAACCTTCTATGGAAAAATAATCATATATGAGCAAACATTCCAAACACCTTCACAAATAACATTATGGAAATGCAAACAGATACATAGAGAAGTAGAAAAATGTAAATTATTGAACTATAAAAAAAAAACTTGACATTACCAATAGTGCTGTTCGTGCAGATCCCGCAGTGAGGCGCTGATCTGACAGCCACATATGAAGCAGCAGGTGATGAACCTCTATTCAGGCCACACTGGTTATTGTTCCCCAGCAGTTCTCGTCCCAACAACCCACAACACAATCAGAAAGGGTGAAGTGGTGGTGGAGCTGCTAGATATTTCACTGAAAGTTTTTTTTTTTCTTCAAATTACTGGAACATAAACAGCAGATTGCATTGTGAATAAGTGAAAAAATCTCTAGTATAGAACATCTAGGGGAATCTTGCCTTCCTTGGTGTCTTAAAGTTGGGCTCTAAAATATATCTCAGTAAAGGACTGCATGGCACCGGTATATAGGACACGTATGAGTGCAGAGGGCAATGCAATGCTGGCCTTGCAAAATTAACACAGGTTGTCCTTTTCCGGAATTTTAATTCTGAATATACAACTCCAGGCTGCTTTTCTTCTACCGAGCCACATTGTGAATCCGGCCAGTACCAAACCCCAAAACAACAGTAAGCTCCATTCACAATGATCCTTCTGTAGTGTCTTGTATGATTTAGATCAGAACCTTTATGACTCCCAAAGGACTCCATATAAGTGTGATGTAATTGCTAGAATTAAATGTAATTAAGCTTTGTTTAGAATGTTTAAGTTAACAGGTACTTGCAGAGGAATAAACATGATTTACAGCTCTGTGTGTGGCCTAATCATCTCCCCTGGGCTGAGGGAGATGCCTCAACTGGAGGCACGATAGGAGTAAATTAACCTAAGAAGAAAGTGCTCTCCCAGCGAGTTTGCCATGGTCCAAGCAAACTGCTCATGCATGCGACATGTGCCTTAGTTGAAGTGCTGAGCCAATGGTTGGTGTATGTGGAGCCAAAGCACAAAGTCTGAATAGAAGGAGAGCTTCACAGAAAAGTCTATGCATCGTTGGTCAAGACGCTATGAGTAAGATCCTAGATAAAGGTGCTGCACTGCCACACAACATAAAGTTAGAGAGTATAAGGAGCATTAATGCTGAAGGCAGATACTAACAAGCTTATACAGTACAGATAAAGACAATCATACGTTGCTATATTTTAGTATGAATAATAGTACTGGTTGATAGAACAAGTAAAAAAGCATCATACTGCTACTACTCTTACCTGAGTCTTGATAAGTGGAGCATTACGGCTTCAGCATTCAGTGGGGAGACCCAAGAAAAAACACTGCGGTTGTGCTTACTGAGCTGTCTATGAAATGGCAAATCATTAAAGTTGACAGGTGGTGGCTCAGAAAAACTCCAGATGTCTCCATGAGTGACAGGGCTCCCACAGAGACCAAGAAGAAGGTCAAATCTCCAAACACTGCCCTGAATGACCAAGAGGCTAAAACATCGTCGAGCCTCAGTAATGATGCACATTCTAAGGGGCAGTAGATAGCGCTTGACAGAGCACCACCCTCGAAGTCAGCCACTCCCATGAACAGCTACAATCATTAACCCCAATTCACCAAAGCACCAGGGGTAGCAGAAGTGGCATTGCATGCCCCTCATGCACCTTTTATCCTCAAATTTAACACACACACATCTACAGACACTCTCTCATGTAAACACTCATCCACCTGCAAGCATGCACACAACATCCATTTAAAAGCATTTTTTTAAATATGACCTGCGACTGTGTTCCAGGTACTGACTTTGCCACCTCTGGGGCCATGGGTAGCAAAGGCAGTGTTAGGGTTCACAAAAGGCATGCTAAGGGTCACAGCTGTGACCCCTGGCAATCTATAAAACACATCATGGTTACAATGCTAACTACCTAAAACCTCCACCATCCTTAGATACTGCCAAAAACAAAATATTGGTGATAGATGGACCTCATGGGTAGAGACATTTGAAGATTTCATAGATTCACTTGAAGAGACTGATTATATGAAGTTTATCAACTATCTCAAAAATATTGCTGACGTGAAATAAGTCAAAAAGAAATTACTCAGAAGTGATGAAGAGATCAAACACCGTCAGACTAAGAATGCGTAGAATCTCAAGTTTAGTCCACTACGAAATGTTGACAACAAACAATATGTGGTCAGTCAAGAACGTTAAAAAGAGTTGGTGAAACAACTGATGCATTAGTTGAAAGATTCAACACACTCATCAAACTGTGTAAGTTCAATTACTTTAATGATGAAAAAGCCATGAGGCTTAGAGTGATGGATGGATGCTTGTCTGATTCATTCAAATGACAAATTGTGAGAGAAACGCTTAGTCTGGAGCAAGTATTGATAGCTGGCAGAGCTGAGGAACATGCTGAGAGACAAGCTGCCAACATGGAGGCCGGAGGTGTCCAGAGCAAGTCAGCCATGAAAGTAAAAAGTAGTTGGAAACAAAGACTAAAGGACACAAAGTTATATCTACATGCAAAAAGTAGTTGTGTTTCAGATGTGGATTTGTATTAGTGCATCCTAATGCGGGGATAGCAGGCATTGGGTTGAGCACCTTAATACCTACATATGGCGTGGAGGTGCAGACACCTTGCTTGCTGATGGCGGGTTAATGTTATCGGCCTGGTATTCCTCAAATCTGGCCCATAGTTCTAGTAGTGGTTCCTTTTCAACCTTCTTTTGCCCTGTGTAGTTTGTATGTATATGTTTCTTGTGTGCTCAATTGTGTTGGTGTCAAAGATTATCTCTTTTGGCCAGGGGAATGTGTGTGCCTTGGTGTGTGTGAGTAACTCATGGCAGAACCTGCTAAGCTTTTTAGCCTGAGTGGTGAACCTACTTTGAATATGATTTAAAGGTGATTCTATGATGGGTTTGGGTAGTTTTTCAGTGGATAGTTATTCTTTTAGTTTTTATGTTTTCAGGAGATGTTTAAGTTAAACTCGTCCTAACTTTTCTATTTTTATTGAATTTTTCTACGTTTACTCTGGTGGTGGGGAAAAATGTGTAAGGGTAGTACTAAATCTACTCTGGTAGTGGGACATGTATGCGCTAGGTCTAGTCTTGTGGGGGAGGGTATACACACAGGGTCTAATGAGCTCAACGTTTTTCACAAATGCATCAAAATAAATATTTAACAAACAAACCCATATGAAGAATCACAATCCTAGGAATAAGTGCAATTGTTAAATCACAGCTACCTGGAATTTGGTGACATAATAGTGAGCCTTACTTTGGCATCAAAAGTTGTGTAAATCAGCAATATCTTCATGGTACATTAAATTGTTGACAAAAACAAAGCAATCAACACTCAAGACGAACACAGTCACATCAATCTAGGTGTACCATAATATCAAAAACGATACCAATTCAACTGGGACAAGAAAATGTGACAAGTCAGGAAAAATAAAGGGAAAGGCCTGTCAGAAATACCTTAGCGCATGTTATCCTGTGACCAAGAGAAGCTCTGCACAGTGCTCGGGACTAGAGGAGCCTGCCAATCATGTCAATATCAGCTCAGGGTTAAAGATTGCATCAATTTATGCATAGAAAGAAAGGAATCAGTTCAACGACCATAGACCCTTACTGGAAAAACACAAGCTATGCCTAATCTCCTGGATCCCAATCGTACTAGTTCCATAACATCCAAAATCCCCCTATATTACACGAAGAGTTCCTGCGTCCCATCTGTGTCATGCCCAGTGGTCTAAGCAAACACACCTCTCACTTCTTTCAAATACCACCAGTGTCAAGAAACTGGAGGCTCTGAGAAAATGAGGTTAGCCTAATATTATTGCGATGCAAGCCCTATATCACACCCAGAGTCTATGTGTACCGTCTACATCACACCCAGCAGTCCAAGCAAAAACCACCTCTTAAAACAGGGCAGGACCCATATCACACTCAGAGCCTTATGTGTACCATCTGTGTCACGCCTAGTGGTCCAAGTGGCCAGAAACCCAAAAACCCTGTATCACACCCAGGAGTCAAGCATACAGTCTGTTTTACACCCAGCGGTCCAAGCGATTACCCTTCCTGACATTGACAGTCAAAATATTGACTTTCGTGGACTATGCTTTTTGCTAGTTTGCCACACGCCAAATCCTAGGACTAAGGCTCTGATGTAGTCTCCAACCCTTGAGACAGCAGCTTCAGGGCAGACCTCTGCCCCAGGTATTCAGCAGAACTTCCAATCAATTGCGGTGTCTGCTCATCTTTCTTGTTGCACAATTGTGAATCAGTCTGGGTGGGGTTCTCTTCCTTTGGTCGCAGTTGGGTCCCAGGAACCAATCAGCTCCTATGTGGCTCTCCAAAATGTTGCTCGAATGAGAATTTATCTTAAAAAACAAAAGATAAATGACTTCCGTCAAAACAGGAAATGGTTCATTTAATTAACCATTACAGCCGGGATAGCAGTTACAGAACCGGGGTCTGAGGACTGTCTTTCATTGTACATCAGATCGAAGTAAGTTTTACACATTTCTCCAAGTGTCATAAAACCATAAAAGACATTTTCTTCTCGGTAAAAAAATGTAAACAGCTGTCAAGAAGTCGTTAATACACTCCCAGATAGTGAATGCAGGTGGGCCTTGACCTGGTGTGAACACAATGTGGCCATTGAGCACATGTCCAGATGTCAGGCCTGAGTGGCGCGCGGTAGCTGAGTGTGCTGTGCATGCTGTGTTCTGATTGGCTATAAGTTCCTAACTACATGTAGCATCTAACTTTATGGTGTTTTTGGAAATGTACGCATCCCTCTGGCAATGTGTGTTGTATTGCGGCCAATTTCCGGGGGCCATTGTGATGTTGCTGCTTATCTGTGGGAGCTGATCTAAGTTTTCCTGTTCGTGTGTTTGACTGTCAGGTAAGTGTTACCCCACCTGTGACCTGTCAGTCATGAACTTCAGGTCTAGGTCTCAGAGCCTGCGTGATCAAGTTCCTATGGGCGGGGCCTGACGGACAGTTCACAACTGGGGAATCTAAAAATGGTGATGCAACTTAGTTTGTGTATATAAATGCATTGCCACACACATCAACATCAATTAATCCAATATTAACAACAAAATAGTAAGTCAATTCCCTTCATTGTTTTATGGTTTAGGAAAGACTAATAAAATAAAAGTGCATATTAATGAAGATGTCTGTCCTGTTGCTCAGAGACACAGATGAGTTTATTTTAATTTGTGAGAACCATGACAATAATGAACATTCAACAGTCCAACGCCATGGGTTTCTCCCACAGTAGTTGTGCCTAAAAGGGACCATGAAGTAGCTGTGCACACATGCTTTGACATGCCCCAGATGCAAAAATAGATTGAACAAGAATGACATTCAGGGCTCCACATTGCTGACATAATCATGCAATTGAATGGTAACAAAGTCTTCTCTTGACTTGATTTGAAAAAAGGTTATGATCAGCTAGAACTTGAAGAAAGCTGCAGACATATTACAACCTTTTCTATACATGTTGGTTCGTTTAGATGCAAGAGACTTAGGACCTGATTTAGAGTTTGGTAGACAGGTTACTTCATCACAAATGTGACAAATATCCCATCCACTACATTATGATCTCCATAGGCTACAATGGAATCGTAATACAGCAGATGATATATCCATTAAGTTTGTGACAGAGTAACCTCATCTGCAAAACTCTAAATCAGGCCCTTAATTTTGGTGTATCATCGACTGCAGAACGTTTCCAAGACATCATAAGGAGTATCATATAACCTGTTGTGAATGTATTTAACTATAATGATGACATATTGGTTTTTGGAGCTAAACAGAAGGAGCAAGATAGACCCTACACACAAGTATGTCAATTACTCAGTGATGCATCTTTAAACTTAGAAAAGTGTGAATTCAACAAAACAAAGCTGATTTCTTTGGCCATTTCTGTTTTTGGATGGGGCATGACACCTGATCCTGCAAAGTTCAAGCTTTAACACATGCTGAACCCGTACAAGATGTTTTAATGCTATGCCCTTTTACTTGGAATGGCCAGCTACTGTTAACAATACGCAAAGGACTTTGCAGTTGTCAGTACTCCATTATGAGAGATAACAAAGAAAATGTTTCTTTTAAATTGTCCCAACAATCTGAAAAGAGTTTCATGAGAATCAAACACGCCATCGAAAATGCAAGTGAAATGGAGCACTTCAATCCAAAGCTTCATACACAGATTGTGGTTGATGGAAGCCCTATTGGGTTATCTGCTATTCTTGCACAGCATAGTGGATGCCCAGATGCAATGCAACATATAGTGGCCTATACTAGTAGAAGTCTGTCTCAAACAGAACATGCTTACTCACAGCCTGAGAAGGAAAGTTTGACTGTACTACGGGCTTGTGAACAATTCTATGTAGTCCTGCATAGAAAGACTTTCACACTGATGACTGCTCTTCAAGCTTTGCTGACCATCTTCAGAAACCCAAAGCCAAGATGCCTCCTCAAATTGACCGATGGGGACTATGAGTGCAAGAGTACAATTATACAATTGTGCATCGACCAGAAAAGGACCAAAATCCTGCTGACTATTTTTGAGAGCACCTATTCAAGGTCATGGTACTCCATCCAAAACAGCTGAGGACTACATCAATTTCATTGTCAAGTCAAGTTCACCAGCTACTATGCTGTTAGCCCAGATTGGCACTGCTATGAGTCAAGCTAGTGACCTGCTAAAGTCAAAATACATATTACACATCAGTCATGGGATACACATGGTTAAACCTCTCAGTAATGATCGAGAGTATCAAAAGTACAAAAATGTCAAAAATACATTGTCCATAACTCAGGAAGAAGTTATGCTGTGAGGATCAAGGATCCTGATTCTGGAGAGTCGAAGACAAAAAGTGAGAGATGTGGCTCATGAAGGACATTGTGGTATTGTTGCTACAAAGAGAGCTCTCCAAAACCAAGCTTGATTTCCATATTTAGATGAAAGAGTTGAAAAGGGACTCAAGACTTGTCACATATGCCAATGCCTGTCAACCAAAGTCACTCAAAATACTCTAACCATTTCAGAACTCCCTAAATCTGCGTGGGAGAGAATAACAATTGATTTCTTTGGGCCACTTGGCAACGGATATCACTTAATGGTGATTTTAAATGAATATTTACATTTTCCTGTGGTTAAAGATCTTTCATCCATGACATATGAGTGAGTAATCAAAACACTTGCTGCCATCTTTGCAACATGGGGCTTATCTGCCATCATGAAGTCTGACAACGGTCCACTCTTCAACAGCAAAGAATTTAAATAATTCCTGGAGCATCAACACATAAATCACCAGATGTCTACACCTTTATGGCCACAGGCCAAAGGACTTGTTGAGCATTTTATGAGTATGCTAAAGAAAGCAGCGCAGCATGCAACTATTGAGAAGCTCAGTTTAAGAACAGTACTAAGCTCTACCTTACGGGCTTATCATTCAACACCCCACTCAACCACATGTGAAAGTGCTATAACTTTAATGTTCAGGAGAGCATTACCTCAATGGACAACATGATTCCTACGAGGGACTTGGGCCCAGATGAACGAAATTCCAATTTTACAACTCACAAATAGCGACTCCGTAGAAATCGCTATTTTTGAGTTGCCAATTGACATGTACATAGTTAGCGATTTCCTGGTCACAATTTCTACTTGATAGAAATCACAATTAGAAAATCTGTATTTAAGAGATCGCTGAATTGTGATTTCTTAATAGGAAATCACAATTTAAGAAATTAAGCCCAAAATGCACCTGGAAGCCGTTTTATGATGTCACAGCCCAGGTGAAAGTCAATACCAGGGGTGTGGCCACCACCTATAGGCCTAATACACCTACTGGAAACAGGGAGTGGCCCAGATACATCGCTGTAGGCACAGGGAAGCCAAAGAACAGCACTCCATGACTTCAGGGGAAGGCAGGGAAACTGGAGGCAGCAGGAAAAGAAAATGAAAGTTTTCCTAGAGGGAGCTGGAGGTGCTCACTGAGGAATGCATCACAAAAATGGACCAGTTGTTTTACAAGGCCTCCTTTTCTTTTCCTGATGCCCAGGAAAAGCAAATTTGGCAGGAAATACTGGAGAAAGTAAACTCATTGGGGGTGACCAGAGCGGCCTGGCTCCGGCATGTAGGTACCCCCCATTGTATTCCCTTTGGAGTGAGTGTGACTACAAGGGAACCCCCCCCCCTGGCACTAGCCAGACCAGAGGCAAATCGCCCCCAACTCCGGGGCCTACCCCACCGTGAACTACCTGTTCAGGTAGGCCATACATTATTCACTTTGAGCACCCCACTTACTACGTGTGCTCCGACCATGACGAATGCCCCTGACCTACCAGCACTCAGTGAGGGCAGAAACATGTTGGTCTTATGTATTTCTTTTTAGACTCCACGAGACATTATTCTCTAACGAGCCTCTCCCCCTTGTTCTTAGTCTTACCAGCATGCACCACCATTAAAACTAGCAATAGCTACTGGTGACATGTTTGGTAATTTTATTATTCACCCCTTCTGGATCACTGTAACTATCCAGTCAGTTTAATTTCAGCACTCCCTCTGGTTCTTTTAACCAAGAGGTTGAGTCCGCCCAAGTAGTATCATCTTACTTGGGTGGGGCTAGGTGGTCAAATGATGAAGCAACACACTATTATGTGTGTGAGACCACCTAGTCCGTAAAGGAAATTCCCCCCTCCTCCTGTAGGACAACACAGCACCCCCTTGCTTGGACATTTTCCAACCATGATTTTCCCGCTTCAGGATTTAAAGCAACCTAACTAATACCGGGCACTAAATGAAGACTAATCTAGTCCTACCCTCAGTTCCTACTACCCCACACCTTTAGTGATTATATAGGTGACATAGAGGACCATCCCTGAACTGAGAAAGCAATGGTATGACCTGACCTCCTGGACCAAGGATAAGCTGTCCCACAGGATGGCCCAGAGGTGTGGGACACGAGGAGGACCATCTACACAACTCCCCTGATTGCCATGGAGCACCTGATTGAGGGGGCCCTTAAACCAATGAGTGACCCTGGGTTGGGGACATCAACACCTCCTTCCTAGCAGGCAACAGCCAAAGTAAGTCATCTACCTTTATTTTCCATCCAGGTCATGCTGTTAAGAAAACCACATCACATACATCACAGCATTAAATACTCCATTGAGGTGTTTGGTCCACCCAGCCAATGAGAGTTGTAGTGCTCTCCACCAGCATGCTGTACTGAGTTCTGATGGTCATATCTTACACTTAGACACATCTCCAACAAATCATACACACACGTAGCAACGTCACTACACTGTAGTGACCAAAGTAATTACATTCATATACAACTATGTGGTATATATTTATATGTCCCACTGATAACAGCCCAGATATTTCTGCACCTGCTACTGAGGTGATGTTCATCTGGAGCCACCAACACCACCATCACCTCCACCATGCTGATCTACCCAAACAGGCAGGACAGTCAGAAGCTCACCACTGCCCACGTTTCCTAACAGTGATGATGACCAGTCCATTACAAGGTAGCCCACCACAACCAAGTCCAGGACTGTCAGCATGAGCACTGAGCCCATGTCAGGTATGGGGACAACATCAACCATCTATGGCAGACTTCAGAAAGTCATACTCAGGACACAGCACCTGCAAAACAAAAAAAATGAGTTGTGTGTTAGAAATGGGGTCTTTGGTTGACAGTCAGGTTACCCCCTGTTCAAGCAAGGACCCTCCCTCTAGTTAGGGTAAAAGAGAATCACCCTCAGCTAACACCTGCTTACCCCCTTGGTAGCTTGGAAGAGCAGTAGGCTTAACTTCAGAGTGCTAGGTGTAAAGTATTTGTACCAACACACACATTAACTTAATGAAAACACTTCAAAATGACACAACACAGGTTTAGAAAAATAAGAAATATTTATCTAAACAAAACAAGACCAAAATGACAAAAATCCACAATACACAAGTCAAATTATCAATTAAAAAGCAAAAAGAGTCTTTATGTAGTTTAAAACACACACTAACACTGTTAGCATGAAAATGTACCTTGAGTGCATCAAAAATAACTCTGTACGGGCGAGTGTGTGTCAAAGAGCTAGCGATGCGGCGATTCCACTCACGAGCGGGACCTTGTGTCGTTTCTCCTTTCGACGGGTTGGGGAGCATCGTTTCTTCTCGCTGCAGGAGACCGATGCGTTGATCCGGTCAGCACTCTCGGGTCCAGGCAAGCCTTGCGTTGTTTTTAAACGCCCAGCGTGCATTGGAAATACAGCTGCACGATGATCCAAAAACCACGCAGAGCGAGTTGCGATCTCCCAGCCTCCGGCAGCGATGCTGCGCGTCATTTCTTCCGCTCTGTTCGTCGATTCTTCGTTCACGTTGCAGACGAGCGTTGATTTTCAGCAGCGAATCCGGCGGCGCGTCATTTCCCAGCCACAGATCGGAGTTGCGTCGATCTTTTCCCCGCACAGATTGGAGTGAGAGCCCAGAGTGCAGTGTATGCTCCATAGGCAGTATATTGGGTGCATTGGCACCTTCTCCAGGGCAATTAAGTGCCTGGCAAATGCAACATTAAGCCTGGCAAGGTGTACTGTTAAGTCACACAAAATAATAAGAGGGACAGGGAGATTAATGGTCCAGTGTACAGTCTCCCGAATAATGATACTAATAAATAAGAGTACACTGTTCCAGGAAAGAAGAGTAAGTCCACCAGGTGCTCCTCTATTTAGAAGCAGATGCCCTCACACTTCCAATTGGATGTCATGCTTCATCGTAGGGCTTGCTCCTCCTCAGACTGGCGCTGCAATGTCTGACGGGCACCCCATACAGGGGGCTTTTTTGCCGGAGATCTTATATTGATACTATGGCCCTCATTCTGACCCTGGCGGTCCTAAACTGCCAGGGCCGCGGGCAACGGAAGCACCGCCAACAGGCTGGCGGTGCTTCATTGCCCATTCTGACCGCGGCGGTAAAGCCGCGGTCAGAAAAGGTGATCCGGCGGTTTTCCGCCGGAATACCCCTTGCAGGGCTGAACCTCCATGGCGGCGCTGCAAGCAGCGCCGCCATGGGGATTCCGACCCCCTTCCCGCCAGCCTGTTTCTGGCGGTTTTGACCGCCAGGAACAGGTAGCGGGAACGGATGTCGTGGGGCCCCTGGGGGTCCCTGCACTGCCCATGCCACTGGCATGGGCAGTGCAGAGGCCCCCTAACAGGGTCCCAGCATGATTTTCACTGTCTGCATAGCAGACAGTGAAAATCGCGACGGGTGCAACTGCACCCGTCGCACCCCTGCAACACCGCCGGCTCCATTCGGAGCCGGCCTCTGTGTTGCAGGCCCTTTCCCGCTGCGCTCCTTTGGCGGGCGCCCGCCGGCCCAGCGGGAAAGCCAGAATGGCCTCCGCGGTCTTTTGACCGCAGAGCGGCCAAATGGCGGTGACCGCATGGCGGGCGGCTACCGCCACCCGCCGCGGTCAGAATGACCGCCTATATGCCATAGTATGATACGTAGGGAAGAATTCTAACCCACAGGTAAGCAAAGAACAGGAGATCAAAAAGGGAAAGATGAAATTGGCTCAAAACGCTCCAAAAACCCACAATTTATTGATCAAGGCAGGGCTTTGGTCAAGGTTAAAAGCGAAAAAATGGAAGTGAACAGAGATATAATGCTCAATCACTCTACCTAGTAACATATAATTGAGGATGAAGAAATTACCCTCAATCCCGACCCTCCACCTCTGCACCAGTGGACAGGAGGCCCCGCCACAGGACCAACAGGCCACCATCACCCCACCCCCTGCAGAAGGAGAACCACCCCACAAACTGTCCCTGCAAACCAGGCATGAGCCAGAGAACATTGCCAAGACATCCGCCAGGGAATAAGACTCTCCTGATTGTCACCCTTGTGTCCCACTCTATCATCCTGTCCACCTTCAACTGCCATTGCTCCCCTTCCTATGCCCCCTTGGACAATGCACCTGTGATACAAATAGACTGGACTCTACCCTGGACTTTCTTCCATCAGCAACCCAGCCCATTGCAATACCCCCTCCACTTATTAGCACATAGATAAACACCCTTGGAACAAATACAAGTATGGAGTCTGTCCATTGATTTAAATATGTATTAGTTTAACAAGCTGTAAACATTGCAATTCAAATGTACAGTTATATATACATAGGTATGACCTGTAGTGGGCAGCAGTAAACACACAAGGAGCCAGAGTGGGGCACATAGATCTGAAAATAGAGATGCCAAAGGGTACAGTAAGTGGCCATAGACATAGGGACATCAGGCTGCCATGTTCAATATCTAACACAAAACTGGAATGGAAAGTGAAGTTACAGTGTCTTACTTGTGTTTCACTGGAAGTACTGTTGAATGAGTGAACTTCCGTTGTCCACATCTTCTTCCTCTGCCTCCTCTTTCTCACTGTCCACAGGCTCCACCGTTGCCACACGACCATCTCCAGGCTCATCCACCTGCAGAAAAAGCACCTGGCGTCTCAAGGCCAGGTTGCGCAACATGCAACGATGATCTGGCACACCTTCTTGGGTGAGTAGTACAGGGATTCACCTGTCAGATGGAGGTACCGGAATCTGGCCTTCAGGAGGCCAAAGGTTCTCTCAATTATCTTCCTTCTTCGCCCATGTGCCTCATTGTAACGTTCCTCTGCCCTTGTCCTGGCATTCCCCACTGGGGTCAATAGCCATGAGAGGTTGGGATAACCAGAGTCACCTGCAAATATCGAGGGATACCTGTTAGTTACACACTCACCATTTGGGTCAAACCCACACCCATATACATAAATCAACTGGCTGGGGACCATGGGCTCACCTATTAGCCACACCCGGTGCCTCTGGAGTTGAAACATCATATATGGAATGCTGCTATTCCTCAAGATAAAGGCATCCTGCACAGATCCAGGATACTTGGCATTCACATGGGAGATGTACTGGTCCGCCAAACACACCATCTGCACATTCAGAGAGTGAAAGCTTTTTTTTTTCCTGAACACTTGTTTATTTCTCCGGGGGGGGTGGACAAATGCTATATGTGTACCATCAATGGCACCAATGATGTTGGGATATGTCCTAGGGCTTAAAAGTCAGCATTCACTGTGACCAAATCCTCCACCTGGGGGAATACGATGTAGCTGCGCATGTGTTTCAGCAGGGCAGACAACATTCTGGTCAACACATTGGAGCACATTGGCTGAGACATCCCTGATGCCATGGCCACTGTTGTTTGGAAGTGACCACTTGCCAGGAAATGGAGCACTGACAGGACCTGCACTCGAGGTGGAATACCTGTGGGCTGGTGGATAGCTGAAATCAGGTCTAGATCCAATTGGACACACAGTTCTTGGATTTTGGCCCTATCAAGTCTGTAGGTAAGGATAATGGGGGTCATTCTGAACCCGCCGGCGGCAGAAGCCGCCTGGCTGGAACCGCCAGAATACCGCTGCGCGGTCAAAAGACCGGCGCGGGTATTCTGGTTTTCCCGCTGGGCTGGCGGGCGACAGCCAGAAGGCCGTCCCGCCAGCCCAGCGGGAAACACCCTTCCATGAGGATGCTGGCTCCGAATGGAGCCGGCGGAGTGGAAGGGGTGCGACACTGAAAATCTTAGTGGGGCCCTGTTATGGGGGCCCCTGCAGTGCCCATGCCATTGGCATGGGCACTGCAGGGGCCCCACGACACCCCTTACCGCCATCCTGTTCCTGGCGGGCAAAACCGCCAGGAACAGGATGGCGGTATGGGGGTCGGAATCCCCATGGCGGCGCAGCAAGCTGCGCCGCCATGGAGGATTCCCCAGGGCAGCGGGAAACCGGCGGTACACCGCCGGTTTTCCGTTTCTGACCGCGGCTGTACCGCTGCAGTCAGAATGCCCATGGGAGCACCGCCAGCCTGTTGGCGGTGCTCCCGCGGTCGTTGGCCCTGGCGGATTTTACCGCCAGGGTCAGAATGACCCCCAATGTGTCTGTCCTCCATTGTCACCAGGTCCACCAGGGGTCTGTACACAGGGGGATGTCTCCATCTCTTATTCATCCTCAATGGTTGAACTCTAGGGTAGAAAACGGTGAGCAGAGGGTCATATTTACACATATGTGAAATTTAAAATGCATTTTTTCCTTTACAGAAACAGTATGTGAATTTGAGAGTCAGTTGATGTGCCAATGTCTGCTGTGAAGTAATTAGGTGCCATGGCCTATGCCCACCCTGAAAAGGGTGGCTGCCTGACCTGTGAGGAGAGACGAGTGGAAATGAGGTAATTCTGCTGGTGTTGTGCGCCGTTGCAGGCGGTCGACGACTGCCGCGCAACTTCACATTGGTTATCATTGGGCCCTATTGGTTCCAGAAGCCAATGGCGATGTACGCCGGCGGTGACGGTACGCACTGCCGCAGACGTGACTTCCATTTTCTATCTGTTCACTCACTTGCTACCTGACCTTCAACAGGAGGGGACCTACACTGCAAGTGCTGCTGTGACCTGTGTCTGGAAGCGACAATGGCTCGAGTGTCTGGTGAAAGGGCCCCCACCTTCACTTCAGAGGAATTGGAGAGACTGGTCGATGGGGTCCTACCCCATTTCAATTTACTCTATGGTCCTCCAGACAAACAAGTGAGTACACTGTGAGCATGATGCGGGAGCCATGAATGTATGGATTGCTGTGTGTGTAAGCCTCGTGGAGGGGGGGGCTGAGGGGTCCTGGACAGAGTGCTGCATGTCTGGTGGTCAATGTCTGTGCGTAAGGGGATGGGAGGGATATTTTGGGCCATGAGTGTAACAGTCCGAATGGTATGACTAATCCCTTTTTTCTATGCATATTTTCCTGCAGGTCAGCGCCCATCAGAAAAAGGGTATTTGGCGTGCCATCGCCAAGGAGGAGCGGGCCCTGGGGTCTTTGACAGGCGTAGCACCCACTGCCACAAATGGTGGGAGGACCTGTGCCGCTGGGCAAGGAAGACGATGGAGGCCGAGCTGGGGCTGGCCTCCCAACAAGGAAGGGGTGCCCATCATACCCTGACCCCCCTGATGTTCCTCATCCTGGCGGTGGCCTATCTGGAGTTGGATGGGCGCTTGAAGGCATCACAGCAGCCACAAGGGAGTGAGTACAGATTCAGAATCATGACTTTGCGCGCGTTAAGGTTTTACCTGGGTGAGGGATGTGGGCTGTGGGTGCCCCTAGGCCAGGCCGAACTGTCAGGGTAGGTCCCCTGTGGGGCAGGCTCTGAAGCACTCCAAACCCAATAGTGTTAGTGGGCATCTACTACTGGACAGGGTCCTGTTGGTTTCAGGTGTGCAGCTAATGGCGTTAGGCAATGTACCCCATGGGCTGGTTACTAGCTTTGTAGCTGGTAGTGCATGGCCTAGTGCATGGGGCTGATCCCTATGTGTTGTGTACGCCCACTGTAGTGTTGTTGCTGGCATTGACCAAGTGTATCCTCTGTCTTACCCCTTTTTGTTTTGTCACCCTGTCCTTGTGTGCATTAGCATCATCTGGCGGAGGAGCAGAGGTACCAGCGAAGGAGGGAGCTGCATCCCACATGGGCCTGGAGGCCGAATCCACCGACGGTGAGGGCACGAGTGGGACAGAGGTCGAGGGGAGCACCTTGACGGAGACAGGAGGGGACACTACCGACAGCAACTCCTCCTCCAATGGAAGCTCCCTGGCGGTGGTGGACACCTCTGTGCCCACCCAAACAACAGGTACAGCCGCCACCCCTGTACCAGCACCGCCCTCTCAGCAGCCCATCAGCGTGTTTCCCGTGCCGGGTCACCCAGGAGAGTGGGCATCTCCCTCGCCCTCGGCTCCCCAGGCCCTGCCCCAGTCAGCCCTGCTGCCTCAGCGAGGAGGCTTTTGACCTCCAGAGATCCCTCACTGTTGGGCAGTCACCCATACCGAATGTCATCCAGGGTGTCGAAAGGCATTTGCAACAAACAAATGCGTATCTGGAGGGCATTCACTCTGGTGTGGTGGCCCAACAGAGAGCATTTCAGGCTCTGGCCTTTGCACTGATGGCAGCCATTGTCCCTGTCTCCAGCATCCCCCCTCCAACTTCCTCTACCCAGTCCCAATCCCCTTAACGCCAATCTATCCCAAGCACACCTTCAGACCAGCAATCATCCAAATCAACACACAGAAGTGGCTCAGACAAACACAAGCACCACACTTCATCTTACAGGCACTCACACTAGCACCATCCCCATGCAGACACACCAACATCCACTGCCTCCACTGTGTCCCTCTCCTCGTCGTTGTCCACCTCCCTCCCAGTAGTGTCTCCACTCACACCTGCATGCACTACATCCTCATCTGCCACCTCCATCACCAGCATGTCTATCACTACACACCCCGCACTGGCAGTCACCGCCCCTACATCCATGCACACGTCCCCTGTGTGCTCTCCCACTGTGTCTGTGACCCTTCCTCCCATAGTACACAAACGCAAGCACACACCCACCCAACAGCCATCCACCTCACAACAGCATCCAGCTCATGCACCTGCACCCAAACACAGCAGACTGACACCTCTCACAAGCACTCCCTCTTCCTCCACTCCCGAACCTTCACCCTCTTCCCACCCCAATGTCCCTAAGAAGCTTTTCCTCGCCACCATTGACCTCTTCCCTACCCCTACCCCCATCCTTCACCTCGAGCCAGGGTGGCCAAAACCTAGCCCAGCACCTCAGCCACCAAGTCCACGTCCGCTGTGGTTTCTGCAGCTGGGAGAGGCTCCAAGGGGGCACCCGTCAGCCCAGCCAGTGTGCCACCAACACCTGCCGAGGCCAAGAAGGTTCCGCCACCTGGCAAGGGCAAGAAGGGAACAGCATCTAGCAAGGAGAAGGAGGCACAACCAGCCAGCAAAGCCAAGTCAAAGACTCCAGCTGGCAGAAGCAAGGAGGCACCACCATCTGCCAAGGGCAGGAAGGGGCACAGAACACCAGCCAGGGCTCTTCAGTCATCTTAGGCTGCAGGTGAAGGCCTGGAGGCTACCACCACAACCGCCAGCACCTGCACCGCGGCCAGCACCGCCACCTGCACCGCCACAAGCACCGCCACCTGCACCACCGCAAGCAGCACTACTGCCAGCAGCAGCAGCCCCAGTGGGCAGCTGTCCGGGGCTGCAGGTGAAGGCCTGGAGGCTACCACCACAACCACCAGCACCGCCACCTGCACCGTGGCCAGCACCGCTACCTGCACCGCCACAAGCACCGCCACCTGCACTGCCGCAAGCAGCACCACTGCCAGCAGCAGAGGCCCCAGTGGGCAGCCGTCCGAGGCTGCAGGTGAAGGCCTGGAGGCAACCACCACTGCCAGCACCGTCACCTGCAGCACAACTGCGATTCAATGAGCAGCCGTCACCTCCGGATGGCAGTGTGTAGTGGTGACTACATGGGCTGCAATGCGTCCTGGCCCCTGCAAAAGCTGTGGTTGTGACACCCAAGTGAGAGACTGTGACCTTGCACTCCAAAACATCTGCATCACAGGGCAACAAGCCCCCTCCAGAACAAGTGGAAGAAGGCATCCACTCACCTCATCCTTGACAGGATGAAGCACACTGGGCACAAAGCCCCCTCTAGAGCTAGTTGAAGAAGGAATCCACTCACCCCATCCTTGCCAGGATGAAGCACACTGGGCACAAAGCCCCCTCCAGAACCAGTGGAAGAAGCCATCCACTAGAGAGACCAAGCAGTGGGCAAACCACCCACTTGAGAGACTGTGGCTTTGCACTCCCCAGGACCAAGCAGTGGGCATGGAGCCCCCTCCAGGAGCAGTGGCGTTGTACCATCTTCTGGCTGAGGTGCCCCCCCATTCCCCTTCCCCCTGAGGCGCCTGTGCTTTTTCAACCTGAAGCCCCTGCAGTGTTTTCTCTGTATTGAGGCAGGAGTCAAGTGTGGGCTTGGCCTATGTGTTTTGGCCCAGTGGGCCATGGACATTTTTGAGTGGGCATTGTCCCGCATTTTGTATATAGTGTAAATATTGTAAATACTGTTTTTGATTTATGAACGTATTTCTAAGTATTTCTAATATAACACTCATTTGACTCCATTCCTTTTGTTGTTGTGTTATTCCTGAGGGTTACGGGTTGTATATGTAATGTTGTTGCATGTGTTTGTGTGTATAGTGTTAGGGTGGGGGTGGGCGTGTTGCATGTTGCTTGTGTGTTACTCTCTTTTTCTCCCCCTTCCCTTGTGTGCTAGGTGCAGTACTCACTGTGGTCTTCGTCACCGGCGTTGGTGCTCCTGGTGTATGACAAGATAGACAAGCATGGGGAACACCTGCAGCTCGGGCTCCATGGCATCCTGGTTCTTCCTTGAGTGTCGAAAGGTGAGTTGGTTCCCTTCAGAACACTGTTTCCGCTGTGCTTTTGATGCCGTTGGTACCGCTCCGGAAAAGCTGGCGGATGGGTGGGTTGTAATGCTATGGGCGCTACATTGTCTTCCGCCTGACTGTTGATGGTTACCGCTGCGGTGTTTGCTGCTACCGCCGTGGCGGTCGGAGTGTTAAAGTGGCTGTATGTGTTGGCGGTTTCCACCGTGGTCATGATTCCATTTTCTTTTACCGCCGGCCTGTTGGCGGTGTTACCGCTGCTTTAACTCCGACCGCCAGGGTTGTAATGAGGGCCAAGGTTAGTAGTGTGTACCAAAGGACACATTGTGACTGTCCAATTACCTAGGAAGTCAATTACCAGAGACTTTTCTGACGTCAGGCTTGTATTTCAATGGTCTTCAACACAAGATGGTGAAAGAAAGACCCTATGACTGTTGCTGATTCCTAACCATCACTGGCATTCTCCGACATTGACAACAACTGTTTACAGCTTCCAGTAACAAGATTGGGTTGTTAGATCAAAGTGCCAAGAATATTATTTCAAGAGATATGGTTGTACATGTTTCTATGTACATATTTGTTTCTGTATCCCTGATGATTTAAAAAAAACAAAAAAAATTCAATTATTAATTCAACAGTGGGGGAGCTGTAGTGTCTTGCATGATCTAGAACAGAACCTTTCTGACTCCCCGAGGACTCTGTATCAGTGTGGCGTAATTACTCAAATTGAATATAATGAAAGCTTTTTTTTAAATGTTAGAGTTCACAGGTACACGCAGAGTAATAGAGACGTGTGATTTACACCTCTGTGTGTGGCTTAGTCATTCAGCAAGTACCAGGTTGGAGAAGACCCTACACCTACAAAGCTTCTTCTTTAAATGCTGGTCACCATCTAAAAGGATCCCTGACCAAGATCCCTAGTATTGAGATGCATGCTAATTAGCATTGCTCTCTATAAATACTAATAATACATCCATAATCTTGTGCATTAGGAAGCAAGCCAACCCTTGGGCTTCGAGCTACTGATAACTGGCGTTATAGCCAGTTGACCCTTTGCTTTTGAACCACATTTGGTGCTCTTCAAGTGGAGCTTCCCTTGTCACTCCTCCTCCAATACCTGCAGACACGGGCCAATATAGGAATATTGTGTTAGGCCAGTACGTGGTTCTCATCAAAGTCCTATATTCTCTTGTGACCCTCACAACCACTAGACTCCTGTGGGAAAGCTTATACCCAGGATGCTTGGGCATCTGTGCTTCTCAACCTTAACAGAGTTACCAGGAAGCCTGAGTTGAAATTTGTCAACTTCAAGATCTTGCTTGATTGATATCGGTACACTTAGAAGCTCAAAAGGGCTACATTTTTACCCCTTGAGCTTTGCTAAAGGTGAAACGTGGATCATTGTGATGTGATATTTTGCACATCCTATGGTCCTACACAGCTCTCATCTCCTTCTGGGCACACATGTGGGGACGACTGTGATGACAGAAAACTGTGGTGTTCTTGCCCTCTCCCATGCTTACTCTTCTCCATGACACTTTTGATTGTCCAGGCATGTTATCCCATGAACACTGATCGTTGGCCACTTCCTTTGCCACAGCCAAACTCTGCATACAAAGTCATTGGTGACAACCCACCTTTGCAAAAATTGTGTTTTGGTTGACAGGGTGTACACCCTTTTCAAGCAACAATCCCATTCAGGGTGACCCACTAAAAGGCACTACATTAACCTGTGCTTAATCTTGGGTAGCTTGGCACTAAAAGCAGTCAGACTAAACTTGGAGGCAATGTGTTAAGTATTTATGAAACGCACAAACAACGACACAGTGAAAACATAGCACAATAAAACTCCCAAACCAATTTAGAAACATAGAGAGGGTTTTAATACATTATTTGACACCAACACCATCAAAATCCAATGAACAGAAGCAGAGTTCTGATTTTTTTAAGTTTAAGGTTCAAAATAGCAAGCCCTCAGTTTTGGAAAATTACCCCCTGGACACCTTTAGCACCACTACCAAGGGTCCTGGAGTGGACGGAGCACTTTTGAGGTCTCAAGACTCACTTAGGTTGGGTCCAAGTACGGTTTCCAGATGGTGGGAGCCAGTTATGTCCCTGTGGTTTTGAACAGGAGGCCAGCTAAACTTGCTCTTGGAGTCAATTCTGAAGTTTTGGGTGCAGGGGAAGATGCAGGGCTCCACAGCAGGGATGGCTTCTGAAGGTTCAAGGAAGGTGCCAAGCAACAAAGCAGTCCTTCCAAGTAGAATGCACGACAGGTCACAGCAGCAGGTAGTCCTCTGAGAATCCTTCAGTAGGTCTAGTAGGAAACCGAGGAGTAGGTCTGAGAGCCCTATTTGTATTTCCTTGTACCCTGCTCCTAGAAGTTGGGAGAAGTTTCCAGAAGGGTTCTCCGAAGTTCCAGGAATTTCCTGCCCCCCCCCCATCCTGACTCCTAGCTGGCTGCACTGAAAATACAGGGTTGCTAAGTCTGTCATGTGACAGCAGAGCTCAGCCTGTTAAGATGTGAGTGGGGCTATGCTCAGCTCCACCCCCACATCGTGCCAGTGGAAAAGGCTTTCATGCCTCACTAATCCTACCATTGTGTGACTGTCTGGGGTGAATCCACAAAGTCCCAACTGTCACTTACACCCAGTCATGTGACCTAAGTAGGCTGCAGGCACAGATGGCTAAGGGCAGGAAAATGCCAACTTTCTAAAAGTGGCATTTTCTAACTCTTAATGATAGATTCAACTTTACCATTAAAGAGGGGTTATTATTACCAGTTTATAGATACCAAACATGAAATATTTTGAACCCCTGGTTTAGGAATTACAACGTATTAATTTTAATAAGGAATCCCCAATGTTACCCTATGGAAGGGTTAGGCCTTTCAGTAGTGAGAAAACACATTTGGGAGTTTTTCACAACTAGAACATGTAAATCTAAAAGGTACATGCCTTATCTTTTAATTACACAGCACCCTGCCCTGTTGGCAACCTAGGGCCTACCTTAGGGGTGACTTATATACAATAAAAAAGGAGTTTATGACTTGGCAAGGGGTTTTCAATGGCAAGCTGGCCTGGTAGTGGGACACTGCCTTTACACTGCAATGGCAGACCTGAGACATGTTTTAAGGTGCTGCCTATGTGGTTGGTACAATAAGTGCTGCAGGCCCTCTGGTAATATTTAATTTACAGGCCTTGGGGTTATGGTACACCAATCTACAAGGGAGTTACATATAAATGAAACATGCTAATCAGGTGTATGCCAGTCAAACCATGTTTAGAGGAGTGAGTACATGCACTCTAACATAGGTTAGCAGTGGTAAAGTGCACAGAGTCCTAAGGCCAACAGAGCAAAAACTCTAGACAAGAAGGAAGCAAGTAGGCAAAATGTTTGGGCGAAGACCATCCTACAGCTGACAGGTCTAACAAGTATCCCACCCAGCAGAAAGTATGGAGAACTATCCAACATCCAGGGAGTTCTCATTACTAAGGCAGAGGTACCTGGTTAGGCAATCAGCATTGGAATGGTCTGACACAGGTCTGTGTTCCACTGTCAATTCCATTCCCTGTAGATAGATGGACCACCTCAACAATTCTGGATTCTTACTCCTCATTTGCATTAGCCACCTGAGGGCCTGTGGTCTGTCTGAATCTTGAAGTGAGTCCCAAACAAGTATAGTCTCAGCTTCTTCCGTGCCCAGACCACAACAAAGGCTTCTCTCTCAGTAACACTCCACCTCTGTTCCCTGGGAAGTAACTTCCTAGAGATGAAGGATACAGGTTTCTCTAGGCACCCATCAATAATCTGTGAACGTACTGCCCCTATTCCATGCTCTGAAGCATCTTTTTAGACAAGGGCTGTGAACATGGCCTGTTTTAGGGAATCAAAGGTTTTAGATCCGTTTAGATCACCTTTCTTGGCTGCTTCACTTAAGTAAGCTCAGTCAAGGGGGCAACAATGGTGCCATGCCTCTTGACAAACCTCCTGTAAAAGCCTTTGAGACCCAAGAAGGCCTTTACCTCAGTTTGAGTTGTTAGGGTATCCCATGCCAGAATGGTGTCTATTTTGGCTTGAAGGGACTGCACCTTACCCCTGCCCACCAGTTGTCGTAAGTACACCACTGACCCCTACCATATCTGGCACTTACTGGCCTTGATAGTCAGGTCTGAAATTCTCCAGGGCCTGAAGCACTTCCTGGAGGTGGAGGAGGTGGTCCTTCCAGCTGATACTAAAAACAGCCATGTCATCTAAGTAGGCAGCACTGCATTCCTCCATTTCAGAGAGTACGCAGTTTACCAGCCCCTGGAAAGAGGCAGGGACATTTTTTAACCAAAAGGCATCACTTTACATTGAAAGAGGCCCTCTAGAGTGGAGAAGGCTGACTTCTCCTTAGCCCTTTCAGTTAGGGCAATCTGCCTGTAGCCTAAGGTTAGATCAAAAGTGCTCAGGAACTTCACAGCCCCTAACCTATTGACTAGCTCATCAGGTCTAGGTATGGGATGAACATCAGTCTTGGTGACTGAGTTGAGCCCCCTATAGTCCACATGATATGTAACACACTTCATCGGAATACCTATGCACTATACTAGATTGGGGCTTATCATAGTCAATAACTGATTGGTACAGTAAAGACGCTTTGAAAGTGACTTTTCACATAACTAGGGCCCATGAATTGCGTTTACTATTACATTGTAGACACCACATTGACAAGGATTCCCTATACTTAAACAGACATCTTTGATACTTGAAGTATTGGGGGCTTTATGGTTTGATACTGGTGTACTAGAGATGCTACTGGGGGATTTGGTGCATATTTTCTTAGAAATGCTGCTAGTCTTGAAAAAGTCATGCGAGTGACGTAACACATGCCGACTGTAGAAAATAATAGTGTCTGTGTTCAGAAGACGTGATTCTCCACATGTGAATAAAGAAATTCGATCTTCTCTCTCTTTTACAGACCCCAAAACGTGTTTGGAGTTATGATTCCAAGTTGGACTTCTGTTGAGTGACTTTGGTCTAATTTGATTAATGTAAGTCAGTTGATCCCTTTGGATTCACTGATGTTCATGCCATTGGTAGTGAGACATTTCATACCGAGACATACCATATGGACAATACTCGCTCAATTGTACTTTACCCACTAGGATATTGCTTTTGGTTAGTTTGAGGTGTAATACTGATACAACCACTATTTGTTCATTATACTTGCTCTGGAACTTGGCAGCCCCTAACCTATTTATGAGCTCATCATCTCTAGGTATGAGGTGAGCGTCAGTCTTGGTGACTGATTTGAGCCCCATATAGTCCAAACAGAATTTGAGTTTTGAGGGCAGTGCAGGGTGGGGCATCTCTTGGTACGAGCACCATTGGGCTGGACCCAGGGCTACTGCAGAGCTCAATCATCTCCAACTCCAACATCTCATAGACCTCGTCTTTGATACTGTCCCTCACTTTGTCAGACAGCCTGTAAATCTTGTTTTTGGCAGGGGTGCTGTCTCCTGTATCAATGTTGTGGGTACACAGATGAGTAAACCAGGGAGGGAGGGTAAACAGAGGCAAACTGTTCCAAAAACTGGCGGCAGTCCCTCTAGTGCTCTGGGTTCATTGTAGGGTAGAGGTTTACACCCTCCACTAACCCATCTTAGTCTTTTGATGACAGGAGGTCAGGGAGAGGTGTATTCTCCTCCTCCTCCTCATCATTTGTCACCAAGAGCATGATGACCTCAGCCCTCTCCTAATGGGTATTGAGTCGGTTGATGACCTTCAAAGGGTGACTGGGGGTCTTGAGGTCCACCAAGTAAGTAGCATCCCCCTTCTTCTCAACTATCTCATAAGGCCCAGTCAAATGGTCTTGGAGGGCCCTGGGCACCATCACCCACACGTTTTGTCCAGGTTGGAGTTCCACAGAGTTAGTCTTTTTATCACCTCCAGACTTGCCTCCAAGTTCTCAGAAGCCTTCTTTGAGAACTTGACATCTGGTTCCTGAGCCTTATCATATAACTATACACTTTCTGGGAATGCTTCTTGGGAGCTTGCTCCCAACCTCCCTACCCATACTGAGAGGTCCTCTTACAGGGTGACCAAATAGAAGCTCAAAGGGGCTAAAACCCAACCCATTTTTGTGGTACCTCCCATTAACCAAAGAGCAGGCATGCTAAAAGGACCCCACTTCCACCTCAGGGGGTCAGGCAGGCCCTCAAACATGCCCTTCAGGCTCTTGTGAACCTTTCAACAAGCCCATTGGTTTGTCGATGATAGGGTGTGGGGGACCTATAGGTAAGTCCACACTCCTTCCACATTCATTGATGAGATGTTAAACTATAAAGTTGGTGCCCCTTTTAGGCCCAACTTCTTTGGGGAAACCCACTCTGGTAAATATCCCCATTAGGGCCCTAACTACTGCAGGTGGAGCTGCAGTTCTCAGAAGTATGACCTCTGGATATCTTGCAGCATGGTCCACCAAGAAAAGGATAAAACTGTTAACAGAGGCTGTCCTGGGTTCCAGGAGTCCAATAATGTCACTGCCCACCCTTTCAAAGGGGATGCCAATGACAGGAAAGGGACGCAGAGGAGCTTTCACCTTCTTCCCTGTCTTCCCACTAGCCTGGCAGGTCATGCAAGTCCTGCAGAATGAATCTGAGGATACTTTCACCCTGGGTTAGTAAAGGTGGTAGACAAGCCTGCCAAAGGTCTTGCCCTTCCCAAGCTGTCCTACTAGGAAAACCCCATGGGCTATCTTTAGTATAAAAGCCCTATAGCACTGTGGGACAACTAGGGCTCTGGTGGCCCCATGTAGAGGTCCCTTGGGTTCACTGTTCACAAGGTCATTCTCTTAATAAATTATGTGATCTTTAGAGGTTTCACCAGCTGCCTGGGCTTCAGCTTGCCCCCTCATGCCCTCCAGGGTTGGGCAGTCCTTCTGTGCTTAACAGCAATGTCAGGCTGGTCACCAAGAGAGGCAAAGTCCTCATCAGTGGGTTCTGGGACAGCCTCCTCCGGTCCCCCTTCTATCTCATCTGGGAGAGAAATAGGGGCTTACTTCGCATGCCCTCTTCCCTTTCCTCTCTTGACAGCTGTATGGGTCATTTTTCTAGGCCCAAGACACTCTTGGCTCCCTTTCTGGGTAGCCATGGACTTGGTAGTCACACATACCCACTCAGGCAACCCCAACATTCCCAGATTTGGCCTGAGCTCTACTTCCTTCCAGGCAGTGTGCTCCAGTTTATTTCCTAGTAAGCAGTCTCCAGGCATGGCAGGACTCACAGCAACCTACTCAAGGGGAACTAGAGCCAAAGGGTAGTGTCTCTCCCGGTTTTCTTCTACTGCAACCTGGTGAAGTGTATTGGGAATGACTTGCTCTGAGGACACCAGATAACACCTTACCATAGGCAAACTGGCTCCTGTGACCCTTAGAGCCTCCACCCTCTGCCTGTTGATTTTGAAGACCCAGGACACTAGAGTAAGCTCACTGACTTCTCTTCTATTAACTGGGACCACCCCCTCCTCATGCACTACACTTGCTAGCCATGGTGGTTTACCTCCTGTGGCAGGTTGTGCCCTCTTGTGGGACTTGGGATCAGCCGTGTAGTGCCCATATTCATAACACTCATAGCACTTGAATTTGGATTTGTTCTTGTCTGAGAAGCCTTTCTTCTGCTGGCCACATTGGGATTTGAACCCTTGCCCCTGACTCCTTTTTAATTCTCCCTCTTTCTTCTGATGGGAACCCTGACCACCCTTTTGGGGGTCCACCCCAGATGCATTTTTGGACACTTTGGTGCTAACCCAGAGGTTCGCCTGCTCAGCAAGCTTCATGGGGTCCGTCAGCTTGCTGTCTACCAGGTGTTGGTGAGGCTCTGTGAAACAACTATTGAGCATATGCTCCCTAAGAATCAGGTTGTGCAATCAATTGAAAGCATCTATCTTGATGCCCTTCACCCAGCCCTTCAGTGTCTTGCTGACATAATCAGTGAAGTCCACCCAAGACTGGTTTGGAACTTTGTGGCTGTCCCTCAGCCTTTGCCTCTATTTCTCAGGGGTCAACCCAAATTTTGAAATAAGAATGGTCTTTATGGGGGTAAACCTGGTCTGCTCCTCTAAGTCCAGTGTCAGGAGTGTGTCCCTCCTCACAAGAGGCTTATGCTTCCACAGGTAATCCCCCAGTACCCCTCCTGAACTGTATGTGCCCTCAGGGCTACCTCATAGGCTAAAGCCATTTATCTTTATCATCTACTACCACATAACTGAGCTTCAGGTCCCTGGGTGTGAGGACTCCCACCTCTCCAGTAGACACTGCTGATTCACTGCCACCATTGCTGGTGGAGTCCACTTGCTTCGATTTATTAATGCCCAGCTCCTTAAGATTGAGTTCATGTTCCATCAGTAGTTTCTTTTCAGCCAAGGCCCTCTCAGACTCAGCTTTCTCCTTCCCCAACTTTAATTTGGTCAGCTCCGGCTCCAGCTTGAGCATCCTTTCCTCCCTTCTGTCCTCTAACTCCACTTGTGAAAAGCCTCTGAAAGAGACACTGCTCCCTGCCCTATCTGGGGTATCCTGATTCTCCTTCTGGGGGCAGTGGGTTTGTCCCTGCAGCTCTTGGTTCTCCTCTCGGTCCTGGTCCCCATCTACATTTGGTCCCAGGTCCCCTCCATCATCATCCTCTGGAGCTGCAGCTTGCATCCTCTTGACCTCCTCATAAGCTCGAAGGTCTATCTATAAGTCCACTTTGGAATATTTCCTGCTCACATTCAGCCCCCTTCCCCTACAGAGCTTCTGCAACTCAATCTTAGTGAGGTTGTCCACATTCATTACCTTCATTTGCATGGTAGTAGAAGAACGTAGAGTTACTTAAATTTAGAAGAAAAAAAAAACAATGGAGATTAAGGCAAATTCAAAAAGAGGTCAATTCTGAATCCAAATTATTTAAGTGAGATTTCTCTGAAACACAAATAACTATATTGTACTGCTCAAACAAAGGTCCTAATCCACACCCTTGAACACCATTTTGAGAAATTGGGTTGTTGGTTGGCTGGAGTGTGAACACTGGTCAAGTACAGCTACAATCCCTTGCATGGTGAACCACAAAAAGCCACTAAATTAACCTGTGCTTAGCCCTGTGTAGTTTGGCACTCAAAGCAGTCATACTAAACCTGGAGGCAATGTGTTAAGTATGTATGCAGTACCTAAACAGCAACACAGTGAAAACAACAGAATTATAAGGTTCAAAATTGCAACCATTAAGTTTTAGAAAACGGCCACCTGGGCACCTTTAGCACCAGAACCAAGGGTCCAAGAATGATGGAGCTCTCTTGGGGTTAAAATGTCACTCAGGCTGGGTCCAGGTGCGGGTTCAAGGTGGTGGGACCCTGTTATGTCCCTGTGGCTCTTAACAGGATACCAGCTAAACTAGCCTTTGAGTAATTTCTGAAGTTCTGGGTGCAGGTGAAGATGGAGGGCTCCACAGCAGGGCTCGCCTCTGAAGGTTCAAGGCAGGTTCCAGGTACAGCAGCTGTCTGTTAGAGTGCACAACTGGTCACAGCAGCAGGCAGTCCTCTGAGAATCCTTCTGCAAGTCCAGTAATGAGCTAGGGAGTAGGTCTATTTTTATACCCGGGTACCCTGCTCCAAGAAGTTGGGAAAAGTTTTCAGAAGGATTCTCTGAAGTTCCAGGTACTTCCTGCCTCCCCTACTCTGGCTCCTAGTGCGTTGCACTGAAAATAAAGGGTTGTTAAGTCTATTGTGTGGCAGCAGAGCTCGGTCAATTCAGATGTGAGTAGGGCTGTGCTCAGCTCTGTCACCCCATCCTACTAGTGGAAAGACCTTTCAGCCCTTCCTAATCCTACTATTGTGTGACTATCTGGGGTGAATCCACAAAGTTCCAACTGTCACTTACACCCAGTCATGTGACCTAGGCAGCCTGCAGGCACAGAAGGCTGAGGGCAACAAAATGCTGACTTTCTAAAAGTGGCATTTTTAAACTTGTAATAATAAATCCGGCTTTACTATTAAAGAGGGTTTATCACACAAGTTCATAGATGTGAAACATAAGATATCTACCACCTATGGTTTAGGAATGACAACTTATTCATTTTAATACAGAATCTCCAATGTTACCCTGATGTTACCCTGAGGGTAGGGTAGGCTTCCCAGTAGTGAGCGAAAAAAGGTTGGAGTTTTTCATTACTAGGTTTAAAGGTACATGTCTTACCTTTTAATTACACAGCATCCTGCCCTATGGGCTACCTGGGGTCTACCTTAGGGGTGACATATTTGTAGTGAAAGTGGAGTTTAAGGCTTGCAAGGGATTTAAATGTCAAATAAGTATGGCAGTGGGAGACTGCCTTCAGGCTGCAATGAAAGGCCTGGGCCATGTTTTAAGGTGATATTTAAGTGGGTGGCACAAGAAGTGCTGTAGGCCTACCGGAAGCATTCATTTATAGGCCCTGGGTATATGGTATACCATTCTACATGGGACTTACACAGAAATTTAATATTCCAATCTGGTGTATGCCACTCAAACCATGTTTAGGTGAGTGAGCAAATGCTCTTTAGTACTGGGATAGCAGTGGTGGAATGCACAGAGTCTAAGGCCAACAGAGCAACAAATGCAGGCTATACGGAGGCAAGCAGGCAAAACATTTGGGGTGAGACCATCCTAAGGCTGACAGATCTAACATTACAATACCTACATATGCCAAATGGCAGCTCAAACTCAATCGAGTGGCTCACCATGAAAAAACACATACACACTCAACAACTTGCATGCCTTTGAGGCAGTATGGGATCCATTCCTAGCAAATAGGACTACTTCCCTTGCTTGAGTCTACCTGCTTTGCATTCTTCTTCCTTATTTCTATCTTAACTGTTGCACAGTGCAAGTTGACAACTGTCATTTCCATTCCTCCCACTTGTCCACCCCGAGTATCTCTTCCAAGATGCTTAAAGTTTGCTGAGTGGCCACCATTCTTTATGCAGCCACTCAGAAATCATTTATGTTGTTCACAATTAAATTTCCAAAGCAGGAGTTTGTTTTTCTAAAACAATAAAATATTGACCCTTGGTGATTTTTTCGAGCATTTAGGAAAGTTTTCTTATTTTCTGTTTGGGGCCACAGCGTCTTTGCTGGAGATCTTGACCTGAAGAACATTACTCCAGAGCATTTTCCCATTGGACTCAGGTACTTTAACAAATGGCCACAAGTGTATCAGGCTATGCATTTAAGGTTCCCACTGGCAGAGCCAGTTAGGACAGTGTCAGCAATAACATGATCCTCTGACTGGCACTAAACTGGGAAGACAGTGAGTCTAGCTGAAGGATAACATGGAGTACCATGTTAGACAACCTCTAAATGATGCCAAAGTTGTGAAAGTACATTAATAACACATTTGCTCAGTGAATGAAAAAGTACTATTATGGAAGATGTCTAATACTGTAACTAAAATAATTTATGTGGCCTTTAGTTTCTTTGTAAGAGGGACATAAAAATGTTCCCACAGTTGCAAAGTTGGATCATTCTCAGAAGAAAAGAAAGCTAGGCGTGTTAAAGACACGGGCTTTAATTCTTTCATGCTTCCAGGGATTACTGATTTCAGTATTTACCAGATAACAAAGAACATAATAGCACAATAACTAATTTGTCTATTCTGGCTAAAATATACCAAATGAAATAGGTGCTAGCAGAAAGACAGTGGGATTTGACACAAAAGAGGAAAAATACATTATGTTGTATCTTTACTTCTCAGGCTGTATGTCTGGAGTTATCATACATCATGAGCTACTTAAAGAGTCTTTACATTGCTGGTAAGCTTTCAGACTTTCTCTTCAATGGTCTTCACATAGCAGGTTAGTGTCAGAGTCACCAGATCCTCGGGGTCTGTGCACGTTCCCAACACGTCCACCACTGAACAGCTCCAAGACTCTGATAGATAAATCACAGAGGCTAAGAGAGTTCAAGAGGGGAAGAGGGGATTAGGAAGGGAAACAGCTGGGAAGGAGACCTGTAGTAAAAAAAAGGTTAGAACACACAATATGAAAATTATGGGGGTCATTCTGACCTCGGCGGTAAAAGGCCCTTACCGACGGTCAGAAGTCCGCCATTCTACCGCCGCGGCCGCGGTAAACCGCCACGGTCATTCTGACCACCAACTGTGAAACCGCCAAAAACCCGACATCCAAGGAAGGCCACCTCATCAGCGGGCCGTGGAACACTGGAGATGACCAAACCTACACTGTCACGCCAATACAAACACGCCCATGCCATTCTGACCCACGAATCCACGCGGCGGTCTTTCAACCGCGGTATTCCATTGGCAGTACACACCGCCGCGCTCAAAATACACACACAGCTCCAAAACACAGCCACATTGGACAATTTGAAATACACACACCTGACACACATACAAACAACACTCCCACACATCCAATCAACTATAAAACACACACCCACATCACCCACAAACCCCCACTAGTTGGAAATCGGAGAGAAGGCGATAGAGATAGAGATAGAGAGAGCGAGCACAGCAATCGAAAACCCCAACACACACAGGAACCCAACTTCATCACCCACACCACATTTACGCACACATCACCACATATCACCACGCACATCACCACAAACACCACCCCACACCTCATCCACACCACCCCATGGCACCCCAAAGACACCCCAGGTTCTCAGACCAAGAACTCAGGGTCATGGTGGAGGAAATTATAAGGGTTGAGCCCCAGCTCTTCGGCACACAGGTGCAGCACACCACTATAGCAAGGAAGGCTGAGCTATGGCAAAGGATCGTAGACAGGGTCAACGCTGTGGGACAGCATCCCAGAAATCGGGAAGATATCAGAAAGCGATGGAACGACCTACGGGGGAAGGTGCGCTCGATGGTGTCGCAACACAACATCGCTGTGCAGAAGACTGGCGGCGGACCCCCACCCACTCCACCCCAATTCACAGCATGGGAGCAAGAGGTAGTAAACATCCTGCATCCTGATGGCCTCGCTGGAGTACACGGAGGAATGGACTCTGGTAAGTCGAATCTCAACTACTTCACCCCCCCCAACCACCAGCATGCCAACCCCCCCCTCACCCCCAATCTCAACCCCCCAGCACACAACCTCCCTGCCAATGTCTCACCAGCACAACCCACCCTAAACAACACCAACCCCTGAATGCCAACACAAACCATAGACAGCCACCACCAAAGCATGACCATTGCACATAGCCATACACCCCCCACCACCACCCTCACAACACCTCCCACAAGGGAATGCCAGCATTGGGGGACAAGGGCACTCAAAATGCACGCCATGGCACACACAGAAACAATAACCATACTCCTTTACCCCTGCAGGGCCCGAACGCCAACACACCGCCACGGAGGGTCCAGATTTGTCCATCCCACCCCCAGAACAGGCCCCCAGCGAGGACAGCAGCTCTGTCGACCTAGAACCTGATGACCAGCCCGGACCATCGGGGACCTCTGGACAGTCGGTTCCCCAAACACAGACACAGGCCACAGCAGACCCAACCCCCTCTGGGAACACCAGCACAGCTCCCACCCAGCGGGCCCATGCCTCTGTCTCCAGGACGCGTCAAGCAGCGGTGTGTCCGCCACTACAGGGCACCCAGGCTGACCCAACACCCCAACAACAACAGGGACCTGGGTGCCCTGTAGTGGCCAATAGCCATACACGGTGCCTCTGGAGTTCACCCATCATATCAGGGATGCTGCTATTCCGCAGGATGTAGGCGTCATGCACTGAGCCAGGGAACATTGCATTTACCTGCAAGATGTACTGGTCTGCCAAACAGACCATCTGGACATTCATCGAATGATAACTCTTCCGGTTCCTGTACACCTGTTCATTCCTGTGGGGGGGGACCAGAGCTACATGGGTCCCATCAATGGCACCTATGACGTTGGGGATATGTCCAAGGGCATAGAAGTCACCTTTCACTGTAGGCAAATCCGCCACCTCAGGGAAAATGATGTATCTCCTTACGTGTTTCAGCAGGGCAGCCAACACTCTGTACAAGACGTTGGAAAACATAGGCTGGGACATCCCTGATGGCATGGCCACTGTTGTCTGAAAAGTCCCACTTGCTAAGAAATGGAGCACTGACAGCACCTGCACGTCAGGGGGTATTCCAGTCGGATGGCGGATTGGTGACATCAGGTCAGACTCCAACTGGGTACATAGTTCCCAGATTGTGGCACGGTCAAACCGGTAGGTCACGATGACATGTCGCTCTTCCATTGTCAACAGGTCCACCAGCGGGCGGTACACCGGCGGATTCCGCCATCTTCCAATGTGTCCCAACTGACGGTGCCTGAGAAGGACAACAGCGAAAAAACTGTCAGCATTCCTCCAGGTATGTACCCACAGTCATACACAAGACTACACCAGACAATTAACCCATCCGGGAAAGGTTTTGAGTGTAGGCCTCGGTATGTGTGATGCAGTAGTAAATTAAGCCATGTGGGACCCTGAAATGGCGACTGCCTGACCTCTAAAATGGGACAATGGAATTGTGGGGTAACCGTGCTGGCGTTGCACACCGTCGCGGTAGGCGGTCGTAGAGCGCGGCGCAATGCTGCATTGGTTAACATTGGACCCTATGGGTCCCAGGAGCCAATGAACAGGTGCGCTGGCGGTGATGATGCGCACCGCCGGGGACGTCACCGCCGTGGACGTCACCGCCGCGGATGTCACCACCATTTTCTATCTGTTCAATCACTAGATACCTGACCTTCGACAGGAGAGGACTTACACTGCTAGTGCTGCTGTGACCTCGGTCTGGAAGCGACGATGGCTGCTGCGTCTGGGGAAAGGGCCCCTGCCTTCACTGCACAGGAGTTGGAGAAACTTGTGGATGGGGTCCTCCCCCAGTACACGCTACTCTAAGGTCCTCCAGACCAACAGGTTAGTATACAGGGAGCACGTTGTATGGGCTAGGCCTGGGTGGAGAGGGCTGGGTGGATGAGGGAAGGGGGCAGAGTACATAGAACAGCCATGCATGGGGATGAATGGGCCACAGGGATAGAGTTGGGAGGGGGCCAATTACAACGACGGTGCAGTAGGTAATGACTGTTCCTCTTTCCTTGTGCATGTCATGTAGGTCAGCGCCCACCAGAAGAGGGACATTTGGCATGCCATCGCCAAGGAGGTCCGGACCCTGGGGGCCCACCAGAGACGGGGCACCCACTGCCGTAAGAGATGGGAGGACATTCACCACTGCAGCAAGAAGATGGCGGAGGCTCAGCTGGGGATGGCCTCCCAACGTGGGAGGGGTACCCGTCGCACCATGACCCCCCTGATGTTCCGGATCCTGGCGGTGGCCTACCCGGAGTTGGATGGGCGCTTAAGGACATCACAGCAGACACAAGGGGGTGAGTTCAACCTCATGCAATGGACTTTGCGTGCTGTGGAGCTGTCTGGGTGGGGGTGGTGGGCTGTGGGTGTCCCTAGGCCAGGACGAGTTAGGTAGGCAAGGCCCCTCCGTTATGTAGGCCATGTGGCACTCTACCCCAACTCAAAAAAAAGGCAAATTGATGTATAGTTGCCCCTTTGCCATCCATGTGGGCAGATGTCTACCATTGCCATGTAGGCCATTTCCCAGGAATTGCATGTGCAGAGGGCAGGATCACGGCGTAATGCAGGGGGCTGCTGCGTTTGTCTTGTCCGCCAACGGTAGCGGTATGCCATGCACTAAAACTCTCTTTTCTGCTCTCCCTGTCCTTCTGTACATCAGCATCATCAGGCAGAGGTACAGTGGCACCAGAGCACGAGGGAGCTGCATCCCACATGGCCATGGAGGGCCACACCACAGACTCTGATTTCACCAGTGGGACGGAGGGCGAGGGGAGCTTCACGTCGGCCACAGGATCACCAAACAGCGATACGGACTTGTCCCCCGATGGGAGCTCCCCTGTGGTGGCAGCACCATCTGTGCACCCCACTTCTACAGGTACAGCCGCCACCTCCCCTACCATCACCGCCCTCCCAGCAGCCCCTCAGCGTTCGCCCCGTGCCCGCTCACCCAGGAGGGTGGGCATCACCTTCGTCCCAGGCACCTCAGGCCCTGCCCCTGTCACCCCTGCTGCCCTCAGTGAGGAGGCCATTGACCTCCTCAGGTCACTCACTGTTGGGCAGTCTACCATTGTGAATGCCATCCAGGGTGTAGAACAAGAGTTGAAACACGGTAATGCATTCCTGGAAGGCATTCATTCTGGTCAGGCTGTCCTTCAGCGAACCCTGCAATCTCTGGCCTCAGCACTGATGGCAGCCATTGTCCCTGTGTCCAGCCTCCCCCCTCCAACTTCCTCCACCCAGACCCAATCCCCTGTACCCCAGCCCATCCCAAGCACACCTACAGACCAGCATGCACACAAGTCAACACCCAAAAGTAGCTCAAGCAAACATAGGCACCACACTCACCACAAGCACTCACACAAGCATCAGACACATACAGACACAGCAACATCCACTGTCTCCACTGTGTCCCCCTCCTCCTCTTCTCCCTCCTCCTCCCAGTCTTGTCTACACACACACCTGCATGCACCACATCTACAGGCACTAGGTCTCGCACCAGGACACCCAGCACCACAAGCCGCTCACCTGCACTCACCACCTCCACTGCCATATACACGTCCCCTGTGTCCTCTCCCAGTGTGTCTGTGACATCCCCTCCCAAAGTACACAAACGCCGGCAATCACTCACCCAACATCCATCCACCTCACGACAGCCTCCAGTACCTGCACCTGCACCCAAAACACCTAAAGTGACACCTCCTACAACCACCTCCTCTTCCTCCACTCCCAGAGCCCCTCCAACTACCCATCCCAGTGTACGTTAGAAACTGTCCCTATGTCAAATTGACCTTTTTGCCCCCACCCCACCCCCTCCAATTCATCAGTCCCATCGTAGCGCCTCAGCCAAAATGCCTCCAGTACCAGTGGTGCGTGTTCCAGTTTTTTGGAGTGCCCCGTCCACCAGGGCAGGCAGTAGGACCCGGAGCCAAGGCACTGTCAGCCCACCCCCTGTGAAGGCTCTGAAATTGGAGATTGGACGACAGGACCGTGTCAAGACTCCTGGTGGTACAAACAGTGAAATGGGATCCAAGGCGATTGGTGAGTCATCTGTAACTGAAAAGAAGGTGGGGAAGGTCCCGAGGAAGTCTCCCCAACCTGTTGTGAGTGTCACGGCGGAGAAGTACGTCATCATTTCCAGCGGTCCAGACACAACCGCCAGCACCCTCGTTACTGGTCAGGAGACCACAGCCAGAGTCATAGCCCAGGAGGGCTCAAGTATCGTTACTGGTCAGGAGACCACCGCCAGAGTCATAGCCCAGGAGGGCTCAAGTATCGTTACTGGTCAGGAGACCACCGCCAGAGTCATAGCCCAGGAGGGCTCAAGTATCGTTACTGGTCAGGAGACCACCGCAACCGCCGGAGTCACAGCCCAGGAAGGTCCAGAATCTCACAGCCCCGCTGGGCAATGATGGAACGTCATGCCACACACCAATGTCAGTATCTGAACCGCCATCTTAGGCTACCGCTGAACAGTCCATAGGCAGCCATGGCAAAGCACCGCTGAACAAGGCCAAGACCGCCATGGTGAAGACCGCTGAACAGGGCAAAGACTGCCAATGCAAAGCACCGCTGAACAGTCCATAGGCAGCCATGGCAAAGCACCGCTGAACAGTCCATAGGCAGCCATGGCAAAGCACCGCTGAACCGTCCATAGGCAGCAATGGCAAAGCACTGCTGAACAAGGCCAAGACCGCCATGGTGAAGACCGCTGAACAGGGCAAAGACCGCCATGGCAAAGCACCGCTGAACAGTCCATAGGCAGCCATGGCAAAGCACCGCTGAACAGTCCATAGGCAGCCATGGCAAAGCACCGCTGAACAGTCCATAGGCAGCCATGGCAAAGCATCGCTGAACAAGGCCAAGACCGCCATGGTGAAGACCGCTGAACAGGGCAAAGACCGCCATGGCAAAGCACCGCTGAACAGTCCATAGGCAGCCATGGCAAAGCACGCTGAACAGTCCATAGGCAGCCATGGCAAAGCACCGCTGAACAAGGCCAAGACCGCCATGGTGAAGACCGCTGAACAGGGCAAAGACCGTGTGGGTATGAATAGTCCGGCACATCAGGCATCGTTCTCCCATGTGCAGCTGGGACAGTGACAGGACAGGTACTTTCACGGGGAGACTCATCCAGTCTGGGCACCAGTCCCCCTCCAGAACCAGTGGAGACCTGCATCTACCTGAGAGACTGTGGCTTTGCACTCCCCAGGATATGGCAGTGGGCAATCCACCCACTGTAGAGACTTGAGAGACTGTGGCTTTGCACTCCCCAGGATGGCACAGTGGGCAACCCACCCACTGTAGACACTTGAGAGACTGTGGCTTTGCACTCCCCAGGATGGCACAGTGGGCAAACCACCCACTGTAGTGACTTGAGAGACTGTGGCTTTGCACTCCCCAGGATGGCACAGTGGCCAACCCACCCACTGTAGAGACTTGAGAGACTGTGGCTTTGCACTCCCCAGGATACATCAATGGGCATGGAGCCCCTTTGTGGATCTGGCTTCGCATTCATGTGGCTGAGGTGCCCCCCCTTCCCTTCCCCCTGAGGTGCCTGTAGTGTTTCTATCTGATGCCCCGGCAGTGTTCTCTCGTATTTTGGTCAGGTATCTATTGTGGGCGTTGCCCATGCATTTTTGGACTGTTGGTGCACGGACATTGTTGTGTACATATCTGCACTACTTCTTGTTTTGTATATTTATTTTTCACAGATTTCGTGATATATATCCATATATTTTTGAATGAGTTGTTTATTGGCTAAATACAAAGTTTGGGCGCTATTCGCTTTGTCATTGCATTCTTCCGGGGGGTTGTGGGTTGTTACTGTGATTTTTGTGACTGCATTGGTGTGTATGTTGTAATATGCGAGGGTGGGGGTGGGGGTGTTTGGTGGGTGTCCCCATAACTTTTGCCTCCCCCCTCCCCCGTGTCATAGGTGCAGTACTCACCGGTATGTTCTGCGCCTATGTCGCTGTTGGTCGTAGATGAGCAGGAATGCAAGGGCAGGTAAGATTTGTAGTTCCGGGTCCATGGAGTCCTCGTTCCTCGTGGGATGTGTTGAGGTGAGCGTTTTCCCATTGCAAAAGCTGTTTCTGCCGTGTTTTTATCCACGGTGAATCCGCCCCGGAAAAGGTGGCGGATTGGTGGGTTGTGATAGTGTGGGCGGTACATTGTCTTCCGCCTGTCTGTTGGCGGTGACCGCCGTGCTGTTTGTCTGTACCGCCCTGGCGGGCGATGTGTTAAAGTGGCTGTTTTTGTTGGCGGTTTCCGCCAGGGTCGTAATTCCATTTTTTTGTCCGCCGGCCTGTTTGCGGTATTACCGCAGCTTTAACACCGTCTGCCAGGGTTGGAATGACCACCTATATGTTTTGTGGAAAGCCACACTTTGTTACCTGGTTGATATTGCGGTCCCTCACAATGTTTCTTGTCATAATGCCTTTTGTATTTTTGTTTGGCTTTTTCTAAATGCTGTTGAATCCGTTTCTGGGTTTGATGCAAATGCTGAATGGTTTCTGACACAGCTGGAGTAAGAGAACTTTCTTGAGGAATTGTGAAGTGCAGGGTGTCAGGATGATAGCCAAATAAACCAAAAAAGGGTGTATGCCAATAGAAGTGTGGAATGAGTTATTGTAAGCTAACTCAGCTAACCAGAGCATAGATGTCCAAGAATGAAGTGCCTTTTCAGCGTAGGCACGTAGGTATTGTTTCAAAGTCTGATTTAGTCTCTCCGTTTGACCATCTGTTTGAGGATGGTGACTAGTAGATAGCGTAGATGTCACTTGGAGTGTTTTACACCATGTCTTCCAGAAATTGGAGGCAAATTGCGGCCCCCTGATCAGAGAGGATAACTTTTGGCAGTCCATGATAACGAACCACTCTGTTCAGTAAAATAGTTGCCAGTTCACTAGAAGTGGGCAATTTTTTACAGGCAATGAAATGTCCATATTTCGTGAGACTATCTACTACCACCAGAATTACTGAATGCTGTTGAACCACTGGCAGACCGGTAATAAAGTCCAAAGAAATGTGCTCCCATGGACGACTTGGGGTTGGAAGTGGATGTAACAACCCTTTTGGTTTTGAATGACTTGTTTTAATGCAAGCACAAACTTCGCAGTTGTTTACCATTGCTTTTACATCTTTTGTTAGGGTAGGCCACCAAAAATAGCGTTGGATCAGTTCAAGAGTTTTAGGAGTACCTGGGTGACCTGCCGTCGGTATAACATGCAACCAATGAAACACTGTCTTGCGAAGTTTGGTAGTGGGTACGAACAAACGAGCGTCATGAAAGGGTAGTCCTTGCTTGATTGACCTTTTGGGATCTGCTTGGGCCCATGTTTGCCATTTTTCAACAGTGAAAGAGTTGCGAAATTCTTCAAAGAAATCTTCAGTTTTTATGATACATAGAACCTTGTCAGGAGAAATGATAGCTCTGGAGGCTTGAAATGCAGGCAACGTGGTAGACTCTTGATGGGCCAAGGCGTCAGCTTTGCGATTATCTTTACCAGGCCGGAAGGTTACTACAAAATCAAATTCAGCAAAAAACAGCATCCAGCGTAATTGCCAAGGGGTCAAAAGTCTGGCGGAACTCATGAATTGAAGATTGCGATGATCAGTATATACTGTGACAGTGTATTTGGCACCCAACAAATGATGTCTCCATTCTTTAAAGGCGTCACGAATCGCCAGAAGCTCTTTTTCAGCAATGACATAGTTCTGTTCGGCTTCGTTCAACTTCCGAGACATATAAGCTACAGGATGAAGTTGACCAGTGTCTTTATTTCGTTTTGATAAGACGGCTCCTATTGCTACATCTGAAGCATCAGCTTCCACTATGAAAGGTCGATTTGCATCAGGATGAGTCAAGACTGGGGCAGTGGAGAAAACTTTCTTCAAAGTCGAGAAGGCTTGATCAGCTTCTCCGGACCATACAAACTTTTCTTTCTTTGATTCTTATCTTCACAAATCATCGACAAGAGGATAGTCTGCAGAGTTACTGGACCTCCAGTCAAGAGTTTTCCATTGACTGCCTGGATGATTTCTGGGGTCTTCTTTTCAATACATGGGATCCCCCATGCACGAACCAATTGGACATCAACAAAGTTCCCAGTAGCCCCAGAATCGACTAGAACTTTTTTGAAATAGATCTTTTTCTTGACCTGAACTCTTATTTCCAGTTTAAGATGTCTAGATTGTGAAGGGTCCACGGTGACACCCAAGAGCAACCCTTCTCTGCATCTTGGGTGTTTTAGTTTTCCAACTCGACTGGTGCATTGGCTGCTTCCTTCTGAACTGGACCTTGCTTGTTCTTTGGTTTGATTGGACAATCTTTGGCAAAATGACCCTTCCGCCCACAATAAAGACATTGTCCATTTTTTCTGCGTAGGTCCTTTTCATCTTTGGTCAAAGGTCTTCTCATGGTTCCAATTTCCATCGGTTCCGGTGTTCTCTCTTTCGGAGTTCTTGAGTCTCTGTTATCATGAACACGCCATGAATATTTTTCAATCTTGTTGCGCGTTCCTTTACGTTCTGCTAAACGATGATCAAGCCTCAAGACAAGGCTTATTAATTCTTGACAGTTTGTAGGTTGTGGGTCGATTTGCGCTAATATATCTTTTAGTTCCTCTTTGAGTCCCTTGTAAAACAAGACCGCTTGTTTTTCTTCAGGCCAGGATGTCTCGGCAACCAGCCGGTTAAAGTTGGCTAAATACGACACTAGGTCTTGATTGCCTTGGCGTAAATCTAATAATTCACGATCTGCTGACTGTGTTATAGTTCTACGATCAAAAACTCTCTCAAACTCACGAACAAAATTTCTCCAGTTGTACAACAAGGAACTATTTTTACGCACAAGAGGAATTGCCCAAGTAGCTGCATCCCCAGCCAAATATGATAACAAGAAAGCTACTTTGGACTGGGCATCGGGGAAAGTATGTGGTCTGCAGGTGAAGTGTAGTCCCACTTGAACCAGGAAAGATTGCGCTTTCAAAGGGTCACCTGAGAAACGTTCTGGGGGAGCTAAAGGAATTGCGGAAGGAACATTTAGGGAAATGTTTGTCGAATTACTTCCAGAAGCCTGAGAAGAAGTACCTGGCCAGGACACACCTGTGGGACTTTGTTCCTTCTTCTCTACCTTATCTTGCAACTGACTCACTCTCTCAGCTAAGCTAGTTATCAATTCTTTGGATGATACCACCTCTGCCTGGAGCTGGGTGATAGCCTTGACTAACTCGTCCGGCGTGGCCATGCTGAGAACATACACAAACCAGGAGGATAATAATTTGTGCGCTCACTATTCTGTCAGAGTCACCAGATCCTCGGGGTCTGTGCACGTTCCCAACACGTCCACCACTGAACAACTCCAAGACTCTGATAGATAAATCACAGAGGCTAAGAGAGTTCAAGAGGGGAAGAGGGGATTAGGAAGGGAAACAGCTGGGAAGGAGACCTGTATAAGAAAAAGGTTAGAACACACAGTATGAAAATTATATCTCCTGAAATCAATACTAGACTATGATTCTAAGCATAGTCATTCTGAAAACATGAACAATCTAAGAATTAAGTTTAAAATGACTAAGTTTCAAGATGGCCGAGTACCTGTAAGGGAATCAAGATGGATTAAATGAAAACTTTGTTATTCAAGTACTTTCCTTTACATGAGAATCAGAAAAACATTCTGACTAAATTTTAAACCAGTCATATAAATCCTTTTTGAGAATGCATACTAGGACCATAAAATATTGCATCTAGAAACTCTGATCTTCTGTGTACTCTTAAAATGTTTCAACACAAATTGCACATATTGTAGATTTATATATATATATATATATAGTAAACACCATAAAAGGATTGTGCACCATGAATAACACAATATGGATTCAGGAAAAACAAATCACATGACTTGTCAACTCGAATATTACATGATAAATATCTTAGAATAGTGGCATACAATAAACAACATGAATTAAACTCGAGGAGAGAATTGTGCGTCTTGCCGATTCGAGTGTCACCATGTAAAAAGCCAAGAAATGGTAGTACGCAATGAATATCAAAGTCAAATCATCATTAAACAAATTGCGCGTCTTGCCGATTCGTAAACCACGATGTAAATGCCAAGAAATAACAGCTCACAATGAATAACAAGATCAAAGTACAATGAAACGAATCGCGTGTCTTTTGCCGATTCTTAAGCCACCATGTAAATGTCAAGAAATGGTAGCACGCAATGAACAACAAAGTTAAAACACCATAAAACAAATTGCGCGTCTTGCCGATTCTTAAGCCACCATGCAACTGTCAAGAAATTGTAGCATGCAATGAATAACAAGATTAAATTATCATGAAACAAATCGCGCGTCTTGCCGATTCGCAAGTCACCCTGCAAATGTCACAAACACTCAAGTGCTTATTTCACACGCGCAAAGTACTCTGTCAAATCATAAAAGAATTAGGCCCAAGAACATGAGAGTTCTCGATAACGGCGTCGGGAGGCCAGCCCAACTACCGTCTTACCGCCCAGAACAAGGATCTCCAAATGAAGAATGAAAGTCAGATGCCTGGAAGATCAAATAGGCCACTGGGACAGGAGCTCAGGAAGTAGCTGCTGCTCTGCATCAGGACCTCTGAATAGTGAGCACTTGGAGCTGGGCTGGCTCCTTTTTATAGAGTCTTGGCCCAGCCCACAACCACACCCAGGCATGTTGCAGGGAAAGTTTCTAGAAGGCCCTGGAAAGGGACCACACCCTAACACACTCTGAAAGCCTGCAGCAATACATTGCAAATTAACAGCCTTTGTAAGCACATTAAAAATAAGTCATCAGGATTGAACTCTGCAATGCAAAAGGTTAAACCACAACATATCAGCACAATGCATAAATTACGTTGTTTTGAGAGTGCTGGGTTTTTGCATTTTAGTCGCCAATAGAGCACGCACTGCCCTGGTGTTGACAGTTAGGGACTTTTAAAATGTTTAAATCTTAGTGTGTTTGTGTGTGTGTGTGTGTGTGTGAAAGTGTGTGAAAGTGTGTATGTGTGGGTGTGTGTGTATGTGTGCTCACCAACATGTGCATGTGTTTCTGTGTACCTTTATGCCATTTGCTGCTAGGTTTACTCCCAAGCCCAGCGCTGAGCCCTTTTTTGGCTATTTGGGGTAGGTGACACTTAGGCCTCCATAACACTTTGTGCCCATAAGCTATCCACACCAAATTTGTTTACTTTTTTCAATTCATCCTGGGGAGTCTAAAGGTGTACAGCATATGTGGATTCCCCTGGAGTAAACTGAGAAAATAGGCAAAATATAGCATAATTTTGATTTATTTATTAAAATAGGGAAAAGTGCTCCAGATAAAAGTGCCTGTTTTTTCCCTAAAAATGGCATTCACAAATGATTTGTTGTACTAAAGTCACCATCTTCCCAGCTTTCAGGAACATGCAACACTAAAACAAAAAAAAACAAATTTTGTACCCCGGTTTAGCATTTTTCTAAGAGAGGCTATTTCACCAAATTTGTGTGCACTCAACCTACTTCCATTTTGTTATGGAAACCAGCATGGCACTCACAGGTGAGCTAGAAAATCTATAGATTTCTGAGAAGTAGACCAAGTTCCAAATTGAGCAAGGGGTCATATGTGTAAATCCGTTAAGGTTTTCCCAAGTAAAACAACTGGTTTACATTTCAAAGGCACAAATTATATGAAATTCAATTGGTAATAACAAGTGTTCTACTATTCTATGCTTGCACACGTTTCCCATTCAAAATGGCACCTCACTTGTGTGGGCAGAATTGATAGTGCTTTATAAATGACCACCTGCTTAATGGCCATTTATGAATTTGGCGGGTGCATCTTCTTTCATGGAGATAGAGTAATTTACTCCATTCCCATGGTGTAATGGCAAGCTGACCCTCAATTTCTAATTTAGGAACTTTGGAACTGATTAAGACCTTGGTGGATGGGATATTCTGTCACAAACATGACAGATATCCCTCCTTCTGTTTTACAAGTTCCACAGGATACAATGGAACTTATAATACGGCTGTCGGGATATCAGTCACGTTTGTGACAGAGTATGCCATCCACCAAGTTTGTAATCAGGGCTTTGTGTCTTGTTTTTGCTGTTATCCAAAATAACACATCACAGAATGAAAATAATTCAAAGGGCACCAGGCAACGTTCTGTAAATTGTTTCTGCTAAGAGTTTTTAACAACAATGAGATTATAAAGTTTGAGCACAGACAACGAAGGGCAGCGAGGAATCTTCATACAAGGCAACACAAGGGCAGGCCGTACCGAATCATATTTCCAGCCTCTAATGAACGATATAGATATAGGACCTATTTAGTCTTTGCTTGCTGCCTTTTCAGTGCAGCTGACCTATAAAGATAAGAACAGTGTGCCTTGCTATTCTATTGAATATAGAACATCATAGTTCAAACACTTCCACGGTGTGCCATCTCTAAAAATCAAAACAGGTCTTATTTTCTGCTTTGCTAAATTTAGATTAGCGATTTGAAGTAGAAGAATGAGGGTAGTATTGCTATAGATTAATAGACGCAATCATATTGATGTGGTCTCATTAGTCACACTTTTGGTAATCATGGTCCTTATTATTGTTAGAATTCATATTGTATTGTATTGTATGCAATGCCTAGGATTTTGATATTAAAATAAATATTTTAATATATTAAAAAATTAATCATATCCTTTTTGTTCTAATGTTCTTGAGTGTGTTATTCCTTAATGAAGGCGAGTTCAGAGGTTCTATTGAATGTCCCTGTAATATCCCATGTGATTGATTGATAGTGAAAATAGATAGTAAATCAAGGTTTTGGTGAAAACATTTGAAATACACTTGGTTTTGGATAGTGAAAAATGTACTTTATTTTTATTTGGAGACCTTCTTTACTTTAAATATTGAATACGTTTTTGCTATGTCTTACATTGTACGTTGTCACTTTGGATGGGACGGGAGATTATTTACCTAAAACAGAAATTGAATAATTTTTTAGTTTTAACTTTAAAATTGATTTTTCATGGCTGTACTGTTTCGGATAAAATGTCATCATTGTTATTTTTCCATTATTAGTTAGTATAGAGTTGTAGGCCTTGGTCCGCATACTAAATAAATAATCAGCATGGACGCATGGTTACTGTACTGGAAACCGGCCCAGGGCATGCGTGTCTGGCACCTTTGATTGGTGGGGTCACCTGACTGGTGACACCTGTGATCGATGCATGTAGGGTGAGTGTGGAAACCTTCCCTCACCATTAGAGGCTGGTGGAAACACTAGAATGTGTCCAGCAGTACACTACATACCTCCCAAACCTTATTGAAAATGGACAAACAAGTACAACCTGTAAGAGAGAACAAACCAAGCCAAAAAAACACCTCTTCAGTTTGTTTGTAGGACAGAATGTGTGGAAAGGTGCAATTGGGAGCACCTGGCATCACAGCACACCTCTGTAATTTAACTAAACTGATGTGGGGACGAATGGCCATGTTGATGACATCCGAATCTCTCAATTGCCTGTCCACGAGGTTACAGTCCACCTAGGCACTTTTGGTCCTGTCCCTCCTGGTCTCACGGTGTTGGAGTTTATTTACAAAGTCCACTGTGATGTTGCAACCTAAGCAGTAGTTGAGTCTATTTACATAGTTCAATGTGGGTGCATCAGGAGTGGTGGGGGTGTCCACTACAGAGATCACTTTGAAGGTATTCAGACTCCATGGACAGCAAACCTGTAAAGACTGAGGATGACATTGGTCAAAGGGCATCTTCCTTGAAGGTTTTGATACTTCCCATCATCCAATAGTAGATCAGCTTCCTAATTCCCTCTTGTACCTGGACTCCCCTCTCAAGGAATCTCCTTGAGGCCTTTTTGCCGGGATGCCACAGGACTATGTGGACTGTGCAGGCCTCTCCTAGGCCGTGCACAGCTGTCACTGAGGAACTGCGAGCAGCACCACATCCAAGTTACTCATTAAGCCACAAAGGTGGTTGTCCCTGGGACAGTGTTCTCTGGTCATCAAGACTCAGGTGCACGAGCCTTCATCAGATTTATGTGTGAGCAGAATCTGTCTGTGACCTCAGTGCTTCCTGGTGCCTGTCGTGGAACTGCTTCTGACACATGTCTGTTGTTGGGATTCCCCTCTCAATGAAATTCCATTGAGGCCCTTGCCCCTGTATTGCCACGGGACTGCATGGGCTGTGCGGGGCCTCTCATAGGCCACACCAATGGGTTGCTGCAGAACTCCAAACAGGGCCATGTCCAAGCCCAATGCAAACCCAAGAGTGAATGGTTCAATGGTTCAGTATGCTCACTTCGGCAGATCTCAGGTCCATGGGGGCTCACAGTGGATTTCTGGGTGGTCAGCCTTCCACGGTGCCAGGGATGCCTTGTTAGCCTCTGGGTGTTTTGTAAACATATGGCTCCACTCTAATGGTGCAATGCTCCTTAGGCGCGTGTGTTGATGCACCTGGTAAAGATGATAGTCTCACCATCTAAAATTTGACAACAGGTGGCGGTTTCTTGCTCGGAGCAAGGATGATTGAAATGCCTTTGCAGTCACTTGTGGTTCTTCTTTGGTATGTGCAGTTGCTATCAGGGATGCCATCCATGTCAAGCAGTCGGTGACAGGTGGCTGGACAGTCGCGCTGTGAAGTGTGGGACCTGGATGGGGTTCAGGCTTGCTTTTGGCTTACAGTTAGTCCACCCACAAAGCTGTCTCCAGTGACATCCTGTACCCCAGTGGCTACCTTGTATTGAAGAATGCCCTGTCCGGTAATGACACAAGTCCTCAGTCTTATTGCTCTTCTTCCATCTCTCTTGTGCACCTGTGGTGGTTGTTATTCATCCTCTGTTTGAGACCACAGTCAGTCACCTCTTTTTTTCTTCAAAATCAATCTAAAAGGGCATTGCAAACCTCATGTGTTGTGTCAGCTCCTTTTCAGTATGAACGCGGCGTTTAAAATGCCGGCGAGGGGCTTGCACTCACTTTGAATAAGTTGGAGGTTCTAAACGGGGCATACAAGCCCTCGACATTTTTGCCGAGATATATCAGAAAACGGAATTAGGATGAACTAAAAGAACAGGAAGAGGGTTATATAGTTGGTTCCTCAACACATGAGGTTTGCGATGCCCTTTTAGATTGATTTCGAAGAAAAAAAGAGGTGACTGACTGTGGTCTCAAACAGAGGATGATAAATGGGATAGGAATATACGGACATAGAAATGATTAAAGCCTTGAAGAAGTCCAGTCAGGACGAAACACGTGTCGGCTGATGGCTTTTTATTGTTTTTCGACATGTTTTGTGTATATGTATATATGTTTATGTGTATAATAGGATTTTCTCTTTTTGTATTAAAATTTCTATTTGCATGGACTTATTCCTCTCTTGGTTAGTTTTACATTTATATATGTCATACTCTTTGGATAGTTATTGTTTTTTTTACACTTCTCAGGAAAGGGAGATTACATATTAAGTATTATAGTTAGAATTTAATAGGTTTTCCCATGTTATCTTATTAAGATATCAAATTATCTTTAAATGAAGACACTGTCTTGTTGATGTGCCCCACTGAGTTGTTTCTTCAATAATTAAAGCTTCAGGAGCTTCTGTGGCGCAGTGGACACAATCTGCTTCATTGGGAGGGTGCTTCTCCCCTTTTGTCTCACTATTTTCACCAGCATTCGTGATGCCCGCCTCATCGCCAGTGTAGAGTTGTAGGCGCTGGGCCCTGATACTAAATAAATAATTGATACAAACACATGGGTACTGTACTGGTAACTGGCCCAGGGAATGTGGGCCTGGCCCCTTTTATTGCCAGGGTCACCTAACTGGTGATGCTTGTGATGGGTGGGCATGGGGTGAGTGTGGTAACCAGTCCTCATCAGAGTGGTTGGTGGAAACACTATGATGTGTCCAGCACTGCACCGCAGGTAGTTAGTGCACGCATTCATTTCCCCCACTTTATGTAAAGGAGTTTGTTAGAATGTTGTTTACATCTCCCTTCTGATGTACTTCTGACAGACTTTCAAGATTGTGAAGCATACTACGGAAACTTGAAGATATAGCATCACTTTAAAACATTAACTTTGCCGACTTTGAGATCAATAAGTTCCGAAAGATTACAGTCACTGTGGCCTACAATGAATAAACACATCTACAGCTACATGCAGGTCATAGAAGAATAGTGTTTGGCTAATGTGAAGGGTGAATGACTTGGTCACAATCTATGACTACATATTTCATGCGCACATGATGATACATATTATGCAATCGGCCCAACACAGCATACAATACAAGTCCAATGTGCACTACTGACCTTCCACCCAAATTCTGTGCAAGCTGCCGTGGCATAGGTCTCATTCACTCCAAATCTGTGATCTACATTACCTGGAACAATCCATGTCCATGTCCACTTTGTATGTCAGAACAACATCTAATACTGCCAATGTCACAATTCTGCCACACAAGGATGCCATGGTGAAGATACCAGTACAAAGACAAAACAAAGATTATAGGCTTGAAAACATATCTATTACACAAATCCCATAGCAAGCAACTGGAAATGTAATCACATTGCAAAGACACTGACACAAACAATGCAACATCATCAAGGTGGGGATATGTCAAAGGGGTAACTCTTTAAGCAGCCTATGGCTCCCTAGTTGTTGTTGCTAAACACTCAATTCCACACATTCTCACAACTACAGTTCATTGTACAGTCACAGTCATTACATCACATGACTTACCTACACCCATGAAAAGTAGCTGTTGATGAGATCTTCCCCCAACTCTGCTCCTTCCTCTTCACCACTGCCATCCTCAATTGGCATTTAAGGATTCTCACCCAGTGGCACTGCAGACTCCCTCTCCTCTGGGATGTGCAGGATATTCCTCCATAGGGTGATGTTGTGAAGCATGCTGGATGCCATAGTGATCAGAAACACTTTTCTGGGTGGGTAGAGGAGGTCTCCACCAGTCCTGTCCAGACACCTAAATCTGACCTTCAGGAGCCCAAAAGCCTGCTCTACTACCAGCTGTGTTCTTCCATGGGTTTCATTGAAGCTTACTTTCCCTGGCGTAGTTTGATTACTTAGCGGCGTCCTCAACCAAGGACGGTTTAGGTAGGCAGAGTCTCCTGTTAAGGAATGGCACATATGAGCAATAATGAGTACGCCCCCTCTGGGTACAGTTGGACATCAGCTGGGGTATGGTGCTGTTCTGAATTATGAAGAAATCATGGGCTAAACCCGAAAAATGGGCACACACATGTGAAATGTAGAGATCCTCCAAACAGACTTGCATGTTTTTGGAATGGAAGTTCTTTCTGTTGCTATTAACCTGTTCATTGGCCTTCTGTGTGACCAAGCCAACATGTATGCCATCAATGGCCCCCACCATATGTGGGATGCATGACAAACCATAAAAGACAGCTTTCCCATGGGATAAATCCTCACGTTAGGGAAACGGAATATAACTGTTCAGTTTTTTCAACATTACTGAGAGGGCATCCTTCAAAACCAGAAAATCAATCTATCAATCAGTGTTTGTAAGTGCACTACTTACCCGTGAGGGTCTCAAGGTGCTGTGGGGTTGGTCCTCTGAGGTTCAGTTGAAGAGCCAGGTCTTAAGGTCCTTCCTGAATTGAGGTAAGGATGGTGACTGCCTGAGGTGAAGAAGCAAGGTGCTCCAGCTCTTTGCTGCAAGGTAGGTGAGGGATCTTCCTGTAGCTGAGGTCTTCTGTATGGGGGATACGGTGACAAGTGCCCAAGAGCCTGTTGAGAGGAGCAGAGAGGTCTGGTGGGGGAGTAGAAGGTGATGCAGTGGTTGAGGTCGGTAGGTCCCCGGTCGTGAAGGGCCTTGTATATGTTCACAAGGAGTTTGAAGTTGATCTTCTTCTTTATGGGGAGCCAGTGGAGATCTCTCAGGTGTCTGGTGATGTGTTCACACTGGGGTACGTTCATGATGAGCCTGGCAGAGGCATTCTGGATGTGTTATAGTTTTTTCAAGTTCTTCATGGTGGTTCTTGCATAGAGGGCATTGATGTAGTCGAGTCTGCCGGTGAGCAGAGCTTGGGTTAAGATCTTTTTTAACAGTCATTTTGGATCCAATCTATGAGAGGAGTCAGAGGGTGTGGAAACAAGGCAGAGGTGACAGAGTTGATTTGGTAGGTCATGATAAGCGATGAATCCAGTAAGCTGAGGTTGCATGCATGGTTGGTAGGGGTGGGGGGCTGCCTAATGGGGTGGCCACCAGAAGTCATTCTAGGTTGATGTGGAGGGTCCCAGGATGAGGATCTTGGTCTTATCAGAATTGAGCTTGAGGCATCGCTCCTTCATCCAGGCGGCAACTTCTTCCATCCCGTTGTTGATGTTCTTCCTGGCCGTTGTAGGGTTTTTGGTAAGTGAGATGATCAGCTGTGTGTCATCGGCATAGGAGACGATGTTCAGTCTATGTCTTCCAATGATGGATGCAAGCGGGCCAAATAGATGTTGAAGAGTGTGGGGCTCAAGGAAGAGCCATGGGGTACTCCGCAGCTGATCTCCGTAGATTCTGACAGGCATGGCAGGAGTCTGATTTTCTGTGTTCTGCCGGTCACGAAGGAGCGCATCCACTGTAGGGCCTTGCTGCGGATGCCTGATGTGTGCAGTCTGGAGCAGAAGGTGTGATGGGAGACCATGTTGAAGGCAGCCAATAGGTCCAGTAGACTAAACATAGGTTGGGACATATCAGCAGAGAGGGCCACTTTATGTTGGAAGGACCCTATGGCTAGGAAGTGAAATACTGACATAATTTGTACAATGGGTAGTATGCTGGTTGGATAACTCATTAAGGGAATTTGTAAAGCGCACTACTCACCCATGAGGGTCTCAAGGTACTGAGGCGAGGGGGCTGCTACTGCTCGAACAGCCATGTCTTGAGATGTCTCCTGAAGGTAAGGAGGTCCTTGGTCTGATGCAGGTGGGTGGGGAGAGTGTCCACATCTTAGTGGCAAGGTGCGAGAACAATCTGCCGCCGGTAATTGTTCTGCAGATGAGTGGGACGGTGGTGGGGGCAAGGTCAGCACAGCGAAGCAATAGCGTTGGGGTATAGAAGGAGAGCTGTCTGTTGAGGTATTCTGGTCTGGTATAATGCAGTGCCCTGTGAGCGTGGGTGAGGAGTTTGAAGGTGATTCCCTTGTTCACGGGGAGCCAATGCAGGTCTCTCAGATAGGCTGTGATGTGGCAGTGGCTGAGGATGTCCAGCATGAGGCTTGCGGAGGCATTCTGGATGCGTTGCAGTCTAATCAGGAGTTTGGCCGCGGTTCCTGCGTAGAGGGCATTGCTGTAGTCCAATTTGCTGCTTACGAGGGCTTGGGTGACTGTTCTTCTGGCTTGAGTGGGGATCCATTTGTAGATCTTCCAAAACATGCATAGGGTGTTGAAGCAGGAGGAGGAGATGGTGTTGACTTGCTGGGTCATAGATAGTGAAGAGTCAAGGATGAATCCCAGGTTGCGTGCGTGGTCGGTGGGTGTTGGTGGGGTTCACAGTGTGGCAGGCCACCAGGAGTCGTCCCATGCAGAGGGGGTGGAGCCAAAGATGAGGACCTCAGTCTTGTCACAATTCAGTTTCAGGCAGCTGTTCTTCATCCATTTGGCGATGGCCTTCATTCCTTCATGGAAGTGGGTGTCCCTGGTGAGGGAGGGGATCACCTGGGTGTCATCGACGTGTGAGATGATGTTGAGGTTGTGAGATCGGGCAACATTAGCGAGAGGAGCCATGTAGATGTTGAAGAGGGTCGGGCTGAGGGACGAACTCTGGGGTACTCCGCAGATGATTTTGGTGGCTTCAGAGCGGAATGGAGGGAGGCGGACTCTCTGAGTTCTGCCGGTGAGAAAGGAGATGATCCAGTTCAGGGCTCTGCCGCGGATTCCTGCGTCGCTGAGGTGTGTGCGTAGGGGGTGGTGGCAGATGGTGTCGGACGCGGCTGAGAGGTCCAGGAGGATGAGGGCCCCGGTTTCGCTGTTGTCCAGTATGGTTCTGATATCGTCGGTGGTGGCGATGAGGGCAGTTTTGCTGCTGCGGTTGCTGCAGAATCCGGATTGGGATGGCTCCAGAGTGTTGTTTTCCTTGAGGAAACGGGTCAGTTGTTTGTTGACAATCTTCTCTATGACTTTTGCCAGGAAGGGGAGCAGGGAGATGGGCTGGAAGTTCTTGAGGTCCTTTGGGTCCGCCTTGGGTTTCTTGATCTCGGTGTGTTTCCAGCTCTCCGGGAAGGTGGTGGACTCGAAGGAACTGTTGATGATCTTCCGGATTTGGAGTGCAATGACGGAGCTTGCTTTGTTGAAGATGTGGTGAGGGCAGTGGTTGAATGGTGAGCGGGAGAGGATGGAGTTCATGATTTTGATGGTGTTGTTGTCGTTGATGTGGATCCAGGAGAGCAGGAGGCTGGTGGGTAGTGAGTCTGTGGTGTCGGTTGTTAACGGGGGTCTGAGTACTGAAGCTGTCATGGATGTCTGCAATCTTGCGGTGGAAGAAGGTGGCTAGGGAGTCGCAGAGGTCTTGTGATGGCAGGATGTCGTTGAAGTTGGAGCCGGGGTTGGAGAGCTCCTTCATGATGTTGAAGAGGTCCTTGTGGTTGTGTGTATTGTTATTGATGTGTTTTTTGAAGGCGGTTCTCTTGGCGGTTCGGATGAGTTGGTGGTGTCTGGGGATTGCGTTCTTGAAGACTGTGTGGTTGTCCAATGTCTGATCTTTGCAGCACTTCTTTTCGAGTCCTCGGCATGTTTGCTTAGATTCTTGGAGGTCGGCAGTGAACCAGAAGGCCTTTCTGTCGGTGCATCTGTTGGAAGGATTTTTTTAATTGGGGCGAGAGTGTTGGCACAGTCGTCAATCCATTGCCTGAGGTTGCTGGATGCTGTGTCAGTGTCGGTGGTGTCGATGGGTGGGTTCCAGGAAATGGTAGTGATAAGTTGGTCTTTGGTGACCTTGTTCCATCTGCGATGGGGAATCTGTTGCAGGTGACGGTGTGTTGTGGGTTTTTTGAAAGAGAAGTGGATGCAGCAGTGGTCGGTCCAGTGGAGTTCAGTGGTGTGGCTAAAGGAGACGTGACAGAGAAAATAGGGTCTAGCATGTGTCTTGCGGAGTGGGTGGATGCTGTGACGAGCTGTTTGAGGCCGAAGTTGGAGAGGTTGTCGAGTAGGGTGGTAGACTTGTTATCGTTGGTGTTTTTGAGGTGGAAGTTCAAGTCCCCAGGGAGTATGAAGTCTGTGGATGCGAGAGCGTGTGCTGATGATGTCAGTGATGGAGTTGCTGAACTGCTGCCGGGGGCCAGGGAGGCTGTAAATGAGGGACCCTCTGAGGGTGGTGTTTGGGTCGGTGTGGATCTGGAACTGCAGGTGTTCAGCGGTGCTGAGGGTGTCTTCGGTGCTGGTCATGATCCTGAGAGTGTTCTTGTAGATGATGGTAATGCCTCCTCCTGGTTTGTTGGAGCGGTCCCTAGCTGGCATCAGATCTGGCTCCAGCTGAAGACATAAGTCCATAATTGTTTGTCTATCCAGGTGGTAATATGCTACTATGTGCCTTTGCTCCATGGTCTAAAGGTCTGGCAGTTGACAGTAGACAGGTGGTTGTCACATCCTCCCTCTCCCTGGGTATGACAAGACATGATTTGTACAACATGATGTCCACAGCAACATACATGATACATGTCAATAATGTCCTATGACAAAGCATTTCTGACTGGATAGACATGGGACCCAGGACACATCACAGGTGCAAATGACACAAGGGTCACTTGTGCCCCCGGTGGTTTTCAACACGTGTCCACAACATGGAAATAAACCAAATTCAAAGATGTACCACACAATTGCCCCTTGAAGTGTGACTGTATATCTGTGACCGCAGGCAGTGGTGGACTGTGCCCCACTGTTGAATGCAATCGGTGGTGTACAACATATTACAATTGTGTTTGAGTAGTAGGACCTACATGACAAGACAGGATAAGGATGTTTGTGAGGTCAAAATACATTTTTTGCAGGTGTGATGCAATTTCTAAAGACCAATACTGCATTTCAGGCCACAAAAATGGCAGCTGCCTGACCTACTCCACTGGACATTAGGAACCACTGCGACCGTTGGCAGAAGTCATCATGGCGGTAGGCGGTTGAAACCACAGAGGGCACAACCATAGGATAACGATGTTGCCAGTGGTGGCCATGGAAAACTCCTGCAAGGACACTGTAGTATATATCTCTGCTTTTCTGGAGGAAAAGAATACAGTTTAAAGAAAATGGCAGAATATGTCCCTGTATTTCAATTTTCAACTGTTTCCACCTGTTCAGGATTCAATCTGAATGGTTCTCTACGAGCCATTTCAGTTTAGTTTCCCAGGCTGATTTAATCACCCTTTAACACATATTTTTTCGTTAAGTTACATGATCATAATCAGACTTTTTATCCTTGGCGTGGTCTCCCTTAACTTTTTGTCTCTGTTCCCCAGGTTGTTGATGTGTGCTGGACTCGGTTTTTGCTGTCTCTGTTACTCTGGGGACGTTACCACAGCTAACCAGTGTTAAAGTGAAAGTGCTCTAATACAAAATGTGTATGTAATTGGTTTATCCATGATTGGCAGATTAGATTTACAAGTAAGTCCCTATTAAAGTGCACTAGAGGTTCCCAGGGCCTGTAAATCAAATGCTACTAGTGGGCCTGCAGCACTGGTTGTGCCACCCACATTAGTAGCTCTGTAATCATGTCTCAGACCTGCCACTGCAGTGTCTGTGTGTGCAGTTTTAACTAGAAATTCGACTTGGCAAGTGTACCCACTTGCCAGGTCTAAACCATCCCTTTTCTTACATGTAAGACACCCCTAAGGTAGGCCCGAGATAGCCCCATGGGCAAGGTGCAGTGTATGTTTAAGGTCGGACATATACTAATATGTTTTATATGTCCTAACAGTGAAATACTGCTAAATTCGGTTTTCACTGTTGCAGGGCCTGTCCCTCTCATAGGTTAACATGGGGGCTACCTTTAAATATGATTGAAGTGTAGATTCCATTTGGGAGCTGATAGACATGTGGGACTTGGGGTCCCTGCGCTCACGATTTAAAAATATATCTTTTAGAAAAGTTAATTTTAAGATTGTGTGTTGGAAAATGCCACTTTTAGAAAATTTGCATTTTTTTTCTTAGACCATTTCTGTGACTCTGCCTATTTGTGGACTCCCTGTCTGGGTCAGTTTGACAGTTGGGCTGGTTGGACCTCACACTAGACAGTGACACAAAGGGAGCTGGGGTGTAGTCTGCATTTCCTGACGAGCCATCTGTGCTAGGAGGGAGAGGAAGACTGGTCACTCACACCTGAAAGGGTTGTGCCTGTCCTCACACAATGCAGTCTCCAACCCCCTGGTTTGGGTCTGGGGCCTGGCCTGGGCAAGGCAGGATTTCACAAACAAGAGAGACTTTCCTTTGAAGTAGGCCTACTTCAAAGGGCAAAATGGGTATAAGAAGGGCACCCAAAACCACAGACTTTAGAACACTTCTAGAAACCAAGAGGAACCTCTGCCTGGAGAAGAGCTGAGGAAGAAGAGCTGCCCTGCCTGTGACTTTACTTTGTGGAGCTATCCTGCAGTTGCTGCTTCTGCCTGTGCTAAGAGGCCAAAGACTGGACTTTGTTTTGCCTTCCTGCTTGTAAAGATCTCCGAGGGCTTGATTTGGAGAGACTCCTACTCTGCCAAGTGGTGCCCATCCAGTTCCTGGGGCCCTGAGAAGAGAAGCTGGCATCCGAAGAGTGAGAAAAAGATTGACAAAACTCCGATCTGCGGCAGAAAAATCGACATGCCACCGGCTTCAGGGCTGAAAATTGATGCTCGCCTTCCACACGACTGGAAGATCGACACCTGCAGCTGGAGAAACGACGCGCAGCATCGCTGATGGAGGCTGGTGAGATCGCAACCCGCGCTGCGTGGTTTCGGACCATCGTGTGCCTGAATTTCTGACACAAACACCGTTGGGCATGCAAAAACGATGCAAGGCCTGCCCAGACCCAAGAGTGCTGACCGGATAGACGAATCGCTCTCCTGAAGTGGGAAGAAACGACGCACGCCGACCTGACTAAAGGGGGAACGATGCAGGGTCTCGCTTGTGAGGGAAATCGACACATTGCAAGCCCTTTTTGACGCATACTCGCCCGTGCGGGGTTGTTTTTGACTCACCCAAGGTACATTTTCACGCTAACAGCGTTAGTGTTGTAAATTACATGAAGACTCTTTTTGCATTTTTAGTTATAACTTGACTTGTGTATTGTGGATTTTTGTTGTTTTGGTCTTGTTTTGTTTAGATAAATATTTTCTATTTTTCTAAACCTGTTTTGTGTCATTTTGTAGTGTTTTCATTAAGTTGCTGTGTGTGTTGGTACAAATACTTTAAACCTAGAACTCTAAAGTTAAGCCTACTGCTCGTGCCAGGCTACCAAAGGGGTGAGCGGGGGTTAGCTGAGGGTGATTCTCTTTTTCCCTGACTAGAGTGAGGGTCCTTGCTTGGACCGGGGCTAACCTGACTGCCAACTTAAGACCCCATTTCTAACAATCATCAATTCCTTTATGTCACTGCCCTCAGTTGCGTCTGTCACATTCAAAATAAGAATGTGGTTTCATCTATCCTGATGTTTGAGCCTGAATCCTATCCGTTATCACCATCAAACTGAAAATACTGATATAGCTTCAACCTTATTACTGAAATTACTTTTCATGGATGCTACTTTGTCCTCTGAGATGTTGATCCTGCGCTCAAGGTCTTCCACTTTTTATATCTAGACTAACATTTGAAACCTTTATCTCATGCTGGATTTTCAGATAATTTCGGCTTAGTTACCACGGTGCTCGAGTCATTTTCTCATTTCTTCCACTGTCTCACCTGAAGTATGAAAGTTATTTTGATGTGACATTAGAAGTTGGACTGTTGCTAAATTGCTTTTTGGATTATAAGTGTAGTCTTCTATCTACTCTGTCACCAGACTCATTTCCATTTCCCTGCCCCATCCTTTATCTAGGTTTGTAAGGACAACAAATCAATTACTAAAGTTATTGCTTTAATTGCATATCAAAACCCTCTTCTTTTAGTAACAATCTTTAGTTTGTCAGCTATATTATAAGAATCATGTTGTGAAGAGTGTTAGGGACCATTGGAGGCTCTGGAACAGTGGTGGCCGATGACCCTCAGCAGTGGAGGGCCGTTGAGCCACAGCCCAGTAACAGGCACCATAAAAAAACACAATGCCTTTAGCTCAAATTCCAAAGCTCTTAATCATGGCTCGCTATTCTTACGGACCATGACTGACAACTCTAAAATTAAAGCTGAAGGCAAAGTGAGTTCCTCATAGTGCCTGTCAGTGGGCCAAAAAAAAAAAAACATAGTTACCAGCTCTCCTGCTCCTCTTCCTCATCCTCGTCTGGCACTTCCGAGAACCTAAGGCACTTTCCCTCTCCAAATCCTGATGCTGCTCTCATGCTGCAGATGTGGAGCATGAGAGCAGTGCCAGGATTGGCTGGAGAGGGCTGCCTCGATGCTCCAGCAGGCACAGGGAGCCTGTGTCTGGTCTCCACCCAGCTGTCTCCGAAAGCTGAGTGGAGAGATTTACACTGTGGATGTGAGGCTGGCCGGCTCAAGACAGCCTGCCAAACTGCCATGCACAGTGTAAACTGAGGGAGTTTGCACCACTCCCCTGGTGCCAGTCACCAGTCCTCTGCCCCCAAACACTTCTCGGGATGGGAGCAGTGAAAAATAAAATGGCAATTCATTGTATTACCATTTTATTTTTAAAGTTTAAATGTTTGCATTGTTCAGCATTCTGTCCATCATCTGTTGTTTTTGATTTTGTCACCCTAAGTGGTAAGGGTATACCCAGACGTGGGTCCCATGCTCACGAACAAAACTGAATTCAAGCTAGCCTGGCTGATGAGGGGTGGTATCATGAAACTAGGATGCTTTTTTTCCAGTTGAGGAAGGACCTGGCATGGCAGTTCGGGCTGAACTGTTCCCGTTTGGAGAAGGGTCATTTGCATATGGCTGGGTCCAAACTGAGGTGGCATTGTGTGCAAAAAAACAGTTGATTAGATCTAGGTCTATGTGACTGGGGGTTAATGTTTTCATTGCTCAGCATTCCATCCATCATCTGTTCTTTTTGCTCTTGTCAACCATAGTGGGAATGATATGTTCAGAGGTGGGTCCCATGCTCACTGAACCAGACGATTCAGGCTAGTTTGGCTGATGAGGGGTGATACCAACAAACTGGTCCAAAGATGATTCCTTCTGTTCCAATCAGTACTTGACTTGGAAGTTTGGTCTTGACTGTTCCCATGGGGTGCAGGGTCAAGAATGATTTGCATATGTCTGAGTCCAAACTGGGGTGGCGTGGTAGGCAAAAAACGATTAATTAAACCCAGATCTTTTTGATTGATGGTGAATAATTGCACTGTTCAGCACTGTTCAGCATTCTGTCCACCAACTGTTGTTTTTCTTTTGTTGCCCTAAGTGGGAAGTGTATGCCCAGTCGTGGGTCCCGTGGTCACTGCCCTACTGGATTCAAGCTAGTCTGGCTCATGAAAGGTGATACCCTGAAACTAGCCCCAGGATGCTTGTTTACAGTTCAGGCTGGACTGTTTCCATGAGGAGCAGAGCCAAGATTCATTTGTATATGGCATGAGGGACAAAAGAACAAGGGAATAAACTCAGATTTTTATGATGGGGTGAATGTTTGTAATGTTCAGAATTCCATCAATCATCTGTTCTTTTTGCTTTATGTCACCCTTAGAGGGAAGGGTAAGCCTAGACATGGATTCTGTGCTTACCTCAACACTGGAGTCAAGCTAGCTTGGCTGATGAGGGGTAGTAGCCTGAAACTGGTCCCAGGATGTTTTTTTTAGTCCAGGGAGGACCTGGCTTGGCAGTTCAGGCTGGACTGTTCCCATGGGTAGCAGGGTCAAGGCCAATTTGCATATGGCTAGGTCCAAACTGGGGTGGTGTGTCAGTCAAAAAAACAATGGATTAAAGCCAGCCCTTTGTGACTGGGGGTGAATGTTTGCATTGTTCAGCATTCCGCCCGTCATCTGTTCTTTTTGCTTTTGCCACCCTAATTTGGAAGTGTATGTCCACACATGAGTGCCCTTGCTCACCTTGCCACTGGATTCAAGCTAGCCTGGCTGATGAGGGGTGATACTCTGAAATGGGTCCCAGGATGCTTCTTTCTGGTCTGGGGAAGACATGGTTTGGCAGTATGGGCCAGAAAGGATAGCAAGGTCAAGACTGACTTGCATATTGCTGAGCCCTAACTAGGGTGGCGTAATGAGCAAAGAAATGCTGGATTAAACCCAGGTCTTTGTGACCTGAGGATGAATGTTTGCATTGTTTAGCATTCTGTTCATCATCTGTTCTTTTTTGTTTTTGTTAACCTAAGCAGGAAGGATATGACCAGACCTGGGACCCGTGCTCACTGTGCAACTGGATTCAAGCTACCCTGGCTGATGAGAGGTGATGTTTCTAAACCCATCCCAGGATGCTTGTTTCTGGCTCAGGGAGGACCTGGCTTGGAAGATCAGGCTGGACTGTTCCAGTGGGGAGCAGGGTCAAGACTGATTTGCACAGTGCTGCTTCCAAACTGGGGTGGCATGGTGGCCAAAAAAACAATTGCTCTTTGGGACTGAGGGTAAATGTTTGCATTGTTCAGCATTGTGTCCATCATCTGTCCATGACCTGTTTTGGCCAGGTGAAACACTCCCCGCGTGCACAGCACCACCGAGCCATGCCCGGGGATCGAGGCCCTCCTGGACCCGATCTGCCCTGGTGACTGGTGAGTGCTAGAGTGTTTTTTTCTGTTTCTCTGTTGCTCTGTCCATCTTTTTCGATCTTTGACTATCTTTGTCTTTCTTTCCTGCATTCTTGCATTTCTTGTTCTGCTTTTTTCTGCTTTTTCACTTTTTGTCTTTTTTCTCTTTTTCTGCCTACTGCTCCCCCGTTTTGCGCCTTTTTTTCCGCTCTCTCGCCGCTCCCCTGCACCCCCATTCGCCCGCGCCTCCCGCCTCCCAGCTGCTCCTCCCTCCCTTCTTAATGGCGGCCGCTCCGCTGGCATGCCAGAGGCACACCAGAGGCAAGCCCGTCTGCGCCCGTCCACGCCTGGACCGCGCCCAACGCCAGAATCCCTGGACCCCGCAACAGCCACACCGCCAGCCTCCAATACGATGCCAGCACCCTCCTCGCACTCAACACCGGTCGAGACACCACCTGCTTCCAGGCCACTCCGAAAAGCACACACGGACCCTTCTCCTGCCACAACTGTAGCTTCACCTGCGACAGAGCCTATAAACCTCCCAGGACCAAGACCAACCACCTCCACTGCATACTACTCAACACTCGCTCCGCACGTAAGCATGCCATCGAGCTCTGGGACCTGCTCGACACCACCACCCCGACGTAGCCTTCCTGACCGAAACCTGGTGGAACGACTCCTCATCGCCTGACATCGCCATAGCCATTCCGGACAGGTACAAGATCTCCAGCAGAGACCACATCAACGGAACCGGAGGAGGCATAGCCATCGTCCACAAGGCCACCCTCGAAGTCCACACCCACCTGGACGACTCCCTCAACTCCGCCGAACTCCTACAGTTTCAAATCCACACCAACCCCAACACCACCCTCAGAGAAACACTCGTCTACAGACCTCCTGGACCCAGGGCACTGTTCAGCAACGCCATAGCCAACCTTGCCAGCACCCACGCACTCGCCTCCACGGACTACATCCTCCTCGGGGACCTAAACTTCCACCTCGAAAACAATAACGACGTAAACTCCACTACTCTGATTTACAACCTCGCCAACCTCAGCCTCAGACAGCTTGTCGACACACCCACCCAAGCCGCTGGTCACACTCTAGACCCCATCTTCACCAGAAGCGACCACATCACCTTCAACCGCACCACGGAACTCTACTGGACCGACCACCACTGCATCCACTTCACCTTCAAGAAACAAACCAAACACCACCACACCGAGCGACCACCCCGTCGATGCTAGAGCAAAGTCACCTAAGATCAGCTGACCAACGCCCTAGCCCAGAAACCGCCCACCGACCCCACCGACCATGACACCGCCGCCCACAACCTCAGGCTATGGATCAACGACTGCGCCAACTGCCTCGCACCACTCAAAAAGCCCTCCAACAACCAAACCAATAAGAAAGCCACCTGGTTCACCAACGACCTCCAAACTTCCAAACGCAACTGCCGTAACCTCAAGAAGAAATGGATCCATGAACGCACACCCGACAGCCACACAGCACTCAAGAACGCCACACGCAGACATCACCAACTCCTCAGGCTAGCAAAGAGATCCTCCTTCAAAACCCGCCTGGAAAACAACGCTCATGACTCCAAAGAACTCTTCAACATCATGAAGGAGCTCTCCAACCCCAGTGCCACCGTCAATGACATCCCTCCCTCCCAAAAACTGTGCGACCCACTAACCACCGCTTTCCACCGAAAGATCGCTGACATCCACAACAGCTTCAACACTCCTACTACCACAAACACGCAAGTCTCCCCCTCCACGAACTCCACCCGCACCAACCGCCTGACCTCCTGGACCAGCATCAACGATGGCGAGACTCGCAAGACCATGAATTCCATCCACTCTGGATCACCGTCAGACCCGTGCCCACACCACATATACAACAAAGCAGACACAGCCATCGTACCACACCTACGGAAGGTCATCAACATCTCCTTCGAAACAGCAAGATTCCCGGAAAGCTGGAAACACGTCGAACTCAACGCTCTACTCAAAAAAACAAAGGCGGACCCCAAAGACCTTAAGAATTTCCGGCCCATCTCCCTGCTCCCATTCCTGGCGAAGGTCATTGAGAAAATCATCAACACACAACTTACCCGATACCTCGAAGGCAAAAACATCCTCGACCCCTCCCTGTCGGGATTCAGACGGAACCACAGCACCGAGACCGCTCTCCTCGCCGCCACAGACGACATCAGAAGCCAACTCGACAATCGAGAAACATCAGCCCTCATCCTCCTAGACCTGTCAGCCGCCTTCGACACAGTCTGCCACCACATTCTGAAAATTCGCCTCCACGAAGCAGGGATCCATGAGAAAGCCCTTGACTGGACCACATCCTTTCTCTCCGGCAGAACCCAGAGAGTCCGCCTCCCCCCTTTCCAATCCGAAGCCACCAACATCATCTGCGGCGTACCCCAGGGCTCATCCCTCAGCCCGACGCTGTTCAACATCTACATGGCCCCCTCGCACAAGTGGCCCGCCAACACAACCTCAGCATCATCTCCTACGCCGATGACACCCAACTCATCCTCTCCCTCACCAAGGACACACACACCGCCAAAACCAACCTCCACGAGGGCATGAAGGCCGTCGCCGACTGGATGAGAGGCAGCCAGCTGAAACTGAACTCGGACAAAACGGAGGTCCTCATCCTTGGACCCACCCTCTCCGCCTGGGACGACTCGTGGTGGCCAGCCTCGCTGGGAACACCACCAACTGACCACGCACGCAACCTTGGCTTTATCCTCGACTCATCCCTCTCCATGTCAAAACAGGTCAACGCCATTTCCTCCTCCTGCTACAACACTCTCCGCATGCTTCGCAGGATCTACAAATGGATCCCAACCGAAACAAGAAAAACAGTAACACAGGCCCTCGTCAGCAGCAGGCTCGACTACGGCAACGTACTCTACGCAGGCAACCCGTCCAAACACCTGCAATGCCTCCAACGCATCCAAAATGCCTCCGCCCGACTCATCCTCAACATACCCCGCCGCAGCCACATCACCCCCCACCTGAGAGACCTGCACTGGCTCCCCGTCGACAAGAGGATCACCTTCAAGCTCCTCACCCACGCACACAAAGCACTCCACAACACCGGACCAGCCAACCTGAACAACAGACTCAGCTTCTACACCCCCACCCAACAACTCCGCTCTTCCAACCTCACCCTCGCCTCCATCCCCCGCATCCAATGCAAATCCTCCGGCGGCAGATCTTTCTCCTACCTCGCCGCCAAGACCTGGAACACCCTCTAGAGCGACCTAAGAAAGACCCAGGACTTGCTCACCTTCAGAAGACACCTCAAGACCTGGCTCTCCGAGCAGTAGCAGCACCCCCCCTTCCTTTTTTTCCCTAGCGCCTTGAGACCCTCACGGGTATGTAGTGCGCTCTATAAGTGTATTTATTGATTGATTGATCTGTTGTTTTTGCTTTTGTCACCCTAAGTGGTAAGGGTATAACCAGATGTGGGTCCCATGCTCACGAACAAAACTGAATTCAAGCTAGCCTGGCTGATGAGGGGTGGTATCATGAAACCATTACCAGGATGCTTTTTTTCCAGTTGAGGAAGGACCTGGCTTGGCAGTTCGGGCTGAACTGTTCCCATTTGGAGAAGGGTCATTTGCATATGGCTTGGTCCAAACTGGAGTGGCATTGTGGGCAAAAATACAGTTGATGAGATCTAGATCTATGTGACTGGGGGTTAATGTTTGCATTGATCAGCATTCCATCCATCATCTGTTCTTTTTGCTCTTGTCAACCGTAGTGGGAATGGTATGTTCAGAGGTGGGTCCCATGCTCACAGAACCAGTGGATTCAGGCTAGTTTGGCTGATGAGGGGTGATACCCACAAACTGGTCCAAAGATGATTCCTTCTAATCCAAGGAGGACTTGACTTGGAAGTTTGGTCTTGACTGTTCCCATGGGGTGCAGGGTCAAGAATGATTTGCATATGTCTGAGTCCAAACTGGGGTGGCGTGGTAGGCAAAAAACAATTAATTAAACCCAGATCTTTTTGACTGATGGTGAATAATTGCACTGTTCAGCATTCTGTTCATCATCTGTTCTTTTTTGTCTTTCTCAACCTAAGCGGAAAGGATATGACCAGACCTGGGTCCCGTGCTCACTGTGTTACTGGATTCAAGCTAGTCTGGCTGATGAGAGGTGATGTTCTAAACCAATCCCAGGATGCTTGTTCCTGGTCCAGGGAGGACCTGGGTTGGAAGTTCAGGCTGGACTGTTCCAGTGGGGATACTCTGAAATGGGTCCCAGGATGCTTCTTTCTAGTCTGGGGAAGACATGGTTTGACAGTACGGGCCAGAAAGGAGAGCAAGGTCAAGACTGACTTGCATATTGCTGAGCCCTAAATAGGGTGGCGCGGTGGGCAAAGAAATGCTGGATTAAACCCAGATCTTTGTGACTGAGGGTGAATGTTTGCATTGTTCAGCATTCTGTTCATGAACTGAGACATTTTCAAAATTTTGAAAATTAATAACTTAAACATTACTTACCCATTTGTGATGATTTTGGTCGTAAAAGTTTTATAAAAATCTGAAGTATTTTTGTAAACTAGTCTCAAGTTATTCTTTTGAGTGTGTGTCTTGCTTTTATGATACTGTGAGTAAATGCTTTGCACTTCTCCAAGATTGACCTAACTGCTCGACAAAGCTACCATAAAAATTAGAACATCAGGCAGTCTTGTTTTTACCTCTGCTAATAAACTTGTGTGGTTGCCCGGACTCTCTGCACAGTGTACCTAGCTTTACACAATACATAGAGAGCCAGCCTCTTACAGGGAGTGCCTGGCTTGGCAGTTCAGGCTTTGCTGTACCTATGGGGAGCAGTGTCAAGACTGATTTGCTTATGGCTGCGCCCAAAGTGGGAAGGCATGAAGGGCAATAAATGATAGATTAGACTGAGATCTTTGTTACTGGGGGAGAATGATTGCATTGCTCAGAATTTCGTCGGTTATCTGTTCTTCTTTGTCATAAGTGGGAATGGTAAGCCCAGACATGGCTTTCGTGCTCACTATGACATTGGATTCATGCTAGCCTGGCTGATGAGGGGTGGTACTCTGAAACCAGTCCCGGGATTCTTGTTTCAAGTCCAGGGAGGACCTGGCTTGGCAGTTCGGACTGGACTGTTCTCATGGGAATCATGGTCAAGACTGATTTGCATATGGCTGGGTCCAAACTGGGTTGGTGTGGTGGGCATCAAAAAAATGGATTAAACCCGGATCTTTGTGACTCGGGGTGAATGTTTGCATTGTTCAGCAATCCATCTATCATCTGTTCTTTTTGCTTTTGCCACACTAAGTCAGAAAGGTATGCCCAAACATGGGTCCCGTGCTCACTGCTTCACTTGATTCAAGGAAGCCTGCCTGATGTGGGGTGATATCCTGAAACTGGTCCCAGGATGCTGTCCATGGCCTGCCAAGTCAACGTTGTCTCCTCCACACTATTTGCCTGCTCTGGATGATCTTCAAGTGTATACCCACTGAAGCAAGAAGAACAGTCACCCAGGCACTCGTCAGCAGTAAACTTGACTACGCAACGCACTCTATGCCGGAATCAAGAACTTCCAATCAAGACTCTAGAGAATACAGAACGCCATGGCCAGACTGATCCTGGACAGCGCCGCCACACCCACATCTCCGTCCTCCTGAGAGACCTACACCAGCTCCCCATCAACAAACACATCACCTTCAAACTCCTGACCCATACATACAAGGCCATCCACAACATTGGCATGACAACCTCAACCACCGCTTCTCTTTCTACACCCCCTCCAGGCAACCCTGCTCAATGCAACTGGCACTTGCTACCATCCCCAGAATCCAGAAAACCACAGCTGGAGGAATATCCTTCTCCCACCTCACAGCGGAGACATAGAACACAATGACACTCCACCTCAGACAGTCCCCATCGCTGGCTCAGTTCAGGAAGGCCCTCAAGACCTGGCTCATTGCCTGACCCGCGCCACTCAGCTACAGACTCTTGAGACCCCCCTGGTGGTAAGCCACACTTTATAAATGTTGATTGATTGATTGATTGATTGAGTTTCCCGTCCAGTGAGTACCTGTTCTGGTAGTTCGGGCTGGAATGGAGATCAAGGTCAAGACTGATTTGCATATTGCTGGGTCCAAACTAGGGATGGCGTAGTGGATAGAGATACGCTGAATTAAACCCATATCTTTTTGACTTTGTTAAATGTCTGCATTGTTCATCATTCACTTCATCAGCTGTTCTTATTGCTTTTGTTGCCCACAAGTGGGAAGGGTATGCTCAGGCGTGGGTCCTGTGTTCACTGCGGAACCTGGCTGTTGAGGGTAATGCCCCTTAAGTGAGCTCCAGGATGCTAGGTTCTAGTCAGGGCAGGACCTGACTTAACAGTTCAGACTGGACTGTTCCCATGGGGAGCAGGGTAAAGACTGATTTAGTTATAGTTGTGTCCAAATTGGGGATCTGTGGAGGGCAAACCAAATTATGGATAAGGCCCAGATCTTTGTTATGGGAGAGAATGTTTGCATTGTTCAGAATTCCATCCATCATCTGTTCTTTTTGCTTCTGTCACCCTCAGTGGGAAGGATAAGCCCAGGCAAGGCTTCTGTGCTCACTGCGACACTGGATTCAAACTAGCCTGGCTGATGAGTGGTACCCCTAAGCTAGTCGCAGGATGCTTGTTTCTAGCCCATGGAGTACCTGGCTTGGCAGTTCAGGCTGGACTGTTCCCATAGGGAGTAGGGTCAAGACTGGTTTGAATATGGCTGGGTCCACACTGGGATAGAGTGGTGGGCAAAACATGATGGATTAAAACCAGTTCTTTGTGATTCAAGGGGAATGTTTGCATTGTTCAGCATTCCATCCATCATCTGTTCTGTTTGCTTTTGTCACCCTTTGTCAGAAGGGTATGCCGAGCACCACTGGATTCAAGCAAGCCCGGCTGATGAAGGGTGACACTCTAAAACCGGTCCCTGAACACTTGTTTCCAGTCTGGGGAGGACAAGGTTTGGCACTTCGGACTGGAATGGGGAGATAGGTCAAGACTGATTTGCATATGTCTGGGTACAACCTGGGGTGGCAAGGTGAGCAATCAATGCTAGATTGAATCCAGAACTTTGTGAGTCAGGGTGAATGTGCATTGTTCAGCATTCTGTACATCATCTGTTCTTTTTGCTTCTGTCACTGTTTGTCGGAAGGGTATGCCCAGACTGATGATGGCTGATGATGGGTAATAACCCTTTAACTAGTTCCATGATGCTTGTTTCTCATCCAGGGAGGACCTGGCTTGGCAATTTGAACTGGACTGGTCTCATGGGGAGCAGGGTCAAGACTGATTTGCCTATGGATGCACCCAAAATGGGGTGGCATATTAAACAATGGATTAAATCCAGATCTTTGTGACTAGGGGTGAATGATTGCATTGTTCAGCATTTTGTCCCTCACCTGTTTTTTTTGTTTTTGTCAGGCAAGGATGAGGTCCCGTGCTCACTATGCCACTAGATTCAAGCTTGCCGGGCTGATAGGGGTGATACCCCGAAATTGGTCCTAGGATGCTTGTATCAGGTCCAGGGAGTACCTGGTGCGGCAGTTCGGGGCAGACTGTTCCATTGGGGAGATGGGTCAAGACCTATCTGCATATGGTTGGACCCAAACTGGGGTGGAGTGGTGGGCGAAAAAACAATAGATTGAACCAAGCTATTTTGTGACTGCGGGTTAATGTTTGCATTGTTCAGCATTCCGTCCATCATTTGTTCTTTTTGCTTCTGTCACCTTGAGGGGGAAGGGTATGTCCAGACATGGGTCCAATGCTCACTGCACCACTGGATTCAAGCTAGCCTGGCTGATGAGGGATTACACCTCAAAATCTGTCCCAGGATGCTTGTTTCCATTCCAGGAAGGACCTGGTTTCGCATTTCAGGCTGGAATGGAGAGCAGGGTCAAGACAGTGGTGGGCAATAAAACAATGGATTGAACCCAGATCTTTGTGACTGGGGGTTAATGTTTGCATTGTTTAACATTCTGCCCATCATCTTTTCTTTTTGCTTTTGTTGCCCTAAGTTGGAAGGGTATTCCAAGACATGGGTCCTCTGCTCACTGTGCTGATGGATTCAAGCTAGCCTGGCTGATGAGGGATGATACCCTAACACCAGTCCCAGGATGCTTGTTTCTGGTCCTGGGATGACCAGGCTTGGCAGTTCTGGCTGGACTGTTCCCAAGGAGAGCAGGGTCAAGACTGATTTGCATATGGCTGTTTCCTTAAATGGGGTGATGTGGTGGGCAAAAAACTATGGATTAATCCCAGATCCTTGTGACTGGGGGTGAATGTTTTCACTGTTCAGCATTCCATCCTTCATCTGTTCTTTTTGTTTTTGTTGCTCTAAGTGGGAAGGGTATGGCCAGACATCTGTCCCATGCGCCATGCACCACTACAGTCAAGCTAGCTTGGCCGATGATGGGTGATATCCCAAAACTAGTCCCAGGATGCTTGTTTCTGGTCCAGGTAGGACATGGCTTGTCAGTTTGGGCTGGACTGATCCCATGGGGAGCAGGTTCAAGGCTGAGTTGCATATGGTTAAAAAAAAAAACAATTGATTAAACCCAAATCTTTGTGACTGGGGGTGAATGTTTGTATTGTTCAGCATTCCGTCCTTCATCTGTTCTTTATGCTTTTGAGGTCATGAGGTTGAAGGATATGCCAAGATATGGGTCATATGCTCACTGTGCCTCTTGATTGAAGCTAGTCTGGCTGATGAGGGGTGATTCCCTGAAATCAGTCCCAGGATGCATGTTTTTTGTCCAGGGAGGCCCTGGGTGGCAGTTCTTGCTGGATTGTTCCTATGGAGAGTCGGGTCAAGACTGATTTAACTGGTTCCAAATGGGGGTGGCTTGGTGGGCAAAAAACAATGGATAAACCCAGATATTTTGTGACCGGGGTGAATGCTTGCATTATTCAGCATTCTGCCCATCTTCTGTTCTTTCCACTTTGAGTTCGGACATACAGGATCTAGGCTAGTGTGTTTTGAGCCTCCATCATTTTCCTTTATGTCACCATTATTTTTCACTCCTGTTTTCTTCCCTTTCCCGTTCCATTTAGCTCCTGCACTACCAACTGCTTTTTCAACACTCACTGACGTCCCCAGCCTTATCCAATTATGTGTTCTTTATCCTGTACATTTAGTACCTTTGAGGTACCCTTGCCACTGAACCCACAATGTGGACCAGCAATAAAGAACTTGAATATTGGGACAGAATGAGCCCAACCATAAATTAGAGACCTCACACTCCAGCAAGGTTGCAGTTCACCTACCATATTTAGGTGAGGAAAGTGCCAGCGTTACAACATCAGAGCCTTATCTGTTGCTGTAAATCTTTTACGTATGGCTTACCAACAACAAGGCCATTAGAAAATGTACTAAGAAAGACCACATCCCATTTAGGGCAGTCCTTCCTGTGTCAGATCATTTCCAAAATCTAAAACAATACAACTGAGCTTTCCTGAGAATATTCTGCTCATCTTATGGGATTTATGTCTCAAGCTGCATTATTTTCCACAAAGAAAATTGTGGTAAGTACAATTATTAAACAGAAGCATAATGTTCCCAAATAATGTACACAAAAGAAAAACCTGTACTATTTGGGGGCTCCTTGCATTTTTGTTACGTTGCAGTGGTGCAAACAGTCCCCCACACAGCCTCACATTTACAAACATGCATAATGGGCCAGTTTTTAAAGCCTTGTGCCGCGTTATAACTTTTCCAGGTATAATGTATGCAAGGTAGGCATTACTCCGCACGCAAAAATGGTCAGCAGAAATGGTGCAGTGAAATCTACAAGATATATACTGTGCCATTCTGCGCCATCACAGTGACAGTTTTTTTACCACCTGCTTAGGGCATGCATTAAAGTGACAATGTGCTCTTTACAATGGGGCCCCCCTAGCATTGCTGGGCTAGCGTCAAAGGTTTTCTGATGCAGCTGTGGACACTGTGCGCCATGAAGCACTGTATTGTAAATACATCACGACCATGAGGATGTTAGGGGGTGAATGGTGGTGCAAGATAACTCGCACATCAATCACGATGCTGCAGTTGCTTGTAAATGAGGCCCTAAGTTTCAATGATTGAAGCAGGCCAGGTCTTAGATGTGATGAATTAGGGCTCAGCTAAGCCTTGTAGATCACACTACTGTAAAGCTTAACATTGGAACTTACAGGGTCCTTTGGAGTTTGGCAGATCAATTGCAGAACCATAAATCAGTACCTCAGCAGGTAGTTACAAATTATTTGAAGGTGAGCAGGTCTCGGCAAGCCAGTTAATTTTTCAGTTTAATAAACCTGTATAGGAGAAGGCGCTCTAAAAAAGCTAATGCTGTTTTTTTTTTTTTTTCTTGAACAAAGAAGAAATAGTTTTCATCATTTTTACCGGTGTACTGACATGAGACTGTGACATCAAAGATACTTTGAAAATTCTCTCATCTTCCTTAATGTATAAAGCAGGATCAACTTTTATATAAAAGTGACTGAATATAAATAGGTGTTTGTCGTTAATCAAAAGAACGTCCAGAGATCGTTCAATAATTTATTTTTCCAGCAATGCTACATTATTTTCTAATTCCTTCTTGATACAAAAATCTTTATATTGAATTGACTCAATCTAGGAAAATTCAGGCCGGTGGAATCTTGCTATCTCATGCAGGGATAATAAGGGTTGAAAACAACACAACATCTCGAAGACCTAACTTCATCCATCATAAACAACATGATATGAACAAAAACAGCAATTTGCTGCCTTGCAATGATTTCCATTTATAACTCTTAAGTGGCTGATTCTCAAAGGCATTCATGAGCATGTGAAGCATTACTTCTCTGGTACTCTTTTAGGTACTCTTACATGACTTTGTGAATTGGCCTCAAAACATCTAAAATGGGAATATTCAAGGAATCTTTTTATACAGGTAGTGAACATAAAAGGACTGTGCCTTCTTTGCACATTCACTAATAGGGAGTTGGAACTTCCATAGCCAATTCATTAGGGCGTGTAAGACTATGTAATAGACTGCTCCTGTACTACTGCTTTCTGTAGCACTTGAGAATCAGCTCCAAAATATCTCTGAACTCCATAAGGTGTATATTTTGGTAGGGGTGCCTAGGTGAGACACCCTTCTATTGACTAAATTCTCCAGACCTGATTCACAAAGGTAAACTAACAATTTTGTGTAGGTTTACAATTGTTTGCTTTTCACAAACGGATTTATGTGTAGTATCTTTATGAGTGTAAAGACTCTGCACATAAAAAGATAGGTTGTTTTTTGTGTTGAGAACCCTCCTCCCCACACCTCGTTGCAGTCAATTTTGAAAATTAAGGGGAACAGGGCATTCGGAGCTCCTCCGTGATTCTCTTTGGACCCTGAGGATCCCGTCCCATGACTCTGGAGGTGGGTGACCGGTTGCCCAGCCTGGGCACCCACAAACCAATGGTTAGGGGCTGCTGCAGGAGCACCAGGGCACCCCCAGCTGAACTAGCCCCCCACATGCAGCAGAAGCCGACATTTCCCCCTCTGAAAGGGAGTCGTTGTTTTTGACTGCAGGAGCATGGACAGGGAAACAGACTTTCACTCCCACTCAGAAGGAGCAATTTCAAATCTCCCCCTGTTGCATAGGCTCTCATTATCCTAATGAGCCTACTGGATTCGGGCTGCAGAATCATCTGAATACTGGGGAACTGAGTCCAATCCCACACCATGTGACAACTGTCAGCCTAATCCGGGTTGTTCGGCTAACTAGCAGCGCCTCATCTTTGCCCAAGAGTAGGGATTATTGTGGCAACCGGGCGTCTGACCAAAATGACTCATCAGGGGAATTGTGGTTGATCAGATCTCATCCTTTTTCCTTCAGTTACATTAGTTTCACATATGAAAAGACAAATAGAGGCAGAAAATGGTTCAATAAGGTTTATTGAATTAACTATCTTAGATAAAATAGCATGAATTGCAATACCTAGGATGATAAAACATGCTAGAAGCAAAATGGTGACAAGAAGAGTGAAACACAAGAACAGTTCCACCATACTGTCACTATGCATAATATATGTGGTTCCTACCTAAGCTATGTTAGAGCACCGCATGATAAGCCCTAATTGGCCCTTCAGGTTTCCCGCCTGGGAAGACATCATCTCCCATACCTGATCATGTGGGCCAGTGATCCGGTAATCTGAGCAGTTAGCTGTAGCGAAGGCAATCAGCATGCAGTCGTGTTCATCTGGCTCGAATCTCCCTCTAATGTGTGTGGGACAGAGAAGTGTTTTTTTAAATAAAACAGCTGATGTTCTGAGAAAATGTCCCCACGTAAGGGTGTGTTTGTTTCTGTGAATTTTGGAGACACAGCTTACCACTTTGCCGGCAACTTTATCTGACTGCATCCTTGAGGAAAACACATAATAAAAGAAGGTCCTGCTAGAAGTGGAATGCTTTTCTAGGTGAAAAACAACTCGATAGAGAAAACAAAGCTGAATAAAATGTAACTGGGCTAAAGTGCACAAACGACAGGCCTAGTTGCTAAAATAACATGTGCAAAACATGGCTAAAATAGGTATACAACACCACCAGGTGAGAATAGACCTTTGTTTCCACACCCGTGCTCTTGCAGGCAGGGAAACCACTGTGTCCTGGTCGTGGGCTCCCAGGGGACACAGTGTGTGAGCCAGTCCTTGGAGATGAGGTTCCTGGGAACCTGATAGGCTCAGGGAGACAGGTTGTGTGCCCCCTCCTCTTTTATAAAACATTTGGCCCCAGGGTGTTGGTTCCTGGGGCCTATCAAGGCTCGGGGAGTGGGGCTACATGCATCCCTCCTTATTTTGTAGAAGGAGCAATGGGATCCTCTGGTCTCCTTGAGACTCCTGGATGGTGGTCATATGCTACCCTCGCCTATAAATATAAAGCACCACCCCACCAGGCACTGGCGCAGTCCTTTATTTTCTTTTTAATTTTGCTGCAGATCTATGGATCATTTTTGGCTCCTGGTGGCATGTCTCTGGGACTTCACCACCAGGCCTAGGGGGTCGGGTATACCTACCCTGCACCCTTATGTCTTTCTTTCACTTTTATTAAGACTCAGGACTGAGTTCCAAATCCTAAGATGTCTGCCACCACATTATTTTTGTTGTGGTGGCAGCCAATATGATCTCAACAAGAGATCTGTCAACTCTGTGGATCCTCTGTGGCATGATACATAGAACATTTTAAAGCATTATTTGCTTTAAAACTACTTTATGGATTTTCTCCATATCACAAAAAACACTCTTTCTGAACCAATACCGAGCTTTATGCCAAATTCAGTGGAAATCATTTTAGCAATTTGGGCTGTTGCTCTGTCTATGGCTCACATGGAAAAATGGATGGGTAACATTTTGAGACCCCCCCCCTTTTTCAGCCATGCTTCATAGATCACTTCAAAACTTCCCAAGAAGGAGCTGAGCTGAAAAAAAAATTGGGGGAAAATTTGGTAATATTCAGCAAGCTGCCAAAGATATAAACAAACTAAAAAAAGCATTTTCTATAGAAACACAATCCTAACTAGAACTACCCCCTAATGCAGTTTGTGGAGGGGCAGGACATCTGTGTTATCTGCACATCTCATTCTCTTGTGTCCAAAATAAAATACCATGTACACCTCGATTCTGCAGCAAAGTGAAAAAGTAATTTTCAAAGTATCTGCAACCTGTGATCGAGGCATTAGCCGAACACGTCAGGGCATTTTAAAAAATAAAATTCACATTTATGCAGACTCAAGGAGTGCATGGTATTTTCTCTGGAGACAACAAGTTGACCCCTTAGGAAGTGTCTATTGTGCCACAGCACCATTAGCGATTTCTACCAGGGCCCAACAATCCTAGTTCACATCTTACCTACTCTTGCAGCACGGAACTGTTCAGCGATGCAGCAGTCACCTTCAAACACGTACCCGCAAGTCCAGCTCAATTCAGAGAGGTAGGTTTGCTCACCACCTATGCTGCAGCACCCGGTAGCACAGCCTCTCTCTCTTTCATGAGTAGTGCTGCCAGAATCTCCCTGGTGTAAGAGCAGCTCTCTGCTCGCAAAGACATGGTAAGTTGATTTGTTTCAGCTCCCGACTGGAGCATACAAGGGTGTAACTCTGTCCATAGCATCTCTGGAAGTGTTCAGTAGTGAATTGGAGGCAGTTCCCTTTCAGTGCAGGTCCAATTCATAGATCATAAACTCAGTCTCTCCTTCAGGGGCAGGGGCTGGCCTGAATCCTTTGGAAACATTGGTGCCAGCAGCCCCTGCAGGCATATGGGGTTTCTGCCGTGCTTGATGATACAGGCGCTGCCTCTTCCAGCCTCAGTGTCCCAGCCCAGATGGTCACAAGCGTTGGTCCTCCTTAAAGAGGTAACTTTATCGGTGGCCCCCTCTGGCATACCGGTTCACCAAAGCATAGTGGTACAGGTGTAGCAACACCCGAATGGTGCTGAACACATGGCTCAGTTTACGTTGGCCCTCTACTGGCATATGCGGGTTGCTAAGGAATATCTTGCATACAGGCAATGGCCCAATCAGTACTCAGTTGAATCCTCACAGCTCGCACAAGGAGTCCTCACTATAGTGCTCCTTACTGGACTGTGCTCCCTCCAATGCTTTTCTCTTCCTCACAGGGCACACTGACCTTGGCAAGCATACCGGTGCTGGTGTTCCAGACTTCAGCGCAGGTGATTTTGGTTTTCCTCTGTAATGTTTATCACCCAGCAGGGAGACTAGCAAGCTTTGGCCCCCAGTCCTGGTCACAGGCAGACGTCTTGCAGAGCTTCCCCTTCTCATACAGCTGTTTGGAAGATGTGACATTTTTGAGAACTCAACCTTCCCTTCTTACTGTTTTTTTTCCAGGCACCAACTGTGATTTGGTGTCTGGGTTTTTTTTATTTTATTTTGGCACTTCTACTGTTTATCATCCTTTATGAATGATGTCTGCCACAGCAGTCATGACTCTTATGCTGATTACCCAAGGCAATTCATGGGAGTGACTAGAGTTCCCACCCTGATGTCAGCCACAGTGATATATGCATCAAAAGGTTAATCCCAGGCCCTCAGACCTACTCTTTTAGATTCTCCTATCAGCCCCATCTCCTGAGATTTGTCCAGGTCTCTTCATTGTGATCTATAACTGAATAAAAATACAGTTTTTGAAATATAAAAGGAGTCTCTTCTTTTTTCCTCCAGTGTGTACCAGCCCACCTGACAGGAATGCAGCAATACACATTTTTATCTGAGTGGATATCTCTCCTCCTCTTGTTTTCAAAGGTAGGTCTGGGCTTCCAAAATTGAACCAAGGGTCCACCATTCAGTGTACCACTGCAGGTACACTCACTTAGTGTACCTTTATAGCACAATTTCAGCCCAGCACTCTTCCTCCATGCATTACCTTTTCATACACCCAAGCGTCCAGCACAAACACTCCTCCTGCGTGCACTGTTCAGCACTGAAGATTGTCTATATTTAACCAGGGTGTGCAAACCCACACATTCCCAGCACATACACTCATTATATGCATGCTGCACAACACTTCACCCTTCACATTGTACTCAAGCACTGATACCCTCAGCACATGCTTTTTCCACACATATACTGAACAGCAGTACATCCATAATAAAGTATATTCCTCTCATCATACATACACCCCATACATGCACTACATGCACCACAAATTACCTGATGTAGGCCAAGGGTAAGTGAAGCACACAGCAGCAGAACTTTCGGAAAGGTGAATGAGCCTGTGACACAGGGTAAAAAGTTTCTGTTCACTACTACTGATCACTATACAATTTGTTGCTACCACTGCACTCATGATGCATAACTCTTGCGTCCTGGTGAAGGTGGCAGCCTTCCATCACTATGAGGGTAGCTTTCTGGGCACCCCTCTCTGTCCAAATGTTCAACAAGACCACAGTCTGTGAGACAGGCTTATGTCACGGCATGTACGCATGATACATGTTCACCTATGACAAAACAGTCAGCAAAAAAGCAGGCTAGGTATCCAGACAACAGTACACTTGTCTGGTTCTGGCAGAGTTACAGGTCTTTACCATGCAGAATACTTTTCCATCCCAACATGTTGTTTTATTTTTATAAGTGTTTTTATTTTACATACTTTGAAAGTGCCTTTCTACAGGTCCATGACTCTACAGTTGAATTTTTCACTGTGCAGTGCTCTGTTTTTGTTCACTTGTTTTTTAGTATTTTAGCATTATTAAAAAAGAGAGTTTAGTAATTTATTTACATATTTATGTAAGGGTACATTGTAGTTAATTGAAATTGTAAACATTGTAAACTGAATGTTTTTCTGTTGAAATCTTCCTTGGGCCTGTCTTCATCCAGTCTTACAGAGTATCACTTTCTTGCAGTTGTTAAATTTTTTTCTGTGAAAAACAATCACGTGTGTTCTTCATATAGCACTGAGTTAATTATGTTTATGTTTTCATTGATTAGTTTGTTCTACGGTAACTTTTATTGGCTAGTTTGTAGGTAGTTTGAATTTTTCTTCAGTTATTACTTTTTTCATCAAAGCTAATTACAACTCCATTTAAACTTTAAATATGTGTATCTGTTGAATTATTGTTTTATTGATGTACCATAAATGTTAAACGTATTTTATTTATTTTTAATGTGTGTTTTTACAGTAACTTTCTTGCAATAATGATTGATTTTTAAACAAATCTGTTTATTTTTAATAGTAAATGTGTTGTGAATGGATATGGTTACACACCTGAATCGTATGTTTTAATGTATTCTTAGTTAATATGTAGTTTTTTTTATTTTTATATTTATTACATTAAAATAAGGAGTTCATGATTTAAAATATTATTTTACCTTAAACTTGGCAATATTTTTGTAGTTAATTACAGTTCGATATTTTTGATATTGCCTATATATTTACATAGTATACTATATTGTGTTTTGATATTTGAGTGTACGATGTTGTTAAATTTAAATATATTTCAAAGCAATATTTTTGTCTTCAATATTTTTTTGTTTTTTTGGGCTGAGTATATGGTGGCAATAATTTTGACATTGATATTATTTTGACTGTATTTTGTTCAGTAGATATTATTTTCCATGAAATTCTGTTATGGACCCAAAAGTATCTGTCCAGCAAGAGACCGTACTTTTTTATTTTAATTATCGAATTTAAGTTAGGTAACAAAACAGAGAATATATAGAGGATATACAGACTGATGAACATCCCTCATTTAACAGACATTGCAAAGCATCAAATTTCGATGGAAATGCATTAAGGAAAACAGTAATTTATAATGAGTTTGATCACAGCAGTAAAGACCTCTATGAGCTCATAATAATTCACCTTCTGCGGTGTTATAGCACGCACACAGCCGAGGAGCAACAGGGTGAACATCAGGTGTTGGTGTCACCCCCTGCCAGAGACCCCTAACGGTGCCTAGGGCTATAGCCAAGCTCCCCAGCTCTGAAGTGTAGCGGTACAGGTTCCTCAACATCCACACCTCATGTGTCAGGATGGTCCAGGGATTCTCTGAGGGCCAGATAGGCAACCAAGGGCCACTATATGGCCTTGGGCCTCTAACTAGGAGGCATAATTTTACAGTATGTATCCAACTGTTCACTGCAGCATACAGCATCTCAGAGACTGTTTCAGGTTGTTGGTATTGGCCATCTCTCCCAATGTATCACAAGCTGTCTCTTAAGAAGGCTAAGGATCATGGACACGAGACAGCACACTTCCCTCAGTTCTTCCACAACATATCCCATGAGGACCACCAATGGGGTCTTGGTGATCAGGCAGTCAGTCCACAGTGTCCAGCCAAGAGTCCCAGAAGGCTGTCAGACCAGAACAATGCCATGCCAGGTGAAGGGAATTTACATCCGGGGCACCACATCACAGAGATCTAGCCTCCTCCAGCAGGCTCATTTTACATAGCATAAACTGAGTGTGATACAGACTGCAAAGGAATCTAAAGTTCACCAGGTGCAATCAATAGTTTGGGGACAACAAACTAGACAAGGTAAAACAGTACACCCATTTTTTTTTTTTAAATTAACTCCACATCCATGTACCTCTGCCAGAGATCACAAACCCTCGAAGTACAGAGTGGTGCTTTTTCCTGCACTGTGGCGGATAGTCCTGTTGATAATTTGTCTCTGGGTGGATGCCCTTAGCAACATTTCAAGCGCATGTAGCTGAGGTGGAGCAACAGGGAATGCTAGGAACACCTCTCAATCGGTGACACAAAATCTGTGAATTAAAAATGCGTTCATTAAGGGAGTCCTATAAGTCAGCCTGTATATCACGGACAGTAAGAAACTGGCCCTAATGGAACATTCACCCCATTGTTGCCGGATGTAGGGGGTCATTCTGACCGCCAGGGCCAACGACCGCGGAAGCACCGCCAACAGGCTGGCGGTGCTTCCGGGGGCATTCTGACCGCGGCGGTAAAGCCGCGGTCAGAAAAGGGAAGCCGGCGGTTTCCCGCCAGCTTCCCGCTGCCCCAGGGAATCCTCCACGGCGGCGCTGCAAGCAGCGCCGCCTTGGGGATTCTGACCCCCTTCCCGCCAGCCTGGTTCTGGCGGTTTTCACCGCCAGAACCAGGCTGGCGGGAACGGGTGTCGTGGGGCCCCCTAACAGGGCCCCTGCAGTGCCCATGCCACTGGCATGGGCACTGCAGGGGCCCCCTAACAGGGCCCCACATTGATTTTCAGTGTCTGCGTGGCAGACACTGAAAATCGCGACGGGTGCAACTACACCCGTCGCACACAAGCAACTCCGCCGGCTCCATTCGGAGCCGGCATCCTCGTTGCTGGTGCTTTCCCGCTGGGCGGGCGGGCGGCCTTTTGGCGGTCGCCCGCTCGCCCAGCGGGAAAGTCAGAATCACTGCAGCGGTCATTTGACCGCGCTGCGGTGTTCTGGTGGGGGAACTTTGGCGGGCGGCCTCCGCCGCCCGCCAAAGTTAGAATGACCCCCGTAGTCTTTTAGTCAGGCTATTGCCAGGCTCCACAAAGTGGCGATCAAACTGATGTATAGGTTTGCCAAATCTGTGGGCCACCTAAGCTGATGCATGCTCATATGGTACAGAAAACAGCATCCACCCCAGCTCTGTGCTGTTTCACAGGGAGACATATCACAGTCCTCAGTGAGCAAGGTGACATATTATCTAGTTCAATAGCCACATGTGACTGGAAAGCAGTAGGATGGTGTCAATATTATATAACCTGGGCATGAGCACAGTAATAGTACACTCCATTTCGGGTGCACAGAGACCGCCCTGCTCAAATAGGAATATAAGTAGCTTCCAAGTAGCTCTGGGTTATTGTCGTACCCATGCCAGGTCTGTGATGACAGCTATAAGGCATGTAAAGAAGCATTTGGTCAGTGGAATGGGTATATTTGCAAAAAGATACAGACATTTGGGCAAGACAACCATCTTGGCAATTGCAATCTGGCCAGCAGCAGTTTATTCCAAAATGTCACTCATTCCTCTAACCATGTCAGTGTTTTCCCAAAGTTCTCACACCTCATCTAAGTTTCTGCTAATCCACATACCATACTTAATGGCTGCATCAGCCCAGCATAATGGCTATTCAGTGCTGACCCTGCTCATGTACTGCGTCAGGGGAAAGAGAACAGACTTGGAACAGATAATTAATATACCCGAGAGGCCGCCATAATAAATAAATTCCCAAGGACAAGTGACAAGTTAGTGGTGGGATTCCGGATATGGACTGTGTTGTCATACTCTTACATAAAGATGATCAGGTGCCTAGAGGTTTAATTTAGACCACAGTGTAAATAATGTTGTTGCAGATGGGCCTTCAAGGGCTCTCTAGCTATTGCAAACAGCAACAGGGATTGAGTGTATCCCTGCCTAGTGCCCCTCGAGACTGCAAATGAGGAGAAAACCTCAACATTCACCCAGAGGTATGCAGTGGGATCCATTTTTAGTAATCAGATCCACCACTGGAATTGTTGACTAATGCCAATGCAGCTGAATGAGATAAGCATGATTTGAATCGAATGCCTTTGTAGTATCCAAAAAGACCCTCATGACCTGTAGCACCAGGTTTAACGTACAAAGCAATGCAAATGTTATTTGATTGTGACCAGTCGAATGGCCTGGGGTAAAGCCTGACTGACTGGCCGAATGATGGTCAGCATCAGAGGAGCCAATCTGTTAGCTCTCAATCTATCAATCTGGCCAGTATCTTATCATCCACATTTATGATAGCGGTCTATAAAAGTCGCAGCTCCCAGGATTTTTACTTGGCTTAAATATGGTGACAATAAGGGCCTCTTGGAGAGAGGATGGATGTCTTCCAAGCTTGCTTAAAAGCCTCAATATAGATAGCAAGCAAGTAAGGCACCCGCATTGGGGAATATCCCTATAGGAAGACTATGACGCTGTGGTGGCAGTCGGACCATCATCTGAATCATTCAGGCAATTAGTATTCCAAGAAATAAATTTCATCACAGGGAGGTTAGGACCCAAGGAGTGCAGGTGCATAAGCTCCATGCATAAAGTCATCCAGTGGTCCAAGCAAGCATCAAAGGCAACAGCTACTGCAGTGGCTACCAAGCAATGTCAAGTTTAAAGTCTGCATTGGTTCAACATAGCTAATTTCATGCAATCCTACCCCACACACCGTCAACCCAAATTCATCAAGTATTTACCCTTCCACCCTCACCCCAAAACAGCAATGAACCACAAAGCGCAACCTTCATATAAAAACAGAAAGCAAATATTGGAGCACATCCCTGGGGAAGTCAGGCTACTAGGCAAACTCCCCTCCCGTGCAAGCCCAATATGAAAATGGTAATGCTAATGGAGCCCGGCTTAGCAGGATGCCCAGGGGCCAGGCCTGGGGTGCTTGCTCTATTTTCATCAGGCCAAAATAAGGTCAGTCTTGCAGCACGCAAAACAGGGATTGCTTATAAAGTCAATGGTTGCTATATTCCAATGTCTCCCAGAGTCATGAAACAGGAAAACATGGCCATGCTATCAGTCATTGTCACTGAGGGTGTCTCTATTCACTTCAGCAAACCTCTGCCATAAGGCTGGCAAGGCTGCAGCAAAACTTGTGTTCAAGCTTCTGGTTGGTAAAGAGCCTTGGTTGTCCCTTCATCATGGCATCAAGTTTTGCTTCAGCCTTTTGAAGGAGCCATTTGACAGGTAGAAATTGTTTCCTGGCGTCTTGTACCACCAGGGTAAAATCAGGGTAAATAAACCGTTGGTTCCTCTAGTATTGTGATTCATTTTGCTCCCTTGCAAGGTGAAGAGATTATCTCGATCCCTAGAGTTGAACAAACGGGAAATGATGGGTCTATCCCAGTGCTCGGAGAGGTGGACTCAGGCACAGAGGCGGTCATTACAACATTGGCGGTAAAAGCCGCTTACCGCCGTGCAGAAGACCGCCAACACACCGCCGGGGCTGCGGTATTCCGCCACAGCTATTATGACCCACATCTCGGAACCCGCCAAAATTCAGACACACACACAAGTCCGCCACACCAAAGGTCAGTGATAAACTGGCGAAAACAAAACCGACACCGTCACGCCAACAGAAATACGCCCACACTATCACGACACACGAATCCACGCGGCGGTCTTTCAACCGCGGTATACCATTGGCAGTGCACACCGCCACGCTCAAAATACACACACTCTTACAAAACACAGCCACATTGGACAATTCAAAATACACACACCTGATACACATACACACACCACTCCCACACACCCAATACAATATAAAACACACACCCACATCACCCACAAACCCCTACTACCAAAAATTGAGAACGAAGCATAGAGAGAGACACCACCAGCAAGTACAACAGCATCCACAGACACATAACACCATCACCCACACAACTTCCACGCACCTCACACAACACACCACTACATATCACCACACTTATCACCACACACCCCACCCCACACATCACCAACACCACCCCATGGCACGGCAAAGACACCCCAGGGTCTCGGAGTAGGAGCTCAGGGTCATGGTGGAGGAAATCGTCCGGGTAGAGCCACAGCTATTTGGATCACAGGTGCAGCACACCTCAATTGCAAGGAAGATGGAGCTATGGTGATGAATAGTCGACAGGGTCAGCACAGTGGGACAACACCCAAGAAATCGGGGGGACATCAGGAAAAGGTGGAACGACCTACGGGGGAAGGTGCGTTCCGTGGTCTCAAGACACCACCAGGCGGTTCAGCGGACTGGCGGTGGACCCCCACCTCCTCACCCACAACTAACTACATTGGAGGAGCAGGTCTTGGCGATTCTGCATCTTGAGGGCCTCGCAGGAGTTGGTGGAGGAATGGACTCTGGTAAGTCAAATCTTAACTATTACATCCCCCACCCTAGCTGCATACTATCACATACCCCCACCCTCGCCCTCACCCCTATCACTCCAACTCCTCACAAATGTACCAATATCACAAACCACACATCCCAACACCAAGCCCTGCATGCAACAACAAAGCATGGACACCCATCACTAAAGCATGCCCACTGCACATACCCATACACCCCCCTAAACCATCATCACACAAGCTCCCACACAGGAATGCCAGCACTGGGGTACACGGTCACCCACCCATGCACACCATGCCACACACAGATGCAATAATCATGCTTTTCCATCCCTGCAGGACCCCTACCCAACGTCCCCGGACAGGAGGGTCCAGACATGTCCACTCCACCCACAGAAGAGGCCCACAGTGATGACAGCATCTCTGTCCAACTGGATCTAGATGACCAGCCCGGACCATCGGGGGCATCGGGACAGTAGGATCCCCTCACACAGGCACAGGCCACCACAGACCTTCCCCCCTCTGGAAACACCAGCACAGCACCCACCCAGTGGGCCCATACCTTCGTCCCCAGGACACATCAATCAGCTGTGTGTCCACCACTACAGGGAACCCAGGATAACCCACCACCCCAACAACAACAGGGACCTTGGGGCAGTGGCAGTGGGCACATGTCCAGGGGACGGAGGCCCAGGAACACAGGGGAACTGGGAGGGCTGCTGTGCGACAGGGGGCGGACAGGCCAAGGGAACCCACTCTCCACGAGGCCCTCTCCTCCATCATGGGAGCACACCACCACTCCCAGGAGACGATGGCAACGGTACTGGCCAAGTTTCAGGAGACCCAGCGCATGCAGGAGAAACAGTATATGGGCTTCAGTGAGGAACTCAGAACCATCAGCTCCACCCTGGGCACCATCGTAGGGGTGCTGAAGGAACTACTTAACACCAGGAGGGACACTGTGGCACTCCAAGCGGCCCCTGACACTAGCATGGACGATGAACTGCCCACCACCTCCGCCGGCGCTAGTGGACAGGACGCCCCGCCACAGGACCACCACACCAGCACCCCACCCCCTGCAGAGGGAGAACCACCCCGCAAACTGTCCCTGAGATCCAGGAACAAGACAGAGCACGATGCCAAGACCCCCGCCAAGAAATGAGACCACCCTGATTGTCATCCCACTGTCCCACTTTGTCACCCTGTCCATAATTAAACTGCCCCAGCTCCACTTCCTATGCCCATACGGGCAATGCACCTGTGAGACTAATAGACTGGACTCTGCCACAGACACTCCTCCGCCATCACCCCTCACCATTTAACTTCCCCCTCCAATATTTTGCATTTAAATAAACACACCTAAAGCACAAAATGATCTGGAGTCTGTCTGTGATTTCGAAATAGTGTATTTGCAATTACAGTGACAAAATGTTCTTGAAATAGTAATGTCAACATATCTATGTCACACAGCTCTAGTCCATGAGGAATCTAAGCAGATGACACACGTTGGGACCCACAGCTCTGAAACCGTAAGGGAAAGTGACAGCTCAGTGACCATACACTGGGTGAAAATGACAGACAGTAGAGAGGTAGTAGTGTAAAAGTACATGTAGTAGGCAGGAATGTATTCTCACCGGTGTTTCACTGGAAATATTGCTGGATCACTGAGTCCCTGTTCTGCATGTCTTCTTCTTCTGCTTCATCCTCATCACTGTCCACAGGCTCCACAGCTGCCGCAACCCCGTCATCTGGACCATCCTCCTGCAGAAAAGGCACCCGTCATCGCAAAGCCAAGCTGTGAAGCATTCAGCAGGCCACGATGATCAGGCACACCTTCTTTGGTGAGTAGAGTAGGGATCCACCTGTCATATGGAGGCACCTGAACCTGGCCTTCAGGAGGCCGAAGGTCCGCTCGATCACCCTCCTAGTTCGCCCATGGGCCTCATTGTAGCGTTCCTCTGCCCTGGTCCTGGGATTCCTCACTGGGGTTAGTAGCCATGACACGTTGGGGTACCCAGAGTCACCTGCAAATGGTGAGGGACAACTGTTAGACACACACTAACCTGTAGGGATAACTCCAGACAACCATTCCCACTGTCTTACTTCCAGGGGGTCACCTAATAGCCACACACGGTGCCTCTGCAGTTGCCCCATTGCATAAGGGATGCTGCTATTCCGCAGGATGTAGGCATCATGCACTGAGCCAGGGAACATGGCATTCACATGGGAGATGTAATGGTCTGCCAAACATACCATCTGTACATTCATGGAATGATAACTCTTCTGGTTTTTGTACACCTGTTCACTCCTGTAGGGGGGGGGGGCAAAGCCACATGGGTCCCATCAATGGCACCTATGATGTTGGGGATATGTCCAAGGGCATAGAAGTCATCTTTCACTGTAGGCAAATCCTCTACCTGAGGGAAAACGATGTAGCTCCGCATGTGTTTCAGCAGGGCCGACAACACTCTGGACAATACGTTGGAAAACATAGGCTGGGACATCCCTAATGCCATGGCCACAGTTGTTTGAAATGACCCACTTGCAAGGAAATGGAGCACTGATAGCACCTGCACTTGAGGGGTGATTCCTGTGGGATGGCGGATTGCTGGCATCAGGTCTGGCTCCAACTGGGTACACAGTTCCTGGATTGTGGCACGGTGAAACCTGTAGGTGATTATCAAATGTCACTCCTCCATTGTCGACAGGTCCACCAGCGGTCGGTACACCGGAGGATTCCGCCATCTCACATGTCCCAGCTGACGGTGCCTATGAAGGACAACAGCGACCACATAGTCAAACAACTCAGAGGTACGTACCCACAGTTTACCCAGAACACCAATCATACACAAAAGGTGGCCTGTATGTGTGTTGCGACTAGGCCTAGGTATGTGTGACGTAGTTGGAAATTAGGCCATGTGGGCCCCTGAAATGGGACAATGGGATGTGAGGTAACTGCGCTGGCGTTGTACACCGTCGCCGTGGGCGGTCGGAGACCGCGGCGCAATGCTGCATTGGTTAACATTGGACCCTATGGGTCCCAGGAGCCAATGAAGATGTACGCCGGCGGTGATGGTACGCGCCGCCGCGGACTTGACTGCCATTTTCTATCTGTTCAATCACTCGATACTTGATCTTCGACAGGAGAGGACCTACACTGCAAGTGCTGCTGTGACCTCAGTCTGGAAGAGACAATGGCTTGTGGGTCTGGGGAAAGGGCCACTGCCTTCACATCGGAGGAGTTGGAGAAGCTCGTGGATGGGGTCCTCCCCCAGTACAAGCTACTCTACGGTCCTCCAGACAAACAGGTAAGTACACAGGGAGCATGTTGTATGGGCTATGCCTGTGTGGAGAGGGCTGGATGAAAGAAGGAAGGGGGGAGAGTGCTGCATTCCCACTGCACATACCCATACAACTCCCTAAACCATCCTCACACAAGGTCCCACACAGGAATGCAAGCACTGGGGTACACGGTCACCCACCCATTGCACACCATGACACGCACAGATGTAATAACCATCCTTTTATACCCCTGCAGGACCCCTACCCAACGTCACCGGACAGGAGGGTTCACACATGTCCACACCACCAACAGAAGAGGCCCACAGTGATGACAGCACCTCTGTCCAACTGGATCTAGATGACCAGCCCGGCCCATCGCGGACCTCAGGACAGTCGGTTCCCCTCACCCAGTCACAGGCAACCACAGAGATTCCCCCCTCTGGAAACACCAGCACAGCACCCACCCAACGGGCCCATACCTCCGTCCCCAGGACACGTCAATCAGCAGTGTGTCCACCACTACAAGAAACCCAGGATAACCCACCACCCCAACAACAACAGGGACCTGAGGGCAGTGGTAGTGGGCACACGGCCCAGGGGACGGAGGCCCAGGAACACAGGGGAACTGGGAGGGCTGCTGTGCGACATGGGGCGGACAGGCCAAGGGAACCCACTCTCCACGAGGCCCTCTCCTCCATCATGGGAGCATACCACCACTCCCAGGAGACAATGGCAACGGTACTGGCCAAGTTTCAGGAGACCCAGGAGGAACAGTATATGGGTTTCAGGGAGGAACTCAGAACCATCCGCTCCACCCTGGGAACCATCGTAGGGGTGTTGAAGGAAGTACTCAACACCAGGAGGGACACTGTGGCACTACAAGGGGCCCCTGACACTAGCATGGACGATGAACTGCCCACCACCTCCGCTGGTGCTAGTGGACAGGACGCCCTGCCACAGGACCACCACACCAGCACCCCACCCCCTGCAGAGGGAGAACCACCCCGCAAACGGTACCTGAGATGCAGGACAAAGACAGAGCACAATGCCAAGACCCCCACCAAGAAATGAGACCACCCTGATTGTCATCCTACTGTCCCACTTTGTCACCCTGTCCACACTTTAACTGCCCAAGGTCCACTTCCTATGCCCATTTGGGCAATGCACCTGTGAGACTAATAGACTGGACTCTGCCATGGACATTCCTCCGCCATCACCCCTCACCATTTCACTACCCCCTCCAATATTGAGCACTTAAATAAACACACTTAAAGCACAAAACAATCTGGAGTCTGTCTGTGATTTCAAAATAGCATATTAGCAATAACAGTGACAAAATGCTCTTTCAATTGTAATGTCAACATATCTATGTCACACAGCTCTAGTCCAAGAGGAATCTAAGCAGATGTCACACAGTGGGACCCACAGCTGTGAAATCGTAAGGGAAAGTGACAACTCAGTGACCATACACTGGGTGAAACCGACACACAGTAGAGAGGTAGTAGTGTTAAAGTACATGTAGTAGGCAGGTCTGTACTCTTACCTGTGTTTCACTGGAAATATTGCTGGATCACTGAGTCCCTGTTGTTCATGTCTTCTTCCTCTGCTTTCTCATCTTCACTGTCCACAGGCTCCACAGCTGCAACAACACCGCCATCTGGACCATCCTCCCGCAGAAAAGGCACCTGTCGTCGCAAAGCCAAGTTATGAAGCACACAGCAGGCCACGATGATCTGGCACACCTTCTTTGGTGAGTAGAATAGGGATCCACCTGTCATATGGAGGCACCTGAACCTGGCCTTCAGGAGGCCGAAGGTCCGCTCGATCACCCTCCTAGTTCACCCATGGGCCTCATTGTAGCGTTCCTCTGCCCTTGTCCTGGGATTTCTCACTGGGGTCAGTAGCGATGACAGGTTGGGGTAACCAGAGTCACCTGTAAATGGTGAGGGACAACTGTTAGACACGTACTAACCTGGAGGGATATCCCCAGACCCAGACAACCATTTCCACTGACTTGCCTCCAGGTGCTCACCTAATAGCCACACACAGTGCCTCTGGAGTTGACCCATCACATAAGGGATGCTGCTATTCCACAGGATGTAGACGTCATGCACTGAGCCAGGGAACTTGGCATTCCCTGGCTCACATACCATCACATACCATTCCCCTTGCCAAACATACCATCTGTACATTCATAGAATGATAACTCTTCCGGTTTCTGTACACCTGTTCACTCCTGTGGGGGGACCAAAGCCACATGGGTCCCATCAATGGCACCTATGATGTTGGGGATGTGTCCCAGGGCATAGAAATCCCCTTTCACTGTAGGAAAATCCTCCACCTGAGGGAAAACGATGTAGCTCCGCATGTGTTTCAGAAGGGCAGACAACACTCTGGACAATACGTTGGAAAACATAGACTGGAACATCCCTGATGCTATGGACACTGTTGTTTGAAAAGACCCACTTGCAAGGAACTGGAGCACTGACAGTACCTGCACTTGAGGGGGGACTCCTGTGGAATGGTGGATTGCTGACATCAGGTCTGGCTCCAACTGGATACACAGTTCCTGGATTGTGGCACAGTCAAGCCTGTATGTGATAATCAAATGTCGCTCCTCCATTGTCGACAGGTCCACCAACGGTCGGTACACCGGAGGATGCCGCTATCTCCTCACATGTCCCAGTGGATGGTGCCTATGAAGGACAACAGCGAGCACATAGTCAAACAACTCAGAGGTATGTACCCACAGTTTACCCAGAACACCAATCATACACAAAAGGTGGCCTGTATGTGTGTTGAGTCTAGGCCTAGGTATGTGTGACGCAGTTGGAAATGAAGCCATGTGGGCCCCTGAAATAGCAGGCTGCCTGACCTGTAAAGTGGGACAATGGGATGTGAGTTAACTGCGCTGGCGTTGTACACCATCGCGGTAGGTGGTCAAAGACCGCGGCAAATGCTGCATTGGTTAACATTGGACCCTATTGGTCCCAGGAGCCAATGACGATGTATGCCGGCGGTGACGGTACGTACCGCCGCGGACGTGACCGCCATTTTCTATCTGTTCAATCACTCGATACCTGATTTACGACAGGGGAGGTCCTACACTGCAAGTGCTGCTGTGACCTCGGTCTGTAAGAGACAATGGTTTGAGTGTCTGGGGAAAGGGCCCCTGCCTTCATATCGGAGGAGTTGGAGAAGCTCGTGGATGGGGTCCTCCCCCAGTACACGCTACTCTGCGGTCCTCCAGACAAACAGGTAAGTACACAGGGAGCATGTTGTATGGGCTATGCCTGTGTGGAGAGGGCTGGATGTAAGAAGGAAGGGGGGAGAGTGCTGCGTGCATGAAAGACGGTGGGTACATGTGCCACATGGCAAGGGTAGGGATGGGGGCCACTCACTTTGACGGTGCAGTTGGTAATGACTTCTCTTCTTCCCCTGTACATTTCATGTAGGTCAGCGCCCACCAGAAGAAAGATATTTGGCGTGCCATCGCCAAGGACGTCCGGACCCTGGGGGTCTACCACAGACGGAGCACCACTGCCGGAAAAGATGGGAGGACATTCGCCGCTGGAGCAAGAAGACAGCGGAGGCTCAGCTGGAGATGGCCTCCCAACGTGGGAGGGGTGCCCGTCAAACCATGACCCCCCTGATGTTCAGGATCCTGCCGGTGGCCTACCCGGAGTTGGATGGGTGCTTGAGGGCATCACAGCAGACACAAGGGGGTGAGTACACTCTCATTCAGCTGACTTTGCGTGCAGTGTAGTTGTCTGGGTGGGGGAGGAGGGCTGTGGGTTTCCCTAGGCCAGGGCGAGTTCAGTAGGCTAGGCCCCTCCGTAAGGCATGGCCCTGTGGCCCCCCACCCCACCTCTGTAGAGTGCCAAGTACAGCTATTCATGCCCCTGTGTCATCTATGAGTGGAGATGTCGTCCATAGCCTTGTAGGCCATTTCCCAGGAATTGCACTGTAGAGCCCAAGAGCGCGGCGTAGTGCAGGGGGCTTCTGTGTCTGTCATGTCCGCCAACGGTAGCAGTAATCCATGCACTCAACATGTCTTTATTCTGTTCCCCCCCCACTTTTTGTAGTTTCCCTGTTCTTGTGTGCATTAGCATCATCAGGCGGATGAGCAATGGCACCGGAGCACGAGGGAGCTGCATCCCACATGGCCATGGAGAGCCACACTACGGACTCTGAATTCATCAGTGGGACGGAGGGTGAGGGGAGCTCCACGGCGGGGACAGGAGCTGACACCAGCGACACAGACTTGTCCTCTGATGGGAGCTCCCTTGTGGTGGCGGCAACATCTGTGCCCCCCGCATCTACAGGTACAGCCGCCACCCCCCCCTACCAGCACCACCCTCCCAGCAGCCCCTCAGCCTTCGCCCCGTGCCCGCTCACCCAGGAGGGTGGGCATCACCTTCACCCCAGGCACCTCAGGCCCTGCCCCAGTCACCCCTGCTGCCCTCAGTGAGGAGGCCATTGACCTCCTCAGGTCACTCACTGTTGGGCAGTCTACCATTTTGAATGCCATCCAGGGTGTAGAAAGGCAGTTGCAACAAACTAATGCATTCCTGGAGGGCATTCATTCTGGTCAGACGGCCCTTCACCGAGCCTTTCAAACTCTGGCCTCAGCACTGATGGCAGCCATTGTCCCTGTGTCTAGCCTCCCCCCTCCAACTTCCTCCACCCAGTCCCAATCCCCTGTACATCTGCCTATTCCAAGCACACCATCAGACCAGCCTGCACACACCTCACCACACAAGGGAAGCTCAGGCAAATATAAGCACCACACATCCCACAGGCACTCACGCAAGCATCACACACATGCAGACACACCAACATCCACTGCCTCCACTGTGTCCCCCTCCTCGTTGTCTCCCTCCTCCCTCCCAGTCTCGTCTACACACACACCTGCATGCACTACCTCTACAGCCATTACGTCCCTCACCAGCACACCCCGCTCATGTGCAGTCACCACCCCCACTACCATTCACACGTCCCCTGTGTCCTCTCCCAGTGTGTCTGTGATGCCCCCTCCCAAGATACACAAACGCAGGCACCCACCCACCCAACAGCCATCCACCTCACAACAGCCTCCAGTGCATGCACTTGCATCCAAAGTCACCAAACGTACACCTCCTACAACCACCACCTCTTCCTCCACTCCCAAGCCCCCTCCAGCTACCCGTCCCAGTGTGTCCCAAACACTTTTCCTGTCCAGCCTTGACCTTTTTCCCACACCTCCCCCACCCCGTCCATCTCATAGGTCCCAAACTAGCACCTCAGCCACAACATCTCCGGGACCAGTGGTGCCTGTAGTCACAGGTATGTGGAGTGCACCGGCCACCAGGACAGCCAGTGTGGCACGGAGAGACAGCACAGCCAGTCCTCCCCCTGTGAAGCATCAGAAGTTGGCCAGTGCCCGGCGGGAGAGGGTGAAGACTCCAGCCACCAAAGCTGCTCCCAGGGGTCCCGGTGGACTCAGCTGTGACACCTCCCAAGGTGGGGAAGGGCCACAAGAAATCTGGCAAGTCTGGGAAGAGCAGCACGGCGGAGAAGACCGCCATCATCCCCGCTGCCCAGGAGGCCACTGCCAGCCCCATCCTTGCTGCCCAGGAGGGCCCCGCCAGCCCCAGCCCAGCTGCCCAGGAGGGCCCCGCCAGCCCCAGCCCAGCTGCCCAGGAGGGCCTGCCAGCCCCAGCCCAGCTGCCCAGGAGGGCCCCACCAGCCCCAGCCCAGCTGGGCAATGAAGGACCGTCAGCACAAGACCCGCTGGGCCATGAAGGACCACCAGCACAAGACCCGCTGTGCCATGAAGGACCGCCAACTCAAGCACCGCTGAACAGGGCACCGCCAAATCAAGCACCGCTGAACAGGGCACCGCCAAATCAGGCACCGCGGAACAGGGCACCGCCAAATCAAGCACAGCTGAACAGGGCACCGCCAACTCAAGTACCGCTGAACAGGGCACCGCCAAATCAAGCACCGCTGAACAGGGCAAGCACTGCTGAACAGGGCACCGCCAACTCAAGCACCTCTGAACAGGGCACCGCCAAATCAAGCACCGCTGAACAGGGCACCGCCAAATCAAGCACCGCTAGCCCATGAGCGGCAGGGGCACTGACGCAACTGGGACCGTCACAGGGTGAGTGATGCAGTCTGGGCACCAGTCCCCCTCCAGAACCAGTGGAGACATGCATCCACTACTTCTGTCCTTCACAGGATGAAGCACTCTGGGCACCAGTCCCCCTCCAGAACCAGTGGAGAGATCCATCCACTACCTCTGTCCTTCACAGGATGATGCACTCTGGGCACCAGTCCCCCTCCAGAACCAGTGGAGACTGTTATCCACTTGAGAGACTGTGGCTTTGCACTCCCCAGGATATGGCAGTGGGCAAGCCACCCACTGTAGAGACTTGAGAGACTGTGGCTTTGCACTCCCCAGGACTGAACAGTGGGCAAGCCACCCACTGTAGAGACTTGAGAGACTGTGGCTTTGCACTCCCCAGGATTGAACAGTGGGCAAGCCGCCCACTGTAGAGACTTGAGAGACTGTGGCTTTGCACTCCCCAGGATTGAACAGTGGGCAAGCCGCCCACAGTAGAGACTTGAGAGACTGTGGCTTTGCACTCTCCAGGATTGAACAGTAGGCAAGCCACCCACTGTAGAGACTTGAGAGACTGTGGCTTTGCACTCCCCAGGATTGAACAGTGGCCATTGAGCCCCCTCGTGGATCTGGCGTCGTGCACTCATCCGGCTGAGGTGCCCCCCCTTCCCTTCCCCCTGAGGTGCCTGTTGTATTTCTATCTGATGCCCCTGCAGTGTTCTCTCTGTTTTGATCTGGTATTGAGTGTGGGCCACGCCCATGCATTTTGGGCCCAGTGGTCCACGGACTATAAATGGTGCAAAACTTGGAGTACTATTCTTGGTGTATATTTTGTTAATAGTGTATATATGTAATTTTTGCGCACTGCATTTTAATATATTACAATGGTTAAACTCATTTCCTTTTGTCTTTGCATTCTTCCGGGGGGTTTGAGGGGTGTAACTATAATGTATAGATATGTATTAGTGTGTGTGTTGTAGTGGGTGAAGGTGGGGGTGGGGGTGTTGCATGTGTGTGTCCCTGTATTTTGAATCCCCTCCCCTGTGTCGTAGGTGCAGTACTCACCGTGGTCTTCGCCGCCGGCGTTCGTGCTCCTGGTAGAGGAGCAGGAAGACTTTTGGAGGTAGAATTTGGAGTTCCGGGTCCATGGTGTCCTCGTTCCTCGTGGAGTGTGTAGAGGTGAGCGTTTTCCCTTCGAAATTCCTGTTTCCGCCGTGTTTTTATCCGTGGTGAATCCGCCCCGGAAAAGGTGGCGGATTGGCCTGTCATAATAGTGTGGGCGGTACATTGTGTTCCGCCTGTCTGTTGGCGGTGACCGCCGCGATGTTTGTTTGTACCGCCGTGGCGGTCGGAGTGTAAAAGTGGCTGTCTTTGTTGGCCGTTTCTGCCACAGTCGTAATTGCAAATTTTTCGCGCCGGCCTGTTGGCGGTCTTACCGCCGATCTTTAACACCGTCCGCCAGGGTTGTAATGAGGGCCAGAGATTGCTGTGCTCACTCCACTGAAAACAGTGGTGTCACAGAGTTCGCAAAGAGCCTGTAAAACATGGTTTACAGGTATTTTTCAATTTTTTCATAGCTGTGGACACAAGGAAAACAAGAATCTAGAGATTGTCCCAACCTGGAGAGCACTAGCACTTTCTCCATTTTAAGCAGCTGTTCATTTTGTGTCGCAGCTGCGTCTTCAGTATCTGAAACACATTGTTCAACTTGTTGTAGGCGGTATTCATGCTTATCTATGTGCCCCTTCATGTGGTCAAGCCTGCTCCTGAAAGAGTTAATCTTGGTGTCAATTTGATGGAGGTTCTGTGCACTGCAGTAAGTAATTGCCAGATATCTTGCTCAGGGAGTACCTCAGTACTAATCATGGGAGACGACTAAAAACAGCCCCACATCTTCTCTGTTTGAATGGTCCATTTGCTTTCAAATGGAAGCCTCACTTGTTTCTGGTCCACCTTGCCCATAGCAGCAAGGTGTCACACTCATAACATCTGGTGTTCCACACTTGCAGGTCTTTATTGCAGTGCTGATGTTGATGTGAATGTCCCAGGCCCAGATCCTGCTATCCCCTCAGAAGTGGGGGGCACAAGCAGATCTAGGACCTCTCACCCCGCCATGGCAAACAGTAGTCGAATTTCACCTTCTCACAGAGCCAATAGTGGGCCAGCACTCCACCACTTGATAAGCACAGGGACAGGTAGTCACAAATTCCCTGACCCCATCTCGAAAACACAGCAAGCCTTTCAATTTAGCGGTGGCCCCCTAGCCCCAGACTCCTGGGGCCACAGGAAGGGCAGACTAGTCAAATTTAGAAGTCATTTGCTCTCAAATCAATCTGCTTCAGTCCTCCCTGCAGGCAGGTTTCAGCTCCCCGGGCAATCCTCAACAAACAATGTAGGGCCGCAGCATGACCAGCCATCCCCGGTGGCCTTTGTACCACAGGGCAATCCTCTTACCTATGCAGTGGCAGAAATCTCTGCGCCTGCAGATCCGGTCTTTCATACCACTGGTACAGCCACCAGGTGAGGCCCTGGTACCTTCCCTCCACAAGCACTGCTCCCAGCTGCCACATTCAATGAGTACTCTGCTTCCCATCTTCAGATCTTGGGCTGCCTCAGGCAAGCGCACTGAGTGGCGGCTCCATACACCTCACGTCCATAAAGCACAACAACGCAGGCCACTGAGTAGTGACACAGATCTGACTGGGAGTATCCCCTCTGACAGAGCCCCAGCCACCCAAACAAAGAGAGGATGGGTGATTATGGCTCGAGAAGGGGATAGAAAAAGACTGCAGCCAGTAGAGCTCCACTAGTGTGCGGCCATCTTATGGCTCGGCTCTCTGTCACCCGCACAAGGGACCATCCTTGGCCTCTAAACTCAAATTTCTTCCACTGTAAGTTTAACCGGCAAAAGTCAACAGCTTTATTGAGACCTTATCCAGTGGCTAACCGGTGATGTAGGGACCTCTTCAGTCACAGCCTGCTACTCTGCCCCTCTGAGGACTTTTCACTTCCATTTCAGAGACCAGGCTATGATTTACAAAGATTCCTTATAAGAAACCATAAATTGCATCAAATAGCAATTTGCTAATTGTGATGTCTTATTAGGAATCTATTAAAATGGATTTGGTAGAAGTGTGTGCAATTCGTCAACAAACTTCTACCACATGCATTGATATTTTGTGGAGCAATCTATGAATTAATGGGTCGCCTCACAAAATCCTGATTTGTTGCGGGTCGCAATTCAGTCTAGTTCATTAATATGTATGTGGTAGGTCACAAATTGAGACTCATTGCGATTGGTTAGAGTTGCAGGTATGGTGAACTGTTGAGGTCGGTAAACCACCATGTTTGTTACTGTTTTTAAATAAAGCAATATTTTGTTAATGCAGCCTGCTTCCCTAAAGGGAAAACAGGATGCATTTACATGAGAACATGAACAATTTTCCAGTTACATTGCTCATAACAAATGTTTTAGACATTTACAAAGGGGAAGGAATTCTATAGCAAAACATTAATACATAAGTGAAGAAATTGGTATTTGGACATCTTTTACATAACCCTTCCAAATGCTGGATGTGTTTTTTGTGTGAAGCCCAAAATGCTATTTGGTAATGTATTATCACATTGCACTTGGATTTTGAACATTTAAAAATTACATATTGTGGTCACAAAGCCTCAGACTTGACATTTGTGCTCATAAAATCACATGTTATATCAGAACCGAAGTCTGATGGTAAAACTTTGAACTGGGTCGAATCTAGGGTCCATTTACCAAGCCCTAGCGGCACACACTGCACCACCGGAGTGTTATTTTTTTGACGGAGGCGCAATGTGCCAGCCCATGTTTCCAAGGCCATGCAAAGCCACTTTGCATCACTTTTCATGGCCTTGTAAATATGGACCCCTTTGGCACCTAAAACTGTGTGAAAGGGGCATTCCATGGGTGTTGCTTGGGGTGTTCCACCACAACACACATGGAACCTGAAGGAATGTGACACATTTTGAGATGTACAAGTCTGGCAATGCATCAGATTCCTATGTCACCTCAGGCGTGGCGTAAGAGTGATGCAATGGGTAGAAATATCTTTATATCTCTCTGTTTTTTCGTCTTTCTTTTTGTGCTGCAGAATGCAGCACACACAGAAAGAGGAAAACCTCTTGTGATTGTTTTAGTGTAGGAGGGTGTCCTGTCCTGCACAAAAACAATCATCACCACAACGTAGGCACCCTTGCACCATGACAGCAATTTGTGCAGCAGCTCAGGGGGAGAGTACGGACATGTGCCATATCTTATAGATACAGCACATTTCTGCCCTTTCCCAGTGGCGCAGGGCGACACAGCATTGCACTTGCTACACTGCCCTGCACCAAGGGCCTTGTAAATGAGGCCCCTAGTTTCTATATCTGACCCATGCTCCTTCACAATTGGCCTTAGTTTGTGCCTAGGTACCAGTTATTTTATGGTATTCAGATTTGTAGCGTACTAGCACCCAAGACCATATCCTAGTGTTGAGCACTTGTGAGTTTTGCAACACCTAGGTCCTAGTGGCACTACTTAAAAAAGCCAGGACTTCAGCTTCTTGCAGTATTCAAGAAGTGAGGAGGAGGATCTTACGTGTAGGGGCATGTCATTCCACGCTTCAGGAGCAATGTAGGAAAAGGCTGAACCACCAGATCTGGTTTTCCGTAAGCATCTGATTAGGAGTCTGAACAAGCTGATGTGTCAGGAATGTTTCTGAAAACAGATGACATTGTTATATAGTGCTTTGAACGTGTAGGTGAGGAATTTTAATTGTGGAGGTTGAGAGTGATTCTGACTGTCAAGTTCTGAATGGTCTGAAGCCTTTAGGTGATTTTTTTGTTACTCCTGCCCTAGAGGGTGCTACCTTATTCCAGCTTGCTTGTGACCAGGGTGGTGTGTGACAGTTTATCTGGCGCTAACTGGGAGCTATTTAAAAATCCTCATCAGCACCTTCAGTGTATGGAAGCATAAATCGGTGATGACATTGAATTAGGTGGTCATGTTGAGTTTCCTGTTGATGATGATCCTAAGGATCTAGGTCTGGGCAGTGGGAATAGGTGTTAGTCCTAGCTCTGTTGGCCACCAGGTGGAGCCCCACAGTGATGTGCTTTTCCCAAATATTGGTCTTGCTTCTGTGCAGCTTTAAACAGCTGGTCTTCTTCCAGGGAGTGATTTTCGGTCATGCAAGCATTAAACTTGATCCGGGTACTGGGTGTCTTGTTTAGGAAGGAGAGAATGAATTTTGTGTTTTTGGAATTGGAGAGGACTTTGGTATTGTAATAGAGGATGATGCTGGCTAGCAGGTCTATGTATGTGTTGAAGAGGACTGAGGTCAGGGATGCTCCTTGTGGAACTCAGCAGATGAGATCAGAGGGGTCTGAGGTGCACAGTGCCTCGCCGATTGACTGGGTTTTTCCATTCAGGAAGAAGCAGATTTATCGAAGTACATGTCCTTGGATTCGGATGTTGTGTAGACGTTGGAAGAGGATGGAGTGGGAGACTGTGTCAAATGCATCTGAGAGGTGCGGGAAGATGAGGGCCACAGTGTCTTCTCTGTCCACAGTCATCTGAATGTCATCTGTGGCAGCAATAAGGGCATTGTCCATACTATGGTTGGGTCTGAAACCAGACTAAGTTGTGTCAAGGGGCTGTTGGTTGTTAAGGTATTCAGTGAGGCGTCTGTTCATGATTTTCTCTAAGACCTTGGCCAAGAATGGTAGCAAGGAGGCTGGTCTGTAACTAACAATCATTAAACAGTCCACTAAGGTTTTCTTTAGCAATGAGTGGACCATTGCATGTTTCCAAGCATCTGAATAGGTTGCAGAAGAAGTGGGGACTTTCAGAATGTGTCTTAGCATAGTGCTGATGACCTCTGGAGTAGGCATGGTGGATGCAGAGGTTCAATGGGGTACAAGAGTGGATGAACTTCATGGCAGCAGTAGTTTCTTCTTTGGTGATGACAAACCATTTAGTTGCTATTGTATCCTTGGATAAGATTGGGAGGCTTTTGGTGAGGTCTCTAGGGCATGAGTGCGGGCTAAAGTTACTGCTAATGTAGTGATTTTGTTGTTGAAGGATTGAGAGAGATTGTTGTAGAGGTCCTCTGAGAGAGAGATGAAGTTGGATATGGATGATAGTGAGGGGAAATCTTTCACAATGGCGAAAATGTATTTGCTTCTGTTAATAACGCCATCAATGTAAGTGGCAAGTTTTGTGTTCCGGATCATTTGGTGAACATGCTCCTGTATGGATTGTCTTGACTCATTCTCCATATGCGCTGCAGTTGTTTGCATTGGGTTTATCAGTCTGAGCTCCTCCATGTACCAACTGGCCTGAGATCTTGTATTTTTGTATCTGATGGGGGCAAGGGAGTAGATGCAGGAGGTAGTTTAATTGTTGAAATGTTTTATGGCTTTGGTAAGGCTATTGCTATGTTTGAGTCAATGGGTGTTGAGAGCAGTATTCCAGTCCCTGGCTTCGTGATACTGTTCCAGTTGTGGTGGGCTGGTCTGGCAATGGTACGTTTGCATTGTACTGGGATGGGGATGCTGAACTTGAAGAGGGTGAGGTAAGTCCACGGAACTGGTGGAGACTCATCAACCTAATGTTGCTGAAGATGGCTAAAATAAGGCCCAGGAGGTGTCTAGTAACGCGTAGGTCCCTATGCTCATTGGGTCTAGGATTCCTTGCATTTGTGCTCTTGTGTTGAGAATGGCATGGTCTTCCAGGTGGAAATCAGATCTCGAGTAGGATGTAATTGCGAGCATCAAGGGCAAGTAGAGTGACGAAGTCCATGATTGTATTGGTGAAGTTGGTGCACGGTCCCAGTGATCTGTACATGAGAGTGCTGCTCAGGGTCAAGTTGGCTGTGACACGGAGCTTGAATGAAGATATTCCATATTGGAGGATGATGCGTCTGTGGATGTGAGGTAGCTGATGGTATTCTTGTGGATGATGGCTCAGTGCTTGTGAGTCTGTTCACAACTAATACACACGTTTCCTACAAGCCCCCATGTTGGGCCTGATGTGGAGTTTTGCTGAAGGTTCACTCCATGACAAGCATACTGGATATCCTATTAACCCTATTACAAGTGGTATAGGATAAAACTTACTAAAAGACTGATATTCTGTCTGGCAAATTTGAATGGAGTTACTCACCTAACAAACTTTAAATACGGACAATAATATTTAACACATGTTGTTCTTACAAGCACCCTCAAATTTATTAGACTTTGTCCCATATTTCAGTTTTGTTGGGTAGCTATTCCAAAACAAATGTGACATATATCCCATCTACCTTATACCATGTGAAATTACATATCCAACACTCATAGTTGCAGTAGGACAGAGTATCTGTCACATTTGTGACACAGTAACATCCGCATCAAAATATGAATTCACCACAGTAGAATATTGTAGTTGTAACTTTGCAGATGTGAGGTCATATCTGTTACAGATATATTGGATATTTTATGACATTATTTATATCCCTCGGCCATAGCCAAAAGGTTGTAGTTTGTATGAATCATCCAGGTGCTTGGCAAGTGTAAGAACACACTACTGTAAAAAGGTGACCTAGACCTTTACATACACTTATTTATTTCTGAAACATCTGATATATTGTTGGAAAGTGGATTATTGGTAAGGGCAGGTAGGTACCTACACTTAGCAACATGCCACAAACCCCCACTAGGTCTAGTCAATGTCTCAGTAAATGAATCCTTGCTCAACCCTTGGTAGCTTGGCCCATGAGCAGTTAGGTTTAACTTAGGAGACAGGTATGTAAAGCATTTAGGTCTTGATTTAAGAAAAATGGTGCTGCACCCAGTGCAGACCCACTTCTCTTGAACCCCACCTAGCCACTCCCTAACACCAGCATGGGTGCGCCGTATCTAAGATAAGGTGCACCATTGCAGTAGTCAGGGAAACTAGTGTCAACATTTTTTATGCTAGTTTTGAGCTTTGTAGGATTAGCATAAAAATGTTGATGCTAATCCTGCAAAGTCCATTGAGGCCCTTTGAAAACAATAGTGTGCCTCCTTTTAATGCCTGCTCTCAGCAGGCATTAAAATTTCCAAACTAAATAAAGCAAAGAAGTCGTTTAGATTTCTTTGCACCATTTATTCGGCCCCCCTAATGGGTGAACATCCCCTTTGCATACATTATGCCTGATGCAAGCATATTGTGGCACAAGCGGTTAGAAAGTGAAGCATTGCACTTTGTGAATTTGGCACAGCAATTTTGGCCTTGTTGGGCCAAATTAACACAAACAAAATGACGCTAATGTGGTGCAAGGAGGCGCTAGGGGCTCTTAAATCAGCCCCTTCTTAATATCAACAAAACAGTAAATACGTAAAACACAACACACAATAAAAATCAAACACCAATTTACAATAATAAGAAATAGTTTTAGGTTAAAAATGACACCAAAATGACAAACATCCAATGTAGGGAAGCGGAGATATGAATTTTTAAAGATTAAATTAAAAACTGCTGTCCAGCGGCTAAAAAACAAAAGCACCAACCAGGGACATCTGGTGGCATACGACCGGGACAAAATCAAAAGTTGAGGCCTACTGCGATCAAACCCTGCTCGGATACACTGAGCAGGAGGCGTTGATCAAAGTTTTAAATTCACACTTAGAAATATTTCTGGAGCTTTTCTTCCTTAATGTCATGAGGTCCTCCTCAACAAGCCAATTTTAATACAACATCTTTGGATTGCTTTTCCATGAGCCCCCTCATAAACCTGAAATTCAGGCCGGGTCGTGGTTGAAAGTAGCCTGCTTGACTCTTGACGGCGGGTCAGTCCACTTATGGAGCTTTTTTTCAAAGTTGTTCCAAACTTCTGGATCTTCTTTCAGAAGTACTTCTTGGGTCCTTGAAGTGTCCATAATGTTGATCCAAGGTTCCAGAAGCTCTGAGGTGCTCCTTGGAAGTTGGGACTACAGTTTGCAGAATGCACCTAGTGAGAATCCTCAAATGCCCACTGGGAGCTGGTCAGCTGGGTTCGTCTTGCGGGACTTGATGCATGGCACTCTGATCAGCTCCTATGTGCCTGTAGCCTTCAGGGAGTCGACTCCTGGCATTGCAGAAGCAAGGCAAAGTTGTTATCTTAGTGAAGCCCAAAGTGTGCAGCTGGTGCAGTCCTTGTGAGAGCAGTTCTTCAGGTACAGGCTAGGGGGCCAGCTGGGCAGTCCTTCTTCTCCAGTATCTTCTTCTAGCAGGGATTTTAATTATGTGACTGCTCTGCCATATTGATTCTTGTTCTTTGGTTGGGACGCATGGGGGTGCTCCTGTCCAATGGGCTACAGGATTACACCATCTCGGGTGACCACATCCTATGAAGTGTGACAAAAATCAGTACCAGAAAGCACCTTTCCGCAAACATTAAACATGGAGAAAATGCATCCTTGGAGGTAAGATCTGGCTGAGTCCACCAACTAGTGTGGCTAAGTCTCCATTAAGATACCCCTTTCAGCCCTTCTCCTAATCTAATCATTGGGGCTCTCATCTTACTGGGGTAGCAAAAAATGGAGGAGCTCCAGTTTCTGTCCCAAGTGACTTTCCCTCTTTTGAAGACCAGTTTGGCTACTCTTCCCCCATCCTGCTGTGCCATCTGCTGCAGCAGTTCTCCTCCCGCCAGTTGCTTCCTTTGTTTCAGCCCAGGCCACTTCACACCTCATTAAGGTAGCTTGGATCAGGCTGCCAGAGGCTTGCTAATCATGAAAGGAAACCACAGGGTTGAATTTGATGACTTTCAGAAAGAGTTCAAAAACTCTTTCCCTGCGCTAGTTATATTAAATTCAACATTGACAAGTTGTTGGATTTAATATAGCATTTCATTTGGTGCCAAACCTGATATATATAGCTCATCTCCATTGGACATATGACTTTATTATTTTGAAATAAAGTATCCCAATGTTAGTCTATGGAGCATATTGACTACAATGGGTAAAAACCAATTTGGCTATTCTTCCCTCACCAGGGCTTATAAAATATCCTTTTTAAGGTCCCTGTTTATATTTTCACTGCACCCACCCTAAGGACACCTGGGACAGACCTTCGGGGTAACATATATGAAAACATGGTAGTTTGAGACTTTGGAAATACTTTTAACTCCAAAGTCGAATTTGGGTTAATTTTAACTTAAAAGGAGCCAGCAAGGCCGACCAGGGCACAGTCCGAGTCATTATCCACCAGTATCAGTCAAAACATTTGGGGTTGATCAGGGCAATAGGGTGACTTTCTCACATATAGCTATTGAAGTGTAAAAATCAGATATGTAAAAATGTGTTGGTCAAAAACTTTGTCAGGTGTGTTAGGCCTTTATTTTAGAGTTTTGACAGTCACATTACTCCATCACAAAACATGATATATATGCTTCCCACCTTATTACACATGTTAGGTAATTTAATGAACCTGTAATAAGGACAGAGAGGGTCATTCTGACCCCGGCGGTCATGGACCGCCGGGGACAGGGTTGGCGGGAGCACCGCCAACAGGCTGGCGGTGCCCCGCAGGGCATAACCGCCGCGGTCAGATGCGGAAAACCGGCGGTCTCCCGCCGGTTTTCCGCTGCCCATTAGAATCCTCCATGGCGGCGCAGCTCGCTGCGCCGCCATGGGGATTCTGACAGCCCATACCGCCATCCTGCTCCTGGCGGTTCTCCCGCCAGGAACAGGATGGCGGTATGGGTTGTCGTGGGGCCCCTGGCATGGGCACTGCAGGGGCCCCCGTAAGAGGGCCCCACTTTGCAGACACTGAAATACGCAACGGGTGCCACTGCACCCGTCGCACCTTCCCACTCCGCCGGCTCAATTCTGAGCCGGCGTCCTCGTGGGAAGGGTCTTTTGCACTGGGCTGGCGGGCGGCCTTTTGGCGGTCGCCCGCCAGCCCAGTGCAAAAGCCAAAATACCCTCAGCGGTCTTTCGACCGCGGAGCGGTATTTTTGGAGGGGGCCGCCCGCCAGGGTGAGAATCACCCCCAGAATGTCTTTGACATTTTCGAAGATGCAACCAGCTTTCAAACATAACAATCAGGACACTTATGATATCCAAATTCGAGTTTGGGTTAATTTTAACTTAAAAGGAGCCAGCAAGGCCGACCAGGGCACAGTCCGAGTCATTATCCACCAGTATCAGTCAAAACATTTGGGGTTGATCAGGGCAATAGGGTGACTTTCTCACATATAGCTATTGAAGTGTAAAAATCAGATATGTAAAAATGTGTTGGTCAAAAACTTTGTCAGGTGTGTTAGGCCTTTATTTTAGAGTTTTGACAGTCACATTACTCCATCACAAAACATGATATATATGCTTCCCACCTTATTACACATGTTAGGTAATTTAATGAACCTGTAATAAGGACAGAGAGGGTCATTCTGACCCCGGCGGTCATGGACCGCCGGGGACAGGGTTGGCGGGAGCACCGCCAACAGGCTGGCGGTGCCCCGCAGGGCATAACCGCCGCGGTCAGATGCGGAAAACCGGCGGTCTCCCGCCGGTTTTCCGCTGCCCATTAGAATCCTCCATGGCGGCGCAGCTCGCTGCGCCGCCATGGGGATTCTGACAGCCCATACCGCCATCCTGCTCCTGGCGGTTCTCCCGCCAGGAACAGGATGGCGGTATGGGTTGTCGTGGGGCCCCTGGCATGGGCACTGCAGGGGCCCCCGTAAGAGGGCCCCACTTTGCAGACACTGAAATAAGCAACGGGTGCCACTGCACCCGTCGCACCTTCCCACTCCGCCGGCTCAATTCTGAGCCGGCGTCCTCGTGGGAAGGGTCTTTTGCACTGGGCTGGCGGGCGGCCTTTTGGCGGTCGCCCGCCAGCCCAGTGCAAAAGCCAAAATACCCTCAGCGGTCTTTCGACCGCGGAGCGGTATTTTTGGAGGGGGCCGCGCGCCAGGGTGAGAATCACCCCAGAATGTCTTTGACATTTTCGAAGATGCAACCAGCTTTCAAACATAACAATCAGGACACTTATGATATCCCTTTGTGCACCCTTTATTGAGTCAATATGATAAAGAGTTTTATGTTTGGCCCTTATTGATGTGTATCGTTTGTTATTGACCTCTGTAGTATGTAACTGATCTGTACATATGAGTGCTTTCAGCTCCCTCTAGAGTATGCAAGAGAGAGACTTTTCTGAGGGTGCTGGGGCTGGCCAGGAGGTCACTAAAACATCTTAACCAGAGCCCTTCAACTTGGACCAGTTCCCTTGTGGTGGCTGATGAACCAATATGGGCTGTACCATCTGTTTCTGTGTCCACCATCAGCACTGCATCTATCCACACCTCACTACTTTATTCCCAGAAAAGAGCCAAAACTCAGTCCTAAAATAGGCTGTAATCTCCTTCACTCAAGCATCTTTCTGTCCGCCCCTGCTATGCCAGCACAGTATTCATGGGTGGCACAAGCTGTTCTAAAGAACCTCTCTGTGGATCACTCAGCAAGTCTTGTATAAGTGACAGACATCCTGGATGGGATATGCTCCTCCTTGCCTGCTTTGTAGAGCGATTTTCCCTCTCCTACTGCCTCAGCTGACAGCACTGCTTTCGCCAGACTTCTATGAATTATTCCTTCAACATCCAATTCCCTGTTACCATTCAAAACTCTGCCCCACCAAAAGTCCTGACCCATTCCGCCAACCGCCCTTTTGAAAAGCCCTAACCCTGTTTCATAAACCATCCCAGTTTCTCCTCCTGTCCAAATTTCTCCAACACCGTGCACCATTACACCTGTCCGGATCATTCCTAAACCCCCAAAGCACTCCCATACCCACAAATAAGAATTTTTCCCAACACCTTACTATTCTCATTGCCAACCCTTCCCAGACCCACCTGGCCCTGCCCACCTTAAAAACTCATTAAGACCCTGCTGCATCCGAGGACATAGGTGACTGAAAAACATCAGCTCCAGGTGTACGAAAGCTCTCTGTAGGGGATATTGTTGCACATGTTAGGAGGAAAGCCTAATGCCTGGAGTCTAAAGGGCCAAGATTGTGATGGGACACTATTTTGTTGTGCCCCAAACCCAGACATTTATTTTTATTACATAGTGGGGATCGACATTTGTTTTTCATTTTTCTTTAATAAAAATACTTAATTTTTTTAACTTTTTTCTGTTGTTTCCTTTTCTGTTGTAGTCCCATTTAAATATCGAACTCTGTTTGCCACACATTTGCATTTTCATTTGTGTTTCATAGGGTCACCATCTACTTTCACTTCCAGATCTTGATAGTCACCATGGATTGCACTGTGGGACAAGTAGTCCATTCCCTTTCCATGTGTGTTAACTTAAGAGGTAGTATTATTATGAGGGCTTAGTGTGAGTGGCATTCAGAGTGTTAGTGTGAGTGACTACATTTAAACCCAAAATGTTAGTGATTAAATGTATTAATAATAACTTGATATGCAGTGATTCACATATAGTCAATTGTTGGAAAGTGGATTATTGGTATGGGCAGGTAAGTACCTACACTTAGCAATAGGCCATAAAGCTCAGCTAGGTCCAGTCAGGATCTCAAAAAATTAATCCCAGCTCAACCCTTGGTAGCTTGGCAATGAGCAGTTAGGCTTAACTTAGGAGACAGGTGTGTAAAGCATTTAAAAACCAGAAATAAAATAAGTAAAACATAAAACACAATACACATACAACACCGATTTATAAAAATAGATCTTATTTTTATCTTTAAAATGACACTAAATGACAACAGCCCAATGAAGAGGAACCGGAAATATGAATTTTTAATGAATTTTCTGGACTCGGATGAAGCCTGTGGATGCGTGTCACAGGAGACCTCGGCCAAGAATTCTATGTTCAGACTTAGATAATTTTCCGTGAAGGAAATCTTCGTCCTGGAGCAAGTTGAAATTGAAGCCAATCTCCCTGGAGCCCTCCTCAAATCCACTGCGCGAGAAGTCTCGGTCAACTTTTTACGTTCGGACTTAGAAACCTTTTTGAGCTTTTTCTCTCAAACATCAGACGACCCTCCACAGCAAGCCGATTTCAAGTGAACATCGTGGGATTGCCTTTCCATGAGCCCCTGGTGAAATCCTAGAAGTCTGGGGCTCCGTAGCTTTTCAGCAAGACAAACCTGCACGTCAGGTGGGGTCCCGGTCGACGTAAGCTGGCTTGACTCACAACTTCAGGTCGGTTGAATTATTGAGCTTTTTTCCAAAGTTGCTTCAAATTTCTCCAAACTTCGGGAACTTCTTCCTGATGTTCCTCCAAGGTTCTTTAGGAGTTCACAGCTCACCCCTAGGTTCCAGAAGCTCTGAGTTGCTCCTTGAGGGTTAGGACTCCAATTCCCAGATTGCAACTGGTTCAAATCCAAACATTTTAGTGGTCATTGGTCAGCTGTCAGTTTCTTCAGGGCTTGATGCCAGGGATTCTGGTCAGCCATTTCCTACCTGTAGCATACAGGGAGTCCCTTCTTGAAGCAGTGGAACACAGTCTTAGTCATTTTCGTTGTGAAGGCCAAAGTGTGCAGCTGGTGCAGTCCTTCTGAGTGCAGTGTCTAGGTGTAGGCCAGGGGTTCAGCGAGGCAGTGCTCTTCTTAATGCCTTGTTCCTGTAGAGATCTGAGGTGGGGTGCAGTTCTGCCAATTTTATCCTTGCTCCTGGGATGGAAAGCAGGGAAGGGGCCTCTCTAAAATCACATGCAGGCTGCCACCCTCTTGAGTGACCACTTCCTGGGAAGTGTGGCAAAAATCAATCCCAGGGAGCAACATTCTGCCAAAATCCAAGATGGCAAAATTTCAATCTTATAATTTAGATCTGGCTGAGTCCACCCACTGGTGTGGATACGTTTCTCCTAACACACCCCTTCCTTAATCTAATCAGCGGGCACCTGGTTGTCCAGAACTGCAGGAAATGGGGAAGGTACAGTTGCTTTCCCAGCTGGCCTTCCTTACTTTGAAGTCCAGTTTGGCTGCTCTTCCCTCATCCTGTTCTACCATCTGCTGAGGCAGATCACCTCCAACCAGGTACTTCCTTTGTGTCAGCCCAGGCCACTTATCACCTCATTAAGGCAGCCTGGCTCAGGCTGTCAGAGGTTGACAAATCAGAGAAGGGCTCTGCAGAGCTGAAACTGGTAACTTTTGGGAAGAATTCTAAAACTCTTTCTAGATACATGTTACATTAAACTCAACAAGGGCAAGTTATTGGATTTATTATAACTTTTAATTTAATATTAAATGTGCCATATTCGGCTCCTTCCTATGGAAAATAAGACTTTATTATTTTAAGATAAAGTCTCTCCATGTTAGCCTATAGAGCCCATTTGTGTGGAAAATAAGACTTTTAAAGTCTCTCCATGTTAGGCCATTTACTACAATGGGTCCATTCACTATGAAAAATATGACTTTAATATTATGCCGAAGCTGCGGGCGCCACTATACCGCCTGTGCTGGTGGTATATGTGGCTCCCTATTATGACCTTTCTGCTGGGCCAGCAGACGGAAACACCATTTCTGTCCGCTGGCCCAGCAGAAAAGTCACATCAACATTGCAGCCGGCTCATAATGGAGCTGGCGGCAATGTTGACGTGCAGCGGGTACAGCAGCACCGATCGCGCAGTTCACTGTCCAAAATTCGGGCAGTGAAATGCGCGATGGGGCTGTGCCTGGGGGCTCCTGCACTATAAAGGCTGGCGGTTGGGAACTCATAATCCCCTTGCACCGCTGGGTATGTTGGAGGGGCCGGCAGTATGGCCGTGGCTAATGCGCCACAGTCATAATACGCTGGCGGTACACCGCCAGCCTGTTGGCGGTGTTACTGCCAGCTTACCGCCGGCCAACATGGTCGTAATGAGGCCCAAAGTCTCTCCATGTTAGCCTATGAAGCCCATTCACTACAATGGCGAAAAACGAATGTAGCTATTTTCCCTCACCAGGGCTTATAAAACATATTTTATAAAGTCCCAGCCTATAGGGACACTACACCCAACCCTGGGGAAACTTAGGGCAAACCTTACAAGTGACTTATATGTAAAAATAAGGTAGCCTAAGACTTTGGAAGTACTTTTAAATCCAAACTCAAATTTGGGGTTAACTTTAACTTAAAAGCAGCCAGCAAGGCATATCTACCTTTAAAACTAAACTGGGTACCACAGCAGTGCACCTATGGGTGTACTCCCTATGGTGGGCCCCCTTAACCTACATGCCCTATCATATACTAAGGACTTATAGGTAGGGTGATACAGACAATTATAATTAGCCTAATTAGCATCTCCATTTTGATCAGAGCGCAGGCCCTGGTACTGTTTAGCAGTGACCAAGGCACCATCAGGTTTCCCACATACATGCCATAAATTATGTGTGCTTACACTGAGGTTAAGAAAATTAGTGGAATGTCTGGTGTGTGCATGTTTACCCAGTCCTATATATTATGCGCCAGATTTAAAGAGGTAGCATATCTGTGACTGGGTATTGCAAACATGTACTTGGACACATCAGATCTCATTTACGAGGCCCTAGCAGCACACTAAGCTACTGGAGTGCTATTTGTTATGCTCTGGTGGCACAGTGTGCCAGTCCATACCCACAGAAAGCCACCTTCTGTGGCTTTTCATGGCCTTGTAAACATGGACATCTTTCACACATAACACTGCATGAAAGGGGCGTTCCATGAGTGTTGCTTGAGGTTAGGTGTTGCTTGGGGTGTTCCCATGCAACACCTATGGAAACAAAAGGAATCTGACGCATTCCCAGATCTACAAGTCTGGGGATGCATCGGATTCCGACACCACCTCGGCGGTGGCATAATATTGACACAACATGGAGAAATATCTTTATTTCTGCCCATTGTTCCCTCTTTCTATGTGTGCTGCATTTCACTTCTTGTGATTGTTTTTGTGCAGTAAGGTATTCCTTCCTGAACAAAAACAATCAACCTCACAATGCAGGCATCCTTGCATCATGGGATTGGTTGTAGGGCAAGGCCAACTCCCGTAACCATCCAATCCTGAGAGATAGGGAGAGAGAGTAATTGAGAGATTGAGAGAGAGAGAGCAATTTAGGCTTTTATGAATGATATATATAACATTAGATATTTTAGGACAAATTAAAAAGAAAACTGTATTTGTCTTTTAAAACGAGTGAGCTCACCTTTCAGTGTGAACCTTTTAACTTTTGAAATTTAAATTAAGTTAAAGAAGGGAAAATACCACAGACACACCTGAAGAAGAACCCTCAACTTTCAGTATGAGGGTCTGTGATCTTAACTCTTATACCACAGGTGACTTCTTACCTTGCTCTTTCCAGACATACCTATGGCATTCAACTCATGCATGTGATAGGAAAGAAACCTGAATGTTCCATCACTAGGAAGGTTCAACAGTCAAAACACTAGTGAATAATCAACCACACTGCCAAGCGATACTAGGATTTGAACCTTCTGCCAACTGAGTGACAGCACAAGACTTTGACCATTAGGCCAGACGTGACTCTGTTCTGCTCTGCATCCATAAATAACTATAACATTCATATCAAACATCTTGCCAGTTTGAAACTTTGAAGTCATTGCATCTAGAGACCACTACAATGACAATTTCTCTCTCTCTCTCTTTCATCCGATAATGGGAAAGAGGGTGACAGGACCGCGGGGGAGCCTGAAGGTCCTGCAGTCCTAGCTGGCTCCCCACATCCTATGGGAGCCAACATTGTTCCTGCACGCAGGGAGGTGCTTTAAATAGCTGTGGATTTAAAGGGGTGAAAATTCACTTTATGAAAGTGAGAGCTGTTTAACAGCTCTCACTTGCAGATAGTGAACTGTTTGCTCTGACTTAGTAGGAGCTGCCAAAGCACCTGCCAAGTCAGAGCAAACAGCTATGTCTAGGATTGGGCATCCCGGGACATAGCAGGAGCAGGTCCTGGGGGCCATCAGTGGCTCCTCAAGAGGGCCCATTTGGCCCTCTCCAAAGAGTATTGCCTCATGGAAGTAGACCCCTGCATGGCATTTGGTTAATAGTTCCCAAGGCTGCAGTGGGTCGAAGCGGCAATCTGCATTTACTTTGTCCCTAGCCCTGTGAAGGTGGGGGTCCCTGGGGCTATGGGGGTGCTAATGGCCCCCTGCATTCCTTTGTATATTTGCCCTGGGGACATGACGGGCTACGGGGCTGTGGGCGGCAGGACAGCCACCCCCCCCCATTCCATTAAATATGAGCGCTAGGGAGATAGCAGTCCCCAGGGCTGTGGAAGGGCTGGGCAGTCCCCAACATTCAATTTGATTAAAGCCCTAGAGAGGTGACAGTCACCTGGGTTGCAGGGGAGCCAGGTGTCCCCCCAATCTACTTTGTAATTTGCCCTGGAGAGGTGGCAGTCCCTCAGGCCTCAAGGGGGACACACATCCTCACACTCTATTTGATTAAAGCTCTGGGGAGGTGGCAGCCCCAGGGGCTGCAAGGGTGTCAAGCAGCTCTCCACATTTCATTTGATCAAAGCTCCGGCCGGGGAGGTAGTGGTCTCTGGGTCTGTGGGGGGTTAGGGTGCCACCCACATTCCATTGTATATTTTCCCCAGAAAGGTGGTTGTCAATGGAGCTGCAGGGGGGAGATTGGCATCACCCCAGCATTAAAATGGCAAAGTCCCCGGGACTTGGCCCACCTGGGGGATTCGGAATTCACATGCGTGGGATCCCACACTTGTTATTTTTTTAATTTTTGCCAGATCCATGGGTCCACTGTGACTTGTGGTGAAAATGTTTTAAAAAATGCTTTTTAGCTCTGCACCAGAGTTAAGGGGTCACGGTGTACTTACCCGGCCCCTTCAGTTTTTTTACATTTGTTTTTTTTGAGACTCGGAAGCTGAGTCCCAAGATGGCTGCCAACACTTTCTTGTTGAAGTGCTGGCAGCTAATCAGAACCCATCATGAGGCTGGGAGGGTTGGCAGAGCCTTCACAATCCTCTATACACAACTTTGGATTCTGTTTAATTTCTCAAAAACTACTGAACAGATTTCTGAACCAAGAGCTATCTTTGTGCCAAATATGGTGTAATTCTGTCCCGTGGTTCTGACCGTAGCCTTGTTCAAAGGACCTGTGAGGATTAACATGGGAAATGCAATTTTTTTGAACCCTCACTTTTTCTCGCTTCCATTTTGATGGATCACTCAAAATCTTTCTGGACAGCAGCTGACATGACTGTCAAATTTTAGGGGAAATTATGTGAAAATTCATCAAAGGTATGAGAAAGTAAAAACAGTTTTTTCTGTAGAAACTAGGTCCTGACTATTACTACCTAGTGGCGACCATCACTAGGTAATATGTGTGTGTGTGTTTGTGGGTGTGTGTGTAGAATTGAAGAGGCAGTCAGAGAAGAGCAGATTCATTGCAACTAATTATAATAAGTTAACAAATTACCCATTACAGCTGCCCCAAAAGCATGCTGCAGAGTAGCAGACCTGCTAGCATGGGTTCATTAATGTTGCGCATCAAGTATACTATTAATTGTGTAGCATATGCGCCTCACTCATTAATGAAAAGTAATTTACACACAAAGGCCCAGATTTAAGAGGTGTGCAGTGTGTGTAAAATAATTATCAAAGTCTAAAGGGTATGAATGGTAAAGAGTGGGATATTGTATTACAATACCCTCACAGGTTTTCTTGAAATGCAAGATTTCCCTACATATATTTAAATATATTTTGCGCCATTTGTACATTACCTACAATTTAGTAAAAGTTACCTAGAGTCCTCCACCCAATGCCAAATACGTAAGAAGTCCCTGACTGATTTTATTCATTTTATGTGAAGCTCTTCTAAACTTGAAGTGTATTGATGTTGTATCACTCATATACTTACAAGAGTTACTGGTTGCTTTAATGTATTTAAAATTTCAATCTGCCTACTGAGGATTTTCATGAGGTCTAACATTAATAAAGCAGCACCAAATGTCTAGATTTAAACATGTTGCTGGGAAGAAGAACCGTTACCGAAGCCTCAAAAATTGTTATGTCTCCTTCTGTTGTTAGATGGCTAAAGGCTCTAACATCACTGGCTGAAGCAGAAAGTAGAGCCCTGCATGCAAAGGAAAGAATAGGACTATAGCAATGGGACGAGTTGGTGTGACCTTTAACAGAATGTGTGAAACATTATAATAAACCACCCTGATGTACCACTGTCAACAATGAAGAAAGTTTGCACAACACATAATTTTATTGCTGATGAACTCCGTAAGAAAATAATTGGTTATGTTAAGCTAAATGCATATATACCTAAAATCCACTTTGTGAAGTATTTGTCTCTGCAGATCACCGACCAAACTCCAAAATCTATACTAATTTATAATGATAAACTTCGTCCTCCTCCATAGCTACTGGTGTTGATATTAACTAATCATTATAAATTCTTAAAACAGAAAAATGCATAAACATAGACAACTGACTTTATATACATTGGCCCATATTTATAGTTTCTTTGCCCCGCTTTTGCGCCCACTTTTTGACGCAAAAGCGGCGCAAACTTACAAAATACAATTGTATTTTGTAAGTTTGCGCCGCTTTTGCGTCAAAACATGACGCAAATGCGGCGCTAAAAAAGTATAAATACGGGCTTACATGTGTCACCTAAATACATATATTGCGCTATATACTTGGATTTGTTTACTACTGCTTAGGAATGCATATGAGATAGAAAGGCTAGCATTAAGATTTTACAAACAAATAACTCTAATATAACGCTGTCCCAAGCTGGAGAAGTCCGTCTTAAGACTTTCAGCGGTGAGAAAAGAAATTGTCAAAAATTTTGTAAGGCAGAAAAGACTGCCTTAAGCCACAGCGAATTCATGGCCTAGCACAGTCTTAAGAAGGAATTAATTCAGGGAAAATTGTATGTACATAAGCCTCTTGTATTTACCCTGTTTTCTAAATTTGTTTTTGACCTTGACCTAAACATTTGAAAGTATTCCCATTTACAGACATAAATCATGTGTAATTCTGAAAATTGCCTGATACTTCCGACATGATTTACCTGCTTTCCTTCTTGAATTCAGCAAGAACACATAGCCTTGATTTACAACGAGTTTTGTTCTGGCATAGAATAGCACAAGGAAACATTTAAGACTGTAATGTCTTGCGTAAAATAGTCTTAATCCTGCTGTTTTTATCCTTAAGGTCATTTTAAAGGTGTCTTAAACGAAAGAAAGAAATTTAGAAATTCAACTTGTTTCCTGAATTTGGATGGATGAAAGACTTCCCTAACTCAGGGAACACCAGTATAACTATATTCTTTAACACTTGACCTTCTAGTGATGTTTCGAGGTTTATGACACCGTATGGCTGTCTTAACCCAAGAAAAGAGGGCCTGACTATGAAGACTTCAGCCCTGATTTATCACAATGTGAAGACTGTTGGGCCTGAGGTAAAGTAATTTTATGCAGTTGAATTAAAACGTAACCATGTGTTAAGCCAGCAACCCCCTTTAAATAAGTGGAAAACCCCATAGTAAAGCAACACCAAGGAGGGCTATTTAGGAAGGAGTATTCCATACATACGAGTCTCTTAAATATGAAAAAGATCAAAAATTTGCTTTTCCCCAAATATTGCTATTTCTAAGGATTTGACAAACATCTGGTAACAAGGTCCTGCCTGCAGCAACACTTTATCTTAATTGTCTAGCAAAGACCCATGTCACCACACAGAAACTTAAACTTGATTTCCTCTAGATGGACAACGACATTTACGAATATCGGGAGAGTTGTACAACGAGCCCAGGAACGACTTTACTGATTCACTTTGGAAGAAGTGTTAACTTTTCACAAGTAGACAATGATGTGACTTTAATGGGCAAATTTGTACATACTATGGTGAGGGGAGCGATGGGGAAGCAAAAGGAGATCTGTCCTTGTTTTGTGCATGTTTGCATTTGTAAGGTGCGAGGGGCGAGGTCATGCTGATAGATTACTGTTAGTGCAAAACTCCTTAAAATTCGTGCAACTGAATGGTCGTACGATAACTGGAATGTATTCCTTGTTGAAAATTCTGTATTTCCCCTGCATGCATGAATAATGTTATGTTACTGTATTACCTTATTTTTGTTAACAAACCAATTTCATTAATTCAAAGTACCTAAGCATTATTGCAATGCATCATGCATAAGTGTCAGGACAATGAGAAATGACAGATATAACTACACCGATCACTTACATGGTTTTCAGTGGGTATCATGGGCGTTTGTAGATGTGTTCCACTTATAGGTTGTCATGTGATTGACAGTGCCTGTTAAGACACATGGGCCCTGTCCATACGGCTCAGTAGTATGTAGTGCAGATTTTTTCACATGTTTGTCAATTCGTGTGTATTTCACAGTATATTGGGTATTTGTCCAGTGCAAATGTTAATCATGTTAAGATAAAATATGAGATGTGAGGAGTGTGATAAAAAAGATACATTTTACCTCCTGCCTCCTGGCGTACGCGCAGAGTACTTAGTAATACAGAGACAGGAACCACATGCTAATGAGGTGCAACATTTACCAACATAACATGGGTATTGTATGCACTACACGTACTGTGGTGTGATCTGTACATGGATCTGTACACTTGGAACACGTGTTATATACTTTGCTACCTTCTTGAAATCATAATGTGGATAGTGTAAACTAAATTATGCTAATTACTAATCATATGTTTGAATGCACAGTGATTAAGTGACTTTTAAAAATTGCTCTGATAGCATCTTACCTTGAACATTAGCTTTTTCATTCAATACCCTGACTCAATACACGGACTCTAATGATGACCTCGGAAGCGAAAGGTTTAATTCTACTCTTCTTGTATACACTACTTTTGTAGCTGCTCCGAGGGCCTCCTTCCAGAAATTGAGCTGCGAGCTGGACTGTGAAGACGTTCTCCTCTCCACAGTGATTTTGACCTATTTTTCTCTAATTTCCTCAACAGTCTGTGATTTTATGGCATTGGCATTAATTCTGTCAAGGCAGGTAGCCCATAGGACATTTCTTAGTACAGTGCTACAGTGATGACCTTAAGCACGTGTCCCAATTAGTCCTACATGGGGCCTCAGAATGTCAATTTTGTGTCTATGAAATAGTTTTTCCTTTGAATTTTTGGGCAGTGCGGCTCTCTTTTTGTTCTCGGTATGTGGCTTCAGGGGAAATTATGGCTCTTTTTATTCCCCTTCCAACTGGCTCTGAGGATTGACTGTGATGACTCTGCCAGAGTCAGACACTGATTTAGAAGGGTTCCAGTGGTGATTGTTAAATATGTTTTATATCTTCTGCCGAACTTGGCTATGCTTCTCAATTTAGTGGCTCGCTCATTGCAACGCCTTTCACAGATTGTTGGTTATTTGGAATTAGCATTCATGTTTTATCTGGTACACATGTGGTATTCATGTTTTTAAGGAAGTCGGTGCATTTGATCTTGTGATGCGTGGTGTGTTTGCACTGTAATTGTTTTCTCCTAATCCTCACACCTAATCACAGTAACACGTATCTGCTAAAACACTGTGCAAGGTTATCTTCCCGTATGCCAATTGTGGCAAAAAAAATTGCAAGATTGTACTCATCCGCTCCCTGTGTTTTTTTAGACTTAACTGCTGTTTTTTGGATGTCGTTGTCCTTGTGCTCTGCATTAACTCCTGTAGTATAAGTGAGAACGATTGGGAGACTATTGGGGGATTATGTGTGTTGCATAAGACATATATTCATATGTTTATGCCAGCCAATTGTGTTTGTCTAATGTCTGAACTGACATCTGTGTGGTGTGTTTGTTATTCTCTAATGACAGTACCATGAGGTTGGTGAAATGTACTTATACAGTAATTGCAACAATACAGATGTGAATACCTTATCAGTGCCTTTTTTTGTCAAATCATTTTGTGACACTGTATTGCTGTGAAGTAGAAACTTTAAGCATTATTTGTAGTGTGTGCCATAAAAATAAGATATTGTAGCTTACGTACCATAGAATTTTCTGACTGAGTGAACATGCATCCCTAATTATTAAATGTTTGGAAATTGTGTGCCATTGAAGTTTATTGAGAACTAGAAACTGGATGGAAATGAGGCATAACAGTAGGTGTTAACTACAATGGTTCAGTTGTACCTGTGGACAGAAAATATATGAGTTCTGATGGGTGGGGTAACGAAAATGAGATGGAGTGGAAGAGCATAATGAACTTAAATAATATTCACGAATGTATTGAATGCATTTTTTCATTGACTGAAAGGGTCACTAAAGTGTGGAATTTGATGGAATAATTCTGGTTGCTTATGAGTGAACCAATTCTAAGCAAACCACCATTTTCACTGGGTTTGTGAAGACGGAGAAGCTATGCTATTAAAGAATATTTTGAGGCAAGGGGAAAAATGTACTTGGTTCTCTTGATCAAGTTTTCAAAAGAAGAACTACACTGCTGTGAACATTATACATGGCATACCTCACACCACTTTCCATCTCTTTTAATTTGTAGAAACCATTAATCTCTGTTCGAAACTTAAGACTTCTAAGACTGTACACCAAGGTGTTTGCTTCATGAGATAATTTATTGGAGATACAAATGCTGACGCGCCTGGTCATTAATAAGTAAACTTACAAGGGGACGAGTATAGGCCGATGAACCTTTTGGATTGCATGGAGTATCCTAGTAATGTAATGACCAGTGACATCAATAATCAATGTAATCAATTAATAACCACTAAGAGAATCATTAGTCAATAGATAAATATACCAACAATTCCAGAATAACCACAACTCGATTAAGCTTTTAACAATTGTTATTTCCCTATTAATCACAATTCTAATGCATTGGTTGACTCAAACTTTATTTAATCAGCTCAGAATTAGTTTATTAATGACCACCAATAACACAATATAATCAGAACTTGAGTAAGCATATGCTCTAATGCTTCAGCATAAGCCAACAAAGAAGAATCGACATTAATAGCAGAGTTCATCAAATAGTTTGTCAATCATTGTCACTGTCAACGTCACGCAAAAGAACCCTACCTAACCCAGATTAGCATCAGCATGTGGGACTTCATGCGAGAACAATTTAGAAAACATGAATTTGGAAAAACATCTAGCTAGAAAAAAAACTATAAAACAGCGCAGTTGGTACCTAGAAGAAAAGGCACAAAGTTAATCAGTCACATTGTCATAGCTACCTATCCACGAAAAATTGATCAGCAACAACGTCAGTCTTCATCTTCAGGTCATCAATAGATAAGCAACTTATCAGGCTCTCAAGACCATGAGCCCAATTACAGAATCTCGAACCGCGTCTCCTGACATCATCAGCATTCACCACTCGCATCTCCCTAAATTCTGAAATTTTAGCCCCTTGTCCTGAATTTTGTTTAGAGTTTTTCAGTCCGTTCCCCTAATTTCTAATTGGTCAGTCAATCAGCAGATATGACTCTAACCTATAATATTACTTTTACAAATCTATGAGTTCTAATATTTCTTCTTTCTCAGTTCATGGATTGGTCCACTGTACGATGTCTTCATCATCCGGCTCTTCAGGTATCGAAAATGTTGCATATTCCTCTTCAGTTAGTGCTCTCATTGTTCAAGTTCTGGGAAAGTACATTTAGCCTACTCTACACATAATTGTATCAAATTGACTTCATCATCTCCTGTCCATCGGTACATTGCAGAAAATTCTAGTTAAGCAAATTTAACATGGGGTGGTTTAGTCTCAGGTTAATGCATCAGCTTCTCTGCAGTGCACTATAAATTCAGCTTCTTGTGTGAGGCCTGGAAAGACTAGGCCACAACTTCAGCTAAGTTAATTCTACAAATTAATGCAAAACATAGGTTATACATCTCAATATGACATATTACTACATTATTCTTATATATTTTCAGTATTTCACACATGTTTAGTTAATTTTAGTACAACCTTCATATAAGTGGCTGCCATTGTCCGTGGGCACATTTTCAAATGTGCACATTATTTTCTCTACAATTCATTTCTCTATGAACTTTTCGTTAATCAAAACACATAAACATTCATTAATAGTTTCTAATTAGCATATTTGCATCAACACATACAACGACCTCTGATCAGCTCCAGATGTCCTGGCAACTGTTCACTTGCTCAGTTTCTAGGAATTTCAATCCAGAATCCAGAAGTGGAAGCTTCCAGGTTGCCTAGGTACCATCATCACTCAATCAAGGTTGTGTACAATACACAAAATCATGTATGTATACGGCTTACATTCCTATATCATACAACTCTTGTATTTCTTCAAATTTATTTTGAATAAAACATATTTCCTTCTGCTATTCTTTCCTGAAATTTTAAACTCACAATAAAAAAAAACATAATCAATAATGTTCCACCACAGTATCCTTCTGGTTCAATCTCAGGAGGACACAATTGATTCATGACCACGGATTCCCAAGTATTCATGTAGATAAGTGTGAATGGGGAACAAGGATCAGCCCATACCTGGGCTTGCCTTCCATTTGTCTAGATTAAACATTTGATCAGGTGATAGCCATCATTCTTAGCTTTGTCCCCTTTTCCTTCATTTGTACCATCCCAGACACAACTAACACATCAACATCCTAGTCATCACTACTACATAATATTTCCTCATCACCCACTTCCTGTTTTTTGTCAACCAAATTCACAGTATTGTTACATTTTGAAGTTTCATTCAGTTTACAAACTCTTGCAAAATAGCCACATTTTTTGCCTTTGTAACATTTGCTTCTGACTGCAGGACACTGATCAGATTCAGCTGTGTGTTTAAGACTTCCGCACTTGTAACAAACCTTTGTCTTAGCTCCTCGCTTTGCTTTGAAGTCTTATGCTGCTTGAATATTGTAGCATTTAAGATCAAAATTGTCACTTATCTCAGAGAGCACTGGATCTTTGACCATATGTCTTCTGTCTGTCACCAGTTGAGGCCACAATTCCTTTTTGGGCCGATCCAGGGGTCGTATTGTTCTAGTATATTTCTACAGCACCACTCGTCTTCCTCAAAGCGCTTTGAAAGTATCCCATCCTCATCACCAATTTTAAGACTCTACTCCAAGGTGTTTGCTTTATAAGATAATTTATTGGAGTTACATAAACCAACCACTGATCAGCTCTAGATTCCCTGGCAACTGTTCTCTTGCTCAGATTCTAGGAATCCTCAATCCAGATTCCAGAAGTGGAAGCTTCCAGGTTGCCTAGGTATCATCATCTCTCAATCAAGGTTATGTACTATACACAAAATCATGTATGTATATGGCTTACATTCCTGTATCATACAACTCTTGCATTGCCTCATATTTGGAATGTATCAAATGTATTATTGTATTATAGCTCATTACTGTGCCTGGTATCATGTATTTCAAAATGACACATGCTAAAAATGGGGACTCTCTTTGGCAGAGGTATGCACCCTGTCCGAGTAGGGGCCACAATCCCAGTCAGGAGAAGTCAGTTACACTCTCTAAACTAACCTGTGCTCACCCTTAGGCCCACTTCCAAGGATCTAGGACCCAGGTGGCAGAGCAGACTCACATTTATGAGAGTACAGGTTGCTGAGAAGTCTTTTTTGTTCCTGAGACATCAGTAAAGAGGAGGCCAATCATCTGGCATCTGGAGTCACTCTTGATTCTGGGTTGTAGAGACACAGGTCCAGTCCTTCACACTGTCAAGCAAGAGGGCACTAGGCATAGGTCAGCAAAGCATGAGTCCAGGAAAGTAGCAGTCCAGGAGAGTGCCAATCCTTTCAGCAGTACAGCAGTTCTTATTCTTGGAATGGTATCTGGAGGTCCAGAAGTGTATCGGCATGGTGATGCCTGGGGTCAAGTAATTTTATTTTATTTTAGCACCCTGGTTCTGGAAGGTGGGAGAAGCTTCTAGAGGCAGGCCTTTTAGGTAACAGGTGCCCTGCCTGGCTCCAAGCTGGCTTGAGTGACAATGCAGGGTCATTAACCCCTTCGCTGCCAGGCCTTTTTGCCCCTCAGGTGCCAGGTCTTTTTTTGGCTATTTAGGACAGATCGTGCTTAGGCCCTCATAACGTTTTGTCCACATAAGCTACTCACACCATATTTATGTCCTTTTTTCCCAACATCCTAGGGATTCCAGAGGTACCCAGAGTTTGTGGGTTGCCCTGAAGGAGACCAAGAAATTGGCCAACGTGCAGCAAACATTTTGTTTAAAGAAAAAAAAAAGAAAAAGGGCTGCAGAAGAAAGCTTGTGTTTTTTTCCCTGAAAATGGCATCAACAAAGTGTTTGTGGTGCTAAAATCACCACCTTCCCAGCTTTCAGGAACAGGCAGAATTGAATCAGAAAACCACATTTTCCAACATAGGTCTGGCATTTTGCTGGACATACCGCATTTTTACTTTCTTTTGTGATTTTAGCCTCCTTCCAGTTAGTGACAGAAATGGGTGTGAAACCAATGCTGAGTCCTGGAGAGCTAAACATTTCTGTAAAAGTAGACACAATTCCTAATTCAGCAAGGGGTAATTTTTGTAGATCCTACAAGGTTCTCCTACAGAAAATAACAGCTGAAATAAAAAAATATTGAAATGGAGGTAAAAAAACAGCCATTTGTCTCACGTTTTACTCTGTAACCTTTTCCTGCCATTTCAGATTTTCAAAAGCAAAATACCATTATGTCTGCTGGTCTTTTCTGGTTGGGGGATATATAGGGCTTGTAGGTTCTTCAAGACCCATCAGTGCCTAGAGCCAATAAAGGAGCTGCACCTTGCAATGGGTTTTCATTGTATACCGGGTATACAGCAATTCATTTGCTGAAATATAAAGGTTGAAAAATAGGTTTCAAGGAAACTTTCATATTTCCAAAATGGGCTCGAGATAAGGTGTGGAGAAGCAGTGTGTGACCAGTTCCTGTGTGGAAGGAGTACTCGAACGCGTTGTTCCGGTGTACCAGTGCTTTATTAGAAGAAGATGATAGTCGGTGAGGTATGGTGCAGGTATGCTTTAAAGGTTTTCTTCTTTGGGCGGTGGGTGAACTGGTGATTTCTTGTGGTGGTAGTTTTCACTCTTCTTTCTCTTTTGTTTCCTGGGTTCGCCACGCATCTCCAGAAGCGTGGTGGGCTTTAGCGCTTCGTCCTCCCGGCTGCCTGCTTCCGCTGGACCTGTCAGATGCCTCCGGCTGTGTTCTCTGAGTCGCTTTAGGGAGTTGTTGTGTCCGGGTCTCGAGGTGCCACCCCTCTTCCTCCTCTTCGTCCTCCGGTAGCTCGATTTCCGTCTCCTCTCGTGGTCGTCCGTTCGCTTCCTCCACACCATCGATAACCGCAAGTGCTGCCGGAGGCCGATTTGACCTGTAAGCAGCTCTCCATTCCTGAGAGTCCCACCAATCACGGGACGGGTGGCGGGTCGGGCAACGGTCCCCAGGGGCAGAGTCAGCACAGGTCCTGGAAGTGTGCGGGTGAATGCAAGATAACCCGTCACAAACACTCCCCCTAGAGAGTGGACTGTCGAGACACGGAGAGGCAGGATACCGGGACAGAAAATCCGCAGTCACCATTTGGCTACCTGGGAAATGCTGGATCTGAAACGAAAAAGGTTGTAAGGACAGGAACCAGCGGAGCACATGGGAATTGGTGTCCTTATGATGGACGAGCCAGGTGAGAGGAGCATGGTCGGTAACCAGGGTAAAGGTTCTGCCAGACAGATAATATCGAAGAGATTCAATAGCCCATTTAATGGCCAAGCACTCCTTTTCTATAGCCTGATAATGTCGTTCACTCAGAAGAAGAATCCGGTAGATGTACAAAAGGGGGTGGAGGGACTCATCCTCCAGTGGTTGCAATAGTACAGCCCCAAGGCCCACATCCGAGGCGTCAGTTAATAGCACAAAAGGTTTATCAAAATCAGGACAACAGAGGACCGGTGCAGAAGTGAAAGCGGTCTTGAGTTTGTTAAAACTACCCAGCTCGGTACCTGAAGGAGGTCCAAGAGTATTGGGACATGTCTTTCGCAACAAGTTAGAAAGGGGTTTGGCGATTGTGGAAAAATGGGGAATAAAGCGTCTGTAATAGCCAACATGCCCCAAAAATGCCCTGATATCTTTTTTCTTTTTAGGATTGGACATCTGGGAAATAGCCTCTAGTTTCTCTACTTGGGGACTTATTTTACCCCCTCCTACAATGTAACCCAGATATTTAATACTAGTTTGCCCCAGCCTACATTTCTCTGGATTGGCGGTTAACTGGGCTTTTCTAAGGGCACTTAAAACGGACTCAAGGTGGGTCATGTGTTCAGCCCATGTCTTGCTATAGATAACGATGTCATCAAGATAGGCAGCTGCATACTGCCTGTATGGTCGTAAAATGTCATCCATGAGTCTTTGGAAGGTGGCAGGGGCCCCGTGTAACCCAAACAGTAGGACAGTGAATTGGTATAAGCCTGAAGGGGTGGCAAAGGCTGTTTTTTCTTTATCCTCCTCCCTCAAGGGTATTTGCCAATATCCCTTTGTGAGATCTAGCGTGGTTAGATATTTGGATTGTCCTAATCTTTCAACCAGCTCGTCAATTCTAGGCATAGGATAGGCATCAAAGTATGTTAGGTTATTGACACCCCTATAATCAACACAAAATCGGGTGCTGCTGTCAGGTTTGAGAACTAACATGACTGGCGAGCACCAAGGGCTGGTTGAGGGCTCTATAATACCGGCTGCTAACATGGCCTGGACTTCCTTCTCTATAATTTTCTGTTTGGCTTCAGGGATGCGGTACGGTCTCTGTCGGGATACCGTGTTTTCTTTGAGGTGAATGGGATGTTGGATTAAGGAGGTTCTTTCCGGATATTTAGAAAATACGTCTTGATTTTGGGTCACCAAGTCCTGTAACTGGTTTAGGTACGGCCGTGTCAGATTAAGATTGATCCAGGGCTTTCCTGGGTTGGATATATTGTGGGGTGAAAGTATCGGATACAGAATGTCCTCATTTACATCAGAGGTGACATAATGGATGGTTTATCCATCAGTGGGTTCTATCCATTTCTTAAGAAGGTTGATATGATATATATGTTCTCTTCCGCCATTTTGGGGCATGCTTAACCTATAAGTGGTGGGGTTTATTTGGGGAGTTACTTCAAAGGGACCCTGCCATTGAGCCAATAATTTGTTTTCAGTGCTAGGGAGTAAGACCAATGCTTTATCTCCGACTGCTAATTTTCTAACAGCACTGTGGGTGTCATATATCTGCTTTTGCTTATGCTGGGCAGCACGCAAAGTAGTGTGGGCTTCTTCCCATACTGTATTGAGGTTTTCCTGCAAATCTCTGGTGTATTTTAACAAATCTTTGACCTCTTCTTCAGTGTCTTCCCATTGTTCCGCTAACATATCTAGCAACGTACGAGGTTGTCGGCCGAACAACATTTCAAACGGGCTATGACCTAAAGAGGATTGCATGTGGGTACGGATAGCGTATAGAACCAGAGGAAGTTTCTTTTCCCAATCCTTACCCGCCTCAGATATACTTTTCCGTATGAGAGACTTAATGGTTTTGTTATATCTTTCCACTAGTCCGTCTGTTTGGGGGTGGTATACGGAAGTTCGGATGTGTTTCACCCCTAGCAATCGACAAACCTTAGTCATCAGTCTGGACATAAAAGGAGTCCCTTGATCCGTTAATATTTCATTCGGGAATCCTACCCTCGAGAAAAACTCTATCATTGCCTGGGCAACTGCTTTCGTATGCATACTGGGAGGGCAATGGCTTCTGGATATCTTGTGGCATAATCCACTAACACTAATACATATTGTATACCACGGGTAGAAGGGGTGAGAGGACCAATAATATCCATTCCTACTCTGGTAAAGGGAATATCTATGACTGGAAGGGGTTGTAAGGGAACGGGTCTTGTATTAGAGGGATTGTATAGCTGGCATTTCGTACACTCGGAGCAATGCCTACGAACTTCTCCATAAACCCCGGCCAATAAAATCGTCTAAGTACAGCTTCCTCTGTTTTCTCTTTTCCTAGGTGGCCTTCCCCAGTATCCCCATGTGCTAACTGTAATACCTGTAGGCAGTGGCTACGGGGGACCACTAATTGTAGGGCATTCCCTCTTGAGTTGGTGGGTTTCCTATACAGTAGATTATTTTGGATCAGGAATCTGGGACCTACCCCTTGTACTGCCCCGGAGGCTGCCTGTTGCCATGCATTCTTCAACGTGGCGTCTTCATTCTGACTCCGTCTGAAGCCACCTGTGATCGTACAGACTGTTCCAGCGTTTATAAGTTTCTCTGGGGAGGAGTTATTCTGCCCATAAGAATGCTGTTTCTCCCTTTTTTGTATCCTACTGAGGGTAGTCCGTACGGGTTTGAGGTCCTCACTAATCACCCCACTGGGTACCTCCTTCCACCAGTCCCTAAGCACGTGCTCTTGTCCAGCCTTCTCTAATAAAGAAGGAAATCCCTCATAGTCAGTCCCTAGTATAATGTCTTCCTTTAGAGAGTACCCCGACCTGTAACTCCTCCGTTTGGTCACTCCATTTCAACCATATCGTGGCAAGGGGGTAGTATCGTCGATCACCGTGTACACAGGCGATGAGGACTTGAGTTTCCGGATCTTCCTGGCCTGGTAATACCAGATTCTCTCTCATAACACTCTGGCTGCAACCTGAATCAATTAACGCTATTCTTTCTTTACCATTGACAAGGATAGGGAGGGTATATTTGGGTTTTCCACCTCCAGTCCAAAATACTCTCCCATTTGTCAGACCTATCTCCATGGGTTCTTCTGCATCTTTTCTTTGAGGGCGATACCTGGCAATGTGGCCCCATTCAGAGCAGTTGTAACATTGAGGGCCTGTGCCGGGGTATCCGGAAACGACTGGGCCCATAGGTTGAGTGTGGTCAGAGCCATGGCTTGCCACTGGTCGATGGGTGACAGTTCTAGATACACCTGGTCAGATAGGAGGGGGCGGGGCTCTTCTTCCGGTAGCACTGAAGTCCGGACTCCGATGATAAGCACAGGCTAGATCCATAGCCGTTTCATTAGTGAGACCGGGATGTTGCCGTACCCAGTTGCGAGTAGTAGATGGTAAGGCATCCAGGTATTGCTCTAAGACTATAATATCAAACATTTCTTCTCTGGATTTTTCTGAGGGATGTAACCACCTGCCAGCTGCGTGTTGCACTCGGTAGTATAAAGTGCGAGGGTTCTCCTGATGCTGACATTTCATTTGCCTGAATCTGGTGCGGTAGCTTTCACTATCGAAGCCCCCTCTTTCTAGAATGGCTTTCTTGATTTCTCTATAAGGAAGAGTCCCACTTGGATTAATTGCTTGATAAGCAGACTGCAGGTGACCAGTGAGAAGAGGGGCGCTATACTGGCCCGATTTATCCTCGGGCCAGTTAGCTGTGCTGGCTACCCTCTCAAAGTTTGTGAAGAATGAGTCGGGATCTTCCTGCTCCTGATACCGCTGCAACACACTGCTCGGTACATTAGGGTGTAATTTAGTATGGGCGATAGTGTCTGTAAGCTTTCCCAATGCGGTTTCATGCACCAGCTGGTTATTGGCCATAAGCGTGGCCTGACTCTTAAAAGCAGTTTGTAATACCTCCCGCTCTTCTTTAGCTTCTTTCATTTGGTGTTCCCAGATTAACTGTAAGTGGCGTTGTCCTTCAGCTAATTGTGCAATTACGTCAGCCATGGTTGCCTTTTCTTCCATGGTGGGTTTTCTACCACTATCCCACTTCGGACACCACTTGTGACCAGTTCCCGTGTGGAAGGAATACTAGAACGCGTTTTTCCGGTGTACCAGTGCTTTATTAGAAGAAAGAAGATGATAGTCGGTGAGGTATGGTGCAGGTATGCTTTAAAGGTTTTCTTCTTTGGGCGGTGGGTGAACTGGTGATTTCTTGTGGTGGTAGTTTTCACTCTTCTTTCTCTTTTGTTTCCTGGGTTCGCCACAGTTCTCCAGAAGCGTGGCGGGCATTAGCGCTTCGTCCTCCCGGCTGCCTGCTTCCGCAGGACCTGTCAGCTACCTCCGGCTGTGTTCTCTGAGTCGCTTTAGGGAGCTGTTGTGTCCGGGTCTCGAGGCCCCACCCCTCTTCTTCCTCTTCGTCCTCCGGTAGCTCGATTTCCGTCTCCTCTCGTGGTCGTCCGTTCGCTTCCTCCACACCATCGACAACCGCAAGTGCTGCCGGAGGCCGATTTGACCTGTCAGCGGCCCACCATTCCTGAGAGTCCCACCAATCACGGGACGGGAGGCGGGTCGGGCAACGGTCCCCAGGGGCAGAGTCAGCACCTGGAAGTGTGCGGGTGAACGCAAGATAACCCGTCACACAGTGGTTATTTGCACATCTCTGAATTCTGAAGTCCCTATACTAGCATGTGAATTACAGGCATTTCTCAAACTGATGTCTTTTTTTACACACTGTCTTACATTTGAAAGGAAAAAATGTAGAGAGTGCAATAACACTTGTTCTTCTATTCTGTGTTCCTCCACGTCTACCAATAAAAATGGTACCTCATTTGGGTAGGCCTAATGCCCGCAACAGGAAACGCAACATGGACACATCACATTTTTACATTGAAATCTGATTTTTTTTTTAAAGTGCCTAGCTGTGGATTTTGGCCTCTAGCTCAGCCGGCACCTAGAGAAACCTACCAAACCTGTGCATTTTTTAAAACTAGACACAGAGGGAAATCCAGGATGGGGTGACTTGTGGGGCTCTCACCAGGTTCTGTTACCCAGAATCCTTTGCAAACCTCAATATGTGGCAAAAAAAGCACTTTTTCCTTACATTTCGGTGATGGAAAGTTCTGAAATCTAATAGGAGCCACAAATTTCCTTCCACGCAGCCTTTTCCCAAGTCTACGGAGGTGTTTTGCTTGCTGGTGGGACATTTGTACTTGTGTGGTGATCCCACAAAGAAAAATGAGGAAATATGCTTTTTGAAGCAAGGTTTGAGGTTTGCAGAGGAGTCTGGGTAAGGAAATGTTGGGGGATACACGCAAGCCAAGGAAGCAAAAGCTTTGAACTAGAACAAAAAGGAGAACTGAACTGTTAGAATCAGAAATGCAAATACTTCATCAGTTGGCACACACCCCACCACCAAGCATTTATACATTTTCCCTGGTGGCTAAGTGGATTCTGCCCCCCTTGGGGGGAAGATGGGGCTAGAAAAATAGGAGAAACAGTTCTGTGCCCCCTTTGGGGGGGCGGGGCAACCCTTGCCAAAGGGGACGCCACCCAACACCAACAAAACAAAGGGAAAAAAATCCCTGGCATCTTGGTGGCTTTTGCCCCTCTTGGGGGCAGATGGGCCTAAAATAAAATAGGCCTATCTGTCCCCCAAGGAGGGCAGAAATGGACATCTGTAATCTGCCCCCTTTGGGGGGTAACCCTTACCAAAGAGGCCACCCCCCCACAAAACACACACACACACAGATCCCTGGTGCCTTAGCCTAAGAAAATAGGCCGATCTGAAATGGCCAACAGTTCTGTGCCCCCTTTGGGGGGTGACCCTTGCAAACAGGGGCGACCCTTGCCAAAGGGGGCACCCCCAACACAAAAAAACTAAACAAAGAAACAAATCCCTGGCGTCTTGGTGGCTTCTGCCCCCTTTGGGGGCAGAAGGGCCTAAAAATAATAGGCCGAAGGGGGGCAGAAATGGCCATCAATCTTATGTCCCTTTTGGGGGGGTGACCCTTGCCCAGGGGTGCCCCCAAAAAACACACAAACAAACACACAAATGCAACAATCCCTGGGGCCTAGTGGGTTTTGACCCCCCGGGGCCAGATCGGTTGAAAACATGGTTGATCTAGCCCCAGTGGGGGCTGAAACATACAAAAAAATTATGCCCCCCCGGGCAGCGACCCTTCCCCAAGGGGTCGCTAAAATAAAATATAAAAAATAAAGTGATCCCTGGTGTCTAGGGGGTTTTGACCCCCCCGGGGTGCAGATTGGCCGAACAAATGGCCGATCTAACCCTCAAGAGGGCTGAAACACAGATGAATTATTACCCCAGGGGAGTGATTCTTGCCTAAGGGGTCACTGCCCAAAATACACAAAAAAACAATCCCTGGCCTCGCACTCCATCGTAGAGCAGGAATCCACTCAAAACAGGCACAGATGGAAAGGAACAACTCTTTCCTTTCCCCTTGTGTCTGTTTCCTCCCCACAAACTCCCGACCAGGAGAAGGACTCACCTGTTTTGGGTGCTCTCCGATGGACGCGCTGGAAGCAAATGGCTTTCAGTGAGTCCCCGTCAGCATTTGATGACATCGGCGCACTGTGAGCACGCCGACGTCACCAGGTTGCTGAGAGAAGGGTCAGGGGAGGGTGTAAAGGGAATCAATTCCCCTTTCATCCCCGACTGGGGTGTGTGTGTGGGAGGCCTAGCACCCCCCCATGGGCCGGGTACAGGAGGAGGTTGTCTCGTCCCCAGCACACAGGAACCGTGGCCTAGGACAAGACCAACTCGCCCCAGGCACCCATGGGGTTAATACCTATTGTGGGTGGACAGGACAAGTCTATTCAGGTGTAAGTGCGGCAGTGCTAAGCTCAGCCTCCATCAAGTGGGTGTGTTGCTGTCTAGAAGGAATGAACAAAGCCCAGCTATCTCCCACCCCAGACACGTATTTGAACAGGCAACAGGCACACAGGGCTAACAGCAGAAAAATGCCAACTTTCTAAAAGTGGCAATTTTGAAATTGTAATGATAAATTTGACTTTACATTTAAAGAGAATTTACCATTACAATTCAATAGGTACTAAACATGACAGCTCTACCTCCTAATCAGGAATTACACCCAGTAAATATATTAAAGAATCCGCAATGTTATCCCGTGAGAAAAATGAATTTGGGGGTTTTTGACTATAAGAACATGTAAAACTCAAATGTATATGTCCTGCCTTTTACTTACACAGCATGCTGCCTTATGAGCTACCTAGGGCCTACCTTATGGGGGGCTTAATTTGTAATAAAAGGGGAGTTTAAGTCTTGGCAAGGTTTTTTTTCAATGCCAAGTTGACATGGAAGTGAAACAGCAGAAACGGGCTCTCCACTGGCAGCCCTGAGATTTGTTTAAAGGGCTACTTAAGTGGGTGGCACAATCAGTAGCATTTAATTTACACGCCTTGGGTACATGTAGGGCACTTTACTAGGGACATATAGTTATATTAAATATGACATTTGTGGAAAAGCCAATGCTATAATGTTTTGGGGCAAGAGCATGTGCACTTTAGCATTAGGTAACAGTAGTAAAGTGCCCAGAATTATAAAGCCGTAAACATGACTTTACAATTATTGTAAGTTCAGCAAATTTTTAATCGTCCCCATAGTTTTCAAATTGGGAGAAGATATATTCTAAATCAGCTACATATAAGCAAATACTATTTTCATAACATAAGGAGAATACAAAAGAGAAAGCAATCTCAGAAGCTTACTCGGAATAGACTATATAGCCCTTGTGACTATTTCACCATGCGCAACGTGAATACAAAAGCCAAAAAACATGCTTTAAAACACAACAGAGATGTTATTTATTCAAAAGGCATACGAAACATTAGGGTTATTAGTTTGAAGAAATCAAAGTAATGAGTTAGTTTTCAGGGCAGGAATTTGAGTGATAGTATTCATTGACATTCCATGTGGAAATGCAAACACATCTATCACAAAGTACCTGCTTGGCATCATCTATATATATAGAGGACAGTAGCGGTAACTGGGAATAAGTATATTGATGCATCCATTAGAAAGAGCTAGCCTAATGTATGATTACAAAAGGGATCTTCTTGCAAACATTCATCTTGTGTATGTAGATGATGTGATTCCAATGTAAATAATGAAAAATTGCCTTGGTGAAAAGATAAAACTAAAAAAACGATTGAAAATGAAGCTTCTTACATAAAGGTACATTACAGAACTGTTTTATATTCCAAAAATATGGGACAGAAAACTATATTCTGCTATTGAAACTATTGAAAAACAGGTCAGTTAAAAAAAGTTAGGCTATCTGCTAGCACGTTTGCTATATCGGCTTAAATAGTGTTTCCGAGCATTATCATTTTAAATGCAATGTCTCTAAAATGATTACCTTGATTTGAGCATCAAAGCTATCTTTTTGGATAGAGGTTTGGGCTAACTGACGAGGAATTTTTCATGCCCATGGGGTAACCGAAGGTCCTGCTGGAACAAATAGTAACACTTTTAAGAAATACATTATTTCTATGAGTCTGTGAAACTGAATTTTAATAGTTTATTAAAAATCACTATTTCAGATTTGCAATTTAAACAAAGCTGCGCATGGAGGCTCTGATTGGATTTCAGCAAAGTACAAACGTGTTGATGATAATTGTGCCATTTGTACATTTGTTGATGGCAATTGCAACTTGATATCCCATTATGGTTAATTAAATATATTGCTTTATTATTTTAAAGCCCCAGAGATAAGATAAGATATTTGTTTCTCACCACAATTTTTTTTTGGTCCTCAGTAATCTTCTGATATTCCACTTCCCCCCCAAAAAAGAGGGGGGTTCCATCTTTTACTCATAGCTCACATTCAAAGAGCTATACCTGTCTGGAATGTATCTGACCTCCACTATAACCACATTTCTAACAGTCGTCGGAATACGGCATAGTGGTGTCCAGGAGTACACATAATCATAAGACCATCCCTAACTTACTGCCTTCCCATATCCATTCCAGTATCTAACCATTGTTTCAGGGGGTCCCAAAACCTACATCTCTTACTATCCACTCTCGCACCAAGTCTCCGGTTATACATCATAGAGTCGTTCCACTCGAAAAAAAGTGGGAGAGAGGACACTAATCCACTCTTTATATATTTCCCTCCTTGCCACCAGGATCATGTAAAAAAAAACAGTTTAGCATGATCCTTATTTATCTTGTCTAATTTATGCTGACATCCAAAGATGAGACTGATGACATGCATACCTTAGGGCTCCGAGGAAATATTTCCTTGATTGCTGCACCTACCTCTTCCCAAAACTTAATAAGCCTAGGGCATTCCACAAACATATGTAAATCGTCTGCGAATTCCGCTCTGCATTTTCTGCACCTAACCGTGATGTTCCGATCCAGTCTGGAGAGCTTTTCTGGGGTCCAGAAGACCTTATGAATAGAAAACAAATGATTCCCTCTTAAAGCATCGGATTTAACCGTATTGTACAAAAGTGTAACAGATACTTGCCATAAACCCTTTTTCTGTGACTCTGGCAAGCATTCTTTCCACAACTCTTCTGGGAGAGTAAATTCACCGTCCACAATGTCCAGATTCGACCAGTACCATCTGGCCACTTCTTTCTTCGAAACGGTTCCCTACTGCATCAATTCCTCCAGTCTGTTTGTACCTCCCACTTCCTTATTTAGATGATTCACCCAACTTTTATCTGAAGATATTTAAATTTAGACATTATTACCCCTTGCCTCTCCATTCAAATTTTCATATTACCTTATTTCTCTATTATAACAAATCTTTTCCCATTCCAACAACCCAGCTTATCTTAGACGGGATGCCATAGTATCTTTTGTTCATTCAGGTGAGCCAGGTGAGTCCCAAATAGTTGCATATTTCCTATAGTAGGATAGATTTGTAATCCTCCTAACCTTATACCAGAGTTTTGCTAGATCCTGTAGCAACTTAAATCGGATTTTCTTGAAAAATGTGGGGTCTCCAAATTTGTATAAAAAACTCTTATGTTGTTTATATGTGTCCTCCATCATTACTGTCAAGATCTGCTCCACATCTGAGTACCCTGATTTATTAAAGAATTCCCTCGCTTTTTTCAGAAAAAAAGCCAACACATAATATTGCAGATCTGGGACCGCCAATCCTACTTTCTCTTTTTTCCTTCTCTGCTTTTTCCAGGAAATACGAACTCCCTTAGAGGCCCAGAAAAAAACTACTTATTTTCCCTTAGCGTTTCCTAAAACAGTCTTGGTTATACATTAATGGTATTGAGTTAAAAATAAATTTTAATTTGGGCACTATTACCATCTTAACTAAATTTACCCATCCTATAATAGTTAGGGAAAGGTTGGACCATTTTCTCATTAACTAATCCACTTCACTCATCACTTTCATAAAGTTTGTATCCTCTAATTTACTTATATCCTGTGTTATAGCAACCCCTAAGTACTTAAACCTCTGCTTTTTAACTATAGGGGTACTTGTAACCATATATCTTGCTATAACGTGTCTTTTAGTTATTAACCGCATAACCTGATTTTTCCCCAAACTCCACCATTAATTCTTCCAGTGCCGGCATTGCCTGACTCACGTTAGATGTATATACCATCAAATCGTCTGCATATAGCAAAACTTTCCTAGATAGCTTCCTACACATAAATGGGGGAATCCTCTGGTTCCTTCTAATAATGCTAGCCAATGGTTCAGTAAACAGATCGAACAAGAGTGGAGATAACGGGCACCGCCTTCTCGTTCCCCTTTCTATCTTAAATGAAGGAGTAAGTGACCTATTAACTAAAATTCTAGCACACGTGTTGTGGTAAATTTTTAATAATGTCTTTATAAACTGACTACCCAGTTTAAAAACCTCACACACTTCATTTAACTAGGTCCTATTAACCCTATCAAACGCCTTTGTAGCATCAACCATTACAACCGCTAGAGGGGTTTGACACATAGTAGCAATATCAATTGAACCTATCAACTCGTGAGTCAATTCTTGCATGTATCTTCCCTTTAAAAATCCTTTCTGATCTGTATGAATTAACCTTCCCAAAACACCCACTAGCCTACCTGCCAACACTTTTGCAAAGATTTTATAATCAGTGTTCAAAAGTGATAATGGGCGACATGACTCACATTTTTTGGGGTCTTCACCTGGTTTTAGAATAATTGTGATAATTACTTCATTCCCCGACGGGGGAAGACTTTAATCCGCCTCTATTATATTATTGCACAATTCCCAAAGAAAATCCGTAACACAACTTCTTAGGGTTTGAGATACCTCGACTGGTAGACCATCTGGTCCTGTGGCCTTACCAAGTTCACAGGACCAAATAGCTTGTTCAACTTCTAACCGCTTAATCAGTTCCTTAAGCTTCTCAGTTTCCTCTTCCCTCAGGGCAGGTAAATCTAATCCCCCCACCCACTGCTTCACCCTCCCCGGAGATACCTCAATTTTCTCTGTATATAAATAATTGAAATAATTATAAAAGCTTTCCTCCATCTCGGCCCTACTTCTCCCAACCTGCTTGGGGTTTTCACTTTGAATTTCTGCCACCCTATTTCTAACTATGTCAGATTTTATTTTCCAGGCTAAGATTTTACCCCTATTTTTGCGGTGTTCAAAATGTACCACCCTATTTGCCTCACACCTCAATCTAACCCTACTATCTATCACTATTGCCAATTCTGCCCGAGCCTCCTCAGCCAGTTTACTGGACATAGCTGCGCCACTTTGTCTTCCTCAAGATTCTGAAATATCAATTTCTGATCAACTTGCTCTATACGGGTTTCTAATCTACTTATCTCTTCATGATATATTTTCCTCTTAAATGAAGCTGCCCTTATCAATCTCCTCCTCAAAAAAGCTTTGAAGATGTCCCAAACTACTGCCAACGAAGACAACCCCTTGTTAAACTTAAAGAATTCCAATGTTTCTGGCCGTAACTCCTCTACTACCTTCTCATCTGATAGCAATGTTCTATCTAAGGTCCACCTTCTTTCTTCTTTAATAACCGATAGCCTAAGCTTCAGGCTAACAGCAGAATGATCAGATAAATGTGCCCCAACATGTGTCACATCCTCCACTAGCCCTTTTAAGACACCATCTATTAAAAAATAGGTAACCCTAGACTGATGCCTATATTTTTTATTATTATAATTGTATCCTTTCTCATGCCCCATCTTCTCTCTCCACACATCATGTAACCCAAATTGGGACATCATTATTCGAACCTGAGCTTGCATCTTCTCATTAGCTCTTGACCTACTACGTGAGGACCTATCCAGATCATAATTCAGTACAACATTCAAATCTCCAGTCCATATTATAGAGTCCCCATATTGCAATACCACATGAGACACCTCTATCAATGGGGTTATCTCATCTCTATTAGGTCTATAATATCCCATCAATGTAAAAGCACGGTCATGTACCATCAATTTCCCCACAACCCACCTCCCAGATTTTTCTACTGGGCCCTCAACAAAAGTTATATTCATATTTTTTATTAGAATAGCCACCCCTTTAATACCCCCCGTTAATTAGAACTTATGACCCGATGTACCCATCTACATGTTCGGAATATCTCCAAACATTCTTGCCTAGAAAGATGTGTTACCTGCAAAATCACCACATCAACTGGAGCATCTTTCAGGTACTGCAGCATTCTCTTTTGTCTGTTATTCACCCGCAGACCATTGATATTCCAAGACAGGAATTTCAACTCATTTACCGTCATCCCTCCCAGTTGAAGTTCCATCCACTCTTAGCCTCTCTTTTCAACCCCTCTCCCTCCACCACGTTAAGAACCTTTCCCCATTTTCTCATTTTTTTCTTCCCCACCTGTGCACCCCCTCCACCACCACATCCCATCCCCCTTCCCTGGGAAAACACACCCAATCTTCCTAGTCTGACTCTACTCCCTTTTAGAGGGTTACAGCACCGGACCTAGAGACTACCTTTTCTATTATCTGACTAATCTGAATTAGTAGAGGGAGACGCCTCCGAACCCTTACCCTTCTCTAAGTTTTTAATCAGATCATCTACCTCCTGCCCGTTACTAAAATTGTACATTTTATTATTCGCCATAACCCTAAGGGATGCGGGGAACATCAATTGAGCTGTTGCCCCCAACTTTTTTAATACGTCAATTCTTTTCCCCAAATCCCATTGCTTATTTAAAGTAATGGATACCAGATCTGATCTAATCTCATAAGGAACCCCATTCACCGACAAAAGATTCTTCTTTAGTGCTACTGCCAGAATACGCTCTTTCACTGCACATGTCTGCAAATAAACCAAGATCTTCCTTGGCCTATCTCTATTTGGGTGAATTTTTGCTGGGACCCTGTGAACTCTTTGAATGTCTTTAACAATATCAACTTCCATATTATCAAAATGTACTTCTTGTTTTATTAAGCGTACTACCAGCCCCTTCAAATCCTCTCCTTCCAATCCCTCGGGGACTTTGAGGAACCTCAAGTTGTTCCTCCTTTGATTATTTTCCAAGGACTCTATCCTAGCCAGTATCCCGGCCTCTCCTGCTTTGAAACTTGTAAGCTTTTCTTTAGTTTCCTCCACTACAGCCCTCAAGTCACCAACTTCTTCCTCTAAAGCAGCTGTTCGACCCACCAATCATCAATTTTTTTCTCAAGATCCTCAAAAAGGCTTCTAATCTCAGCCTGGTTAGATTTAGAGGTCTAAAACCCCCCTGCCTTATCCTCCCTCTTTGCTTGGGTAAAGTTCCTTGCTCAAGCTGTACATTCCCCTCACTGGCAGACATTTTTGGCGTTTCCGGCAACACTCTAAAGTAGGTTCTTAAATATGGAGTAATCCTTGCTTTCCTGCTAGCTACAGTTCCAGAATTAATAAAACCAGTCTTCCTTTAATTATAACAAGTTTGTGCCTCCGTATTGTCAGCTATAGTCTGATTCTGGGTCTGAGCAGTCTCTCTGCAGTCTTCACCTGTAGTACTCTTTCTGGCTCTTCTGGCTCTTCTGGCACTCCGCAGAGAATAAGATTTACCACTTCTACAGCCCCTAAACACCACTTTTCCTCCTTTTTTTGGAAGAGGAGGCCCCTCTGTCCTACCCACCAACAATCCCTGAGTGAAAAAGGAAGCACACTCACCTGATGATGACACAATATCAGTATCATTTATCCCTCTCTGGGCTCCTTGTGTACATACTATTGTCGTTTGCATGGAAATCACTCTACCTGCTTCTTCCAGGCTATGACCATTCGAGCTAGTGCTAGCTCTGCCTCCTTTGTACCAGAACAAAATTCTTGCCGCCACCTCTCTCCCTCAGTGCACGTTTGCTGCTGCTCTCAACATTGGCACAGCTTGCCTCGGATCTCGAAAGCCAGGCTACAGTCCAACATCCTTGCCGCTATATTTAGACGCCTCCAAAACCATGTTGCATCTCCAGTTGTGAACCCCCATCACGCTCCGCTGGCGCTCCCTGGCCTCCAGTAAGTCAGCTAGTAATTTCTACTTTTTGTCTCTGGGTCCGTGGATCCCTCTGCAACCGGCACCTCAGCCCGCCGCCATGTTCTCCAAACGGTGTTTCTCACCACTATTGAGAATGAACATATATTTTGACCACGACAGCAGAGACCATAGTTTATATCTGCTATATCTCTAATGCCATAAATATTAGGACTCATGATTTCAGATGTTTTGCCATTTTACCTACTATCTTTTCACAGAGAATTTGTTTGTTAATACAGAAGGTATCAAAGTTAATCCGAGTTTGGTATGTGTCAAACAGGCATCGAAGTATGTGAACTGTGGAGTTCCAATGGGACAGATTATCGTATGTGAGACGTTGTATGATGTAGGGAGACCACATCAACTCACTGAAACATTCTCACTGTTTAAAGTCTCCCAAACATGTCTTAAATGATACAAATCCTGTGATGCTGAACAGTGTGTTAAGAACGGATATTTCTATTTTGAGCAATCTTTAATCAACCAAGCCCACTAGCACTCAGAAATATCCATCACCTAGAATTTCTAGGAAAATGTTATTAGACAATGGTGTAACAGAGGCCCCTATAGCCCCTGCGGTCAGGCGGCCCGACCTCCAGGTGGCACTCTTAGCACAGCACCTGGCCTGTGTGAGTCCAGAGGGGGGCCTCCTCTATGTTCTGTGCAGGGGGGCCTCCTTCCGTTTCATTACACCACTGGTTTTAGACATTGGTCGTACAATAAATAAAACAATAAAACCCCTTCACAGAATCCAGAATGTAGACAGTGGTGTAAGTCATTTCCATACAGAACATTGCAATCGTTGTTTGCTGACAATTTCCTTCCATGATGGTACAGCTGGTGTTTCACCTTGATTCAAGTGCAATGCAAGTGAACCAGTGGCCATTGATACACACGCAAATACTCTCTAGTCTCACCATTGCTCCACATGCCTTCAGTCATTTCGATGGTGTGCACAAAAATCTACATTAGTGCCCCAGCATTGTCCTCATTAGCTGTGGCATGATGACAGTAAAGGCATATGTCCAGATCAGTGCCTTCAATGGTTGACAAAAATGATTGAACACCATTTACTCAAACAAGGAGGATTGCCAGTATTCTATCCAGCTACCCATTGTATAAAATGACAATCAAATGGCTTTGGCTGTATTTCTTTCATGGCTCAACTGAACCTTAATCAAGTGTTATCTTTTTTGCCAGAATCATAATTGTAAAAAATTGGGGTATTACTTGATAGGGGTAGATGGCCACCTCAAGTAATAACCACAATCCCTTTTTATGGTGTATCAGTCAATACAGTCAGTACGCTAACCTGAACCCATCTCTGTGTTAGCTTTGGCACAGAGCAGATAGGCCTAGCTTAGAGGCAAAGTGCAAAGTATTTGTCTAGTACCAAAACAGTAATAACGACAAAACACAAAAAAAACACTTAACTGAAATAGAAAACTAGATTATATTTTAATTAATAAAATGACACAAAATACCTAAAATCCATTATGGGAAACACAAATTATGAGTTTTAAAGTTTTAATATATAAAAATAGCACTAGCGGCAGCCATCTGGTTGCACTTGACTGATACTTAGGTACAAGTGAAGGACCACTACGATTGAGCATAGATGAGACACAGAAACCAGGTTCCTTACAGTCAGAAGTTTTACTATTGGGCATAGTCTCTAATATGGAAGACTGAAATCCCCCGCAGAGCAAGGTAGCAGGCTGTGGCCAACGAGGGCTCCATGACATCAGAAAGCTCCTGGACAAAGGTTCTGATGAAGCTGTTGTCTTTTGGCAGGAAAGCTCTGAGCAAGGAAATTTGACTTTTGTGCACAAGGAAGGTCCCCCGATGGCTGAATACTTTTGGCACCTTCTTCTGTTGAAGATTTATACCTTCAAACTTTGACTCTGAGTTACAAGTCAGCAGACAGCCCAATGTTCCGCCATTAGGATGCAGTAGATTACTCCATCCCTGTGGTGAAGGGACTGCCCTCCTAATTTATAAATGACTGCCAAGCTGGCGGTCTTTTATAATGCATTGGTAGGAATTGCAACAGTGGTTACTGTCAATGCTTTCGCTGTTTGGTACAAGTCTCCATCAGCAGAATGGAGCAATGCATCAAACAGGTTTCTTTTTTTATTTTCAATAAGGAAATCTTGAAATGGGACTTTCTTTATGAAAATCAAAACTGTAATGCTCCTCTCCCCACCAGAGTTATCTCCAATGGCGAGGGAAGAATTACTACCATTCTACTGTTCCTCACCATCAGAGTTTACCTGGCAGTGACCAACAGTACAAAATGCCTATATGTCCACCCATCCTCATTAGGCAAGTGGACATAAAGCCATTCCTCTGACAGACCTTACTTCATTAGGCCATTGGAGAGGTTAGGCTATGGTGGTGATAGAGTAATGCAGAGGTCTTCAAACTGGGGGGCGGGCCCCCCTTGGGGGGCCTCAAGTGATCCCAGGGGGGGCGCAAAACTCTGCCCAAAAGAAATATTATACAGATAACATGTCTTTGTTTTAAGCAGAAGCATGTTATTGCAGTTTTAAAAAGGTAACAGTATTTAACTGCAATGTTTAAATAGGTGTAGACCTATTTAAACATTGCCATATTTCTAAAATAATTGTGAACATTTTTGAGGGGGGCCCAATGATTGCTATTTTTCAACTGGGGGGGCGCAGCATTAAAACGTTTGAAGACCACTGGAGTAATCACTGCTGTAGCCAAACTTAGGTCCACCCTCATCAAAATTGTGTGAGTAGGCCTTTAGCTTGGCAGAATGTATATTCAGTTGCTTTTGTCATGGAGTGTACATACCGCCAATTTATAAATCAGAACCTTTGTTACTTTTTGGACCTCAGATTCTTCGAGCAGGGCAAGGCTACAGGCCGTAGAGGAAGAAGGCTCCACAAGGCTGGGTACCTGTGATTCAGAATTGCCGCTCTGGAGAAACTAAAAGTGGTAGCAACCTGACTATTTGGCCCTGTAGCAAACACACTTTCATCATATTAGCTTGGCAGGTTGATCCGCGTCCTCTGGAAGTTCTTGAAGTCAAACATATTCAATGCCCAATGTTTCAAGTGATTATAGCAGGAGCACACTGTGACACCTGCCAAGATCCAGGAGCATGGAAGAGCACTTCGTGAGGTCAAGACTGACTCCAGCAGAGGCCAGAAGCAGGGTCCTAGGAAGGTCTAGGTAGAACTGGTCAGCTGAGTAGCAGCTTGCCATGTCCATGTAGCATGAATATGCGGTTAGCCTTATGACTCTTTGAGTCTACTTTTTTTTTTTGGGTGCAAGTGCAGGTTCAGTCATCAAATCTCTTCTTGGGGTATAGATCAAAGATCCAGTCTTCTTCTTTTCTTCCACAGGTCCATAAAGTGATCTAAAGAGATAATTGTGGGTACCACATTTAGGTCCAGCTCCAGCTTGTGAGTTAGGGTAGCTCCTGGTTCCTCTCTAACCAATGGGAAAACGGTTTCTAGGGGTAACCCTATCCATTTTCAGCATTTCCTGTGTACCCTAACACAAACATTCCAACAGTGCCCTTCTCTACCTCAAATCAAAATGATATTACCATTCTTCCCCTGTGCAGACCTTGGGTGCCCAACCTACAGGTGGGCACAGGGTAATGAGTAATTCCTCCTCTGTGCTCATTTTTAAACAGCACAGGAACAGTTCCTCACCCACCTGGATTAGTACCTGTGTGACTGGGGTAACAAAGAAGGATCCTACCCAGGTCTCAGCTAACATTTGCCTATAACAGGGTAAGCCTCTTTGAAATTAATCAAGTTCCTGGGCACATCTAAGATGGTTATCCTGCCAGAGACCTTTATCCTTTTCTGGGAGCAGTTTTCACCCTTCAGGGGCAATTGAGGTGACAGTTGGAGCTCAGGTTCATGAGTCTCCCGAGGCATTAGGCAAAGAAAAGTACATTTTATAAAAATACATTTTTTCAAACTATTTTTTTAAAACCTGACATTACCACTGAAATGGGATTTTAATAAATATTTTAAAAAATCCAAAAAAGAGAATTTGTAGGTGTCTCCTAACCGGAGATAACATTTGTATATTTAATATTGTATCCCAATTCTTTCCTTTGGAACAGCTAACTTTGCTTCAATGAAAATACCTTTTAGGGCTGTTTAGCATTTAAACATGTACATATTCTACTTTTAAATTCCATGCACCTTGTCTTGTGGGCAGTAAATCCTATTTAGTGCTGAATTATTATTATGTAAACAGAAGGTTTAGGCTGTCAGGTTTAGGCCTGTCAAAAGAGGTAATTTTGACAGTTGAATTTTCAGATTCAAACTGCACATCAAGCTACACATGCTCCACCTACAGTCATGTGTATGCTGCCACTGTAATGAGTGGTAAAATGTCAAGTCTGATTAGCAGGATACAAATTGACAAATATCCACAAGACGTATTAGATTATATCCAGCAGGTAATTAAAATTTCTTCTTTGGTTAAAAGAGATTCCTTAGAGACATGGTCGCTTAACAGGAGGTTATTATCTAACAAAGATTATGGGGGTCATTCTGACCCTGGCGGTCGGCGGTGAAGCGGCGGGAAGACCGCCAACAGGCTGGCGGTCTTTTTTCATGTATTCTGACCATGGCGGTTACCGCCATGGTCAGCCGCCGATTCACCGTTCCGACCAGCACGGCGGTAACGACCGTCGGGCTGGAGACCTGGGTCTCCAGCCCGGCGGTCGTCACATACTGCCGGCGGTATTCCAACCCGCCTGACCACGGCTTACCGCCATGGATTTCATGCGGTTGGGGACCGCCATTCAATCCATGGTGGTAAGCACTATCAGTGCCAGGGAATCCCTTCCCTGGCACTGATAGGGGTCTCCCCAACCCCCACCCCGACTCCCTCCCCTACCCCCCCCACCACCCCTGCCACCCCCAAAAGGTTGCAGGACCCCCGTCCCCCACCCCGATCCCCAACATATACACACACATACACACATACAGGCACGCATTCATGCACATACACACACCCCCCCGCATTCATGCACGCATACATGCACATACACACACCCCCCCGCATTCATGCACGCATACATGCACATACACACACACCCCCGCATTCATGCACGCATTCACACGCCCCCTCAATATACACACACGCACACCCCCATGCACGCACACAACTCACAACACCCCCCCACCCCCCTTCCCTAGCGGACGATCACCTTACCTGTTCCGGTGATCCTCCGGGAGGGAACGGGACCCATGGGGGCAGCTCCGCCGACACCACGACGCCAACAGAACACCGCCACAGCGAATCACAGGTCGTGATTCGCTGGGTGGTGTTCTGTTGGCGTGGCGGTGGAGGTGGAGCTACCTCCACTTCTCCGCCTGCCGCCAGTATGGCTGTTGGCGGCTCTTCGTCCGGAAACGGGCGGAGCGCTGCCAGCAGTCAGAATGGCCCATGCGGAAGACCGCCAGCACTGGCGGTATTCCGTACGGCGGTCCCTCGGCGGTCTATTGAAAAGACCGCCGAGGTCGGAATGACCCCCTATGTCTCTCGTATAAAAGAATTGATACTACAATTAATGGCTAGAAATAGAGGAAGTGCCGTGGTTGGTGTAGTCTGGGATACTCTTAAGGCAAGTATTAGGGGTGGGGGACCCTTTGCTTTAGCCTTAACTAGCAAAGTCCCTCTCTGAGTTTCTGAGAGATAAATGCAGTGAGCTCTCTGCTGTAGAGGCCCAATTGATTGTAGCATCTACTGAAGGGGGTGAATTTCAGGAGACTTTGCCTAAATTAGCTGTATTTAAATTGCTTATCAATACCATTATGGCTGACAAGACAGCTGAAAAATACCTGGCTTGTAAAAAAGAGTGTCACAAGCACAGGGAAAAAGTAAGTCATCTTCTGGCGCTTCTTATCAGACATAAAACAGTCTGTAGAAAAATGTAGAAAATTAAAGATATGTACGTCTAGCTTGTTCAATACCCCTCAGGCAATTCTGAGAGTATTTAAGAAATTCTATAGAGAGCGTGGGCAGTTTCACCTTTAGAGCTAAGTGGCTGCGACCCTTTGCAATTCCTTCACATCTACATTAAAATAGATTAATTTGATTGGAGATGTGATTGTATATCCAAACAAATCGATGTATTTAGCTCTGGGCTGTCATTCCTAGGCTGCCTGCCTGCCTGCCCTGCCTCGCTTTGAAGTAGGAGACGAAAGATAGGCAGTGCACTGTGACTCACAACGCAGGGCTTAGCTTTCTAAAGCCCTTATTTCCACTGTGGTCTATGTTGGTGTCCACTGTAGGCAAGTGACGCTTTTAGCATAATGGTTTCAGACGTTGGAGTCTACATCCTTGTGCCAGGGCAGTGAGGGGAAGTTATCCATTCTTATCCCACACTTTCCCATTCGTCACACAGTATGAGTGAATGAAAGCATGTGTCCAGATTTATACTCTGTTTGCGCTGAATTAGCATCATTTGTTTTAAGCTAATGCAGCGCAAACTTAACTCCATATTTATATTTTGTTGCTAGACACGTCTAGCGCCAAAATATTGGAGTTAAAATCATATTTTGGATGCATTAACATACCTTGTGTCAATTAGATGCAAGGTAAGCATTCCCTTCCAAAAAATGACTCTAAGGCCCTAGCAACTTTTTATTTTCCAGTGCAAAAATGGTGCACTGGAGGGAGACGGGCCTAAAAAAATGGCACTAAGCCTGCTTAGCGACACTATTTACCACCTGGGTCAAGGCAGGCGTAAGGAGACCTGTGGACCCATTTCCATGGTGAAACACCACAGAAGGAGCCAACAGATGCACTCCCCAAGCCCCAGGAACACCCCTACCCACACCAGAGCGACACCAGGGGATGGGGACCCTATCCCAGGTAAGTAGAGGTAAGTAATTAAAAATAATTTGTAAAGTGCCATTGGTGGCCCTGAAATGGGCCCCCTAACAGGGCACTGGGTGTAATGGCCATGCCCAGGGGACCCTTGTCCCCTCTGCTGGCCATTGGGGTGGTGAGCATGACTCCTGTCTTTTCTAAGACAGGAGTCATGCGGTATGGATGGTTTTGCATCAAGAAATGACACTAGGCTGGTTAGAAATATATTTCTTTACTCTAACCAGCCTAATGTCATTTTTTGGTGCAAAACACCATTCTGCCATACCGCCACCCCCATCCTCCTAACATAATTTTCCATAATGTTACCCCACCCTCTGCGCCAGCTTGCACCATTTCATATATTTGGCACCCGGATGACGCTCAGGAATGGCGCAAGCCAGCGCTATTCTTTTTGATCCAAAACTGCATTTGGCCAGGCCATTGTTGCAGTTCTCTAGCCCCTTTAGAAGTGGAGCTCCTATATTTGTTCCCCCACTAAATTCTTCCAAAAGGTGAGCAGGGTTCTGATATCCCTTGCAAAGTTTAGCCAAATATCTGAGTCAAGCTCAAAGTGAGAAATATGTGCTCACAGGAAAGGCAGTTATCTGCTGCATGGTATTAAAACTAGCCCTATCTTCATGCCCTTAACATTGATGCCGAAAACATGGATTGATTTGCCAGCAGTGAATATTAAAAACGTTAAGGTGATGTGTGCTACTGATGTTGTTTCTCTTTTTTTTTTACATTTTACTTGATGTTGCAGTCCCAAAGAGAGTTAACTGTTTCATCTTGCTGTGTTCTGTGGGATTTTTCATGCATTGTATTACTCTTAAATAGTGCATACTTTGACTTGTGCAAGGTGTTCATGAAGGGCTTTGATTGAGTGTGCTGGGGCTGAGGCTGAAGCCGGCAAAGCACAGGGACTGTCAGTGGGTGAGCCCCTCTGCAGAGCACACAGAACAATGGTCATGTATTCCAGTTAGAATTAGAATTCTATGTAAATGAGTGTGACGTTTGTGCAAAAAGGTCTACATATTTAGAAGGTGAAAGAAAAAGGAAATGAAGTGCTTAAATGTGAATGAGTACAGTGGATGTTCGGGGTGGTAAAATTAGGGAGATTGGATGGATTGCATTCTGGAAAGTAAAAATAGGGTGCTGAAGAGGAAAGAGAGGAGGTTGAAAACATACAGATGAATGAGATGTGCAGATAAAAAGGGCTTACATACCTAACATAAAGCACACATAACTGAAGACCCTACTCCTCCCACAGGCCTCAATAATATTTAATTTATAGTCTCATAATTTCAGAATTGAAACATTTCCAATGATAATTCTTTATAACAAATCATTGTTGTTACTCATTTATTTTAAACAAATATTCATTGACAAAGCCAATAGGACTGACAGGTTTTAGGTGATTGTCAGTTGTGTTATATTTCCTGATGTAATAACATCTCAGAGACAAACCAAAATACAGGTCGGGTTGCACACTAAGGGAATCACACAATATTTATTTTACATGTCCTTTTTTAAAAAAACAACACTTTTTTCATCTCACTTAAAAACGTGTCTGCACATATTTCTGAATGACTGTTGCAGCCAGCAGCTGTGGGCTTCCGAATGCCTGTATAGAACATTTTCTTCCAAAGTTGATGCCACATGCAGTGCAAGACACTGGACATGCAGAGATTTTAAAGTGCCTGAAGTTGTCATGCTGTACAATTTGCACAGTCAAATAACTGTTGAAATTATTATTGCAGTAAGATATGGGGCTAGTTGTAATGTGTTTAATATTTCACGGTTATACTCTTACACTGCTTTATAAACATTGCTTTCTCACTAAATTAATTTGCTTTCAAATACATCATTTGTCTATCTTTTTTCAACTTTTTCTTGTAAGGAGGACCCACCCTGGACCCCACGTTTTCCAATTAGGCTTGCTGACTTCACCCACTACATGAAAGTCATACCCAACTTTTTCGCCCCACCACTTTCAAATGTCACCAGCCACCACTGATAGAGAGATATATTAAAATAAAGAGAGGATGGATGAGCATTATTGACAATAAAATTAATATAGATGACCATGCTTTCCTGAATGCCTTTTCTTCCCAGGGTGAATTAAGTGAAGCACTCAAAGCCCTACCTTCTGACAGAGCAGCTGGTACAGATACACAATTCCTATTGAGTGTTTTAAAGTGTTTTCAAAGGTTTAGAACAAGACTTGACTAGCATCTCATACAGTGGAAAAAGTTGCCAACAGGCCAGATTGTCTTGGGCAATGACTGATAATGTGATCTTTAGAAAAAATGGAAATCACCTTGCGGGCCCGGGTCATATAGACCTTTCTCCCTTATAAATAGCGATGCTAAACTGTATTAAAAAATTGGCTGCTAGGCTTAGTTGGGTAATCAGTAAATTAGTATCTCCTAGAATACATGGCTTTACACCAGGCAGAGAACTCACCGATCATATTAGAAGGGTTATAGCTTTAGTTGATAGGGCCAGTGTGCATAGGTCCCCCATGCCCTTGAAACTTTTGGATGCTGAGAAGGTCTTCGATTGGGTGGCATGGGATTACCTTTGGGCAGTGCTGAGATGGAACAAAAATGTGTCTAAGTTCATCAGAGGTGTTTGAGCAGTGTGTGAGAACCCAAAGCAAGGCTTCATATGGTAGGTGGGAAATCAGATCCTTTTCCGAATAGGAGAGGCACAATACAAGGCTCACCTTTATTGTTCGCTCTGTATATTAACCGTTTGATAAGGAAATTAGAAGCCAGCAGCTTAATCAAACCACAGCTTCACTACAAAAACCTTGGCTTATGCTGATGATATTACGGTTGTGACACCTAATCCTAAAGGATCAATCCTAGAGCTAGAGAAGGCAGCCTTAAACTTTGGGAAGTTCTCACACTATCTTCTGAACCAGAACAAGACACAGCTGGTAGTTAAAGAGCAGGCTCAGTTTGAGGTTCGCCAGATTGTGGATCAGGCACTTTATCTGGAATTCAATATTCCTCTAATATGGATCAGATAGTGGAACTAAATTTGGCCCCAGTAATACAAAAACAAAATGGATCTTAAAAGAATGGACAATTTTCATCTCACAATAATTTGGTCAGTGTAATATTGTTGAAATTATATTCTTGCCTAATGTTGTGTACCTATTTAGGACTACACCTATGGACATTGGGAAGTATTGGATCAAAAATGGAAGATATGTCCAGCAGTTTCATTTGGTCTTATGCACTGTTTCATTTGTAAATAAAAATGTGCCGGTGCCCAAAGCAATCCTCTGAAACATGCATCTACTGCACATATATATGCAAGCATGGAATACTGAGACAGTGTTATCCTAAAGCAACCTTTGGCCTCTTTAATCCATTTACCGCCAATCCCTGCTTCTTCAATTCACTCTTGCAGCTTTCTCCCTTTACGATACTTTTTTATTTTTCTCTTCCTCCGTCTTTCCCATATGTATCTTTTGCTTGCAGTAAATGCTTAATGGAGCAAAAATAAGTGCTGGCCCTCAAACATATGTGCTGGCGCTCCGCACCGGAAACCACTGGCTCAAATTCAGTATTTGTCTTATGCAAAAGCCAGGAGGGCTTTAACGTATACCATGTTGTTCAAGGCAAGAGGGGACTGGGCCATCACAGATTTTAGTTTTTATTTGTGATCTTCCGTCTAGCAGTATGAACTCTCTAGTAGGTGGCAAACAGGTGTCGGAAGTCAAACCATATAATAAAGAACTGTTGCTTGAAGAAGAAGCTGAAGACCTCTTTTTGAAAATGGTTGAGGAAAACTACTATAAAAAGGCAACATTTAATACTTTACAGCCTGCTCTTAAGATATGGGGCTATTACGAAGAAGATTGATATTAGGAGGTTCAATTTCTACACTCCTGTGTGGAGGTTCCCACTGCTTCCAATGATATTCCATGATGCATATTGTTCGAGGTGGGAAGCTAAAGGAATAGTGAAATGAGGTGACGTCCTTGATAGAAATCAAATCATCTCTTTTCGGGAGCTACAAATCAACTTTGGTCTGAAAAAGAGAGCTTTTTAAAAAAAAAAGTATCTACAGTTTAGGTATTTTTTTAATATAGGAAGTGTGGTGGGGATATTTACTTCAACAAGATAACACTACTTCAACTCCTCTGCAATACTGCTGGCTCAGGATTAGTCAGATCTATGATTGTCTAGATGGGCTCATGCCCGTTGACTTGGAGAAACAGGCAGAAAATTGGACAATAATGTTGGGGGCTACTGCTGCTAGTTTCTTTGAGTTCTTAGAACTTGGTCACTCAATATTATTTTCTGTGGGACTGCAGTCACAACACATCAAAACCCTCTTCAATTTGTATTATACTCCAGCCGAAATTGTGAGTTCGGGAGAGAGACTGCCATTTCTGACCCATGATGCCAAAGCTTGGAAGCTGGTTTAGTACATATGTTTATGTAGGGCTCTAGATTCCCTCAAATGTGAAAGATCAGGCTTCCTGTGGAAAATTTCAGAAGAACCCAAACTGGGTTTTTTCACCTTTCTTATTTTCTCTTTTTTACAGGAAATATGCTATAGTTGGCAGAAGACGGAAGAGTTGAGCTGGAACTTCGCAGGAAGCTGATCGGAGGGCGTGGATTGCCTGACCTCAACTGGAGGCTGTCAGAAGGACGAGAAATACTTGAACTCTACTGGAAGCTGGTGGGAGAACAAGAAATATTGGAACTTGGCTGGAGGCAGGCTGGAGAACAAGGAACATGGCTTGCACTGGAAACTGTTGAGCAGAGCAATAGGTACGAAGCCAAGCAATGCCTCAGACTAACCAGTCTCCTTAAATAATCAAATGTGCACATGTGCCTTTTGGCAGTTGATTACAGATGAACAATTATTCTCCTTAATGGCCTAAAGGATGAAACACATCACTGGTCAGTCTTAACTCATAAGGCATCTAACTGAGTAGAAGATAGAGTAAGATAAAAGAATGCACCTTACCTAGCCAGAACACTCTGTATCAATGTGTAAGCAAAAACAAATGTTTGTCACTCTCTAAATGAAAAGAACAGGAAGAAGAGAAAGACCCTTACATTTAATTATCTAGGATAAATCCCAAAATAATGTCCAAAAGCGTGGCATGCTGTGAAGAGTGCCAATGCAAGACACACTTAAGGGAAAGATGTAGGGACAAATGCACACAAAATGAGGTATGCAAGAAGTCATGCTGAGGCTGATCTAGAGGTGAGTGGTGAGGTGAAAATTCTGCCCGTGGTTTAAATGTCATGTAGAACAAACCTGTAGATGAAGTTTCAGTGGTGCACCTGTCCATAAAGTGCAACCAGGGATGTGAAACCACTAGAGCTAGAAAACCACCCAACAAGAGTCAGTGAAAACCAGGCCAGTCAGACTAAGCATGTGACTGGCAGACCACCATCGGTCCATGCATGATGTGCAAATAGTGCAGCATTGCTGATGAAGCAGAAAGTATCTTAACCCTATGCTGTAATGCTGATTAAACAGAACGTTTTGATCTGTACGTCACAGCTGCGAGAAGAGACCAGACTAACAAACTACTGGTACTTGAGTGCATATGAATGCAAAAGGTGATTCCAATGAACAGTGGACTTAATACCGGATAAATGGGGACACTTTATGGCTCATGCCAGATGAGGGAGATCATTTGACATCAATACCCTTCACATGGATTACCTCTGGGCCTGTTCACTTGAGCCTATATACGTGATTTCCAATTGTTCTCAGCACATCACACTTTTTTTTACATGTATGCTCTTTTCTCTCTGGTTATTTTGGGCCAGATGTAAGTAGATTCCAATTTGCGACTTGCAAATTGCGAGTCAGAGAGACTCGCAATTTGCTAGTCGCAAATTGGAATGTAGGATGATGTCCCTGACACCATCTGCGACTCGCAAGGGGGTCGCAAAGGCCCACCTCATTAATATTAATGAGGTGGGTCGCAATTTATGACCCTCTTGCGAGTGGCAGCATTCACAGAGACAGACCACCATATCTGTGACTGCTTTTTAATAAAGCAGGATTTTTTTTTTTGTAATGCAGCCCGTTTTCCTTAAAGGAAAACGAGATGCATTACAAAAACGAACAATGAAACGTTTTTGTTTAATTTTTTCAGAGCAGGCAGTGGTCCGTAGGACCACTGCCTGCTCTGAAAAAATGTTTGCAGTTCCATTCACAAAGGGGAAGGGGTCCAATGAGGACCCCTTTCCCTTTTGCGAATGGGTGCAAACTGCGATTGGTTTGCGACCACATTCGCGGTCACAAAGCAATCTGGCATTGCACTGTGACTCGTAATTAGGAAGGGGATTCCCCTTCCTAATTGCGACTCGCAAACCCGTTTTGCGATTCGGCTACCAGGTTACCGAATCGCAAAATGGGATTTGTGCATTGCAAAGTGCAGTTTGCACGTCACAAACAGCAAAATTCACTTTTTGCAACGTGCAAACAGTTTCCTACATCTGGCCCTTTGTGTGTACCTTTTTCAGAACCATTTTACTGTGTGTCTGTCAAGAGAATGCATCTTGTTCATACACTCTGGCATGACAATGATAAGGTACACATTGTTCATAATAACATTGCACAAGATGTAATTGGTATATGTGCACATACAAAGGCAGCATGTGCAATTAAGATGAGCTCTTTGTTCTTCAGCTTAACAAAAGCGACTTTGAGGGTTATAATTACAATATGTTTGTAAGCTGTTACAACCATACAAATCTCAAAAGTATTATAAAAATTCATATTTATTTTTTCCAGTGGTTGCTATCCTCACATTACAGTGTGGGAGTAGGTTTATTCTTAGAAAGTTTTACTTATCAAATAGGTATTGTGTGCAAAAATGCATTAGTTTGCACGTTACAACACATTTACATGTGTATGGTGAGATCAATGAGGAGGAAAACATTGCCATTATAAGGTGTTGCATAGGATTTAGGGGCACAATGGACAAAGTAAAGTATAGCACACACAATGAGCACTGTCCTAACTAACAAAGAGGGTGGCATGATGTGCTATACAGAGCAGATCGGAAAACTGTCCAGAGGCATTCACAAATGTTTATCGGTATGCTCTTCTGTGGAAACTGAGGAAGTCCACATCTTCCTCCTCTGATGCGTGTTCTGATTCCCATGGAAGTTGTGATGTACGAATGAGACGCAGCTGAGATATGTTACTTGCCTTGGGCACATACACATCAGAGCCAGAAGATGTGACTCCCATGTTCACAACAGCATTTCTGAGTTCCAATATGGCAGTATGGTAGTCAATGGCAAGGGTTTGCTGGTTAGCCAACAAAGCAATGACGTTGCTATTGAGGGCACTTGTTACTATGAAGGAGTCTATCCTGGCCTCCAAGGACTAGATGGATGTATTAATGGTGCCCAACTGCCTGACAACTTCACTAGTGTCAGATGTAGGCTGATATTGTTGTCCCTTCTGCAGCAGGACACCAGAGATGTCATCACCAGAGATGTAATTTAGGGACTCATCAGTCCCATGGAACAAAGATTAGGTGTCTGTGGTAGCCTTCGACAACCCCTTATTAGGGCTAAGACACCTACAGACTCCTTCAAGAGTGCCTGCTATGGCCTCCATCCCCAAAAGAATTTCATCAGTCTTCTGCTGCTAGACTCCCACCACTTGCCATTGAAAAGAAACTTAGGGGGGGCCTCAGAGTCCTCAGCTGTGATATCATTAGTTGATGGTCCATGTCCAGTGTCTGTTGGTTCATCGGAAAGCACAGCAACATTGTCTTCCCTTTCCAGTTCTGGAGAAGAATTTTCAAACATGTCAAGGAACTGTTAGAAGGTGCCCTCATCCGGGGGGCAGGATGGTGTCCTCAACAAGTTGGGTATTATGGATAGGCTGATTGCCAGGGGGTTTCTTTTGTCCCTCTGGAAAGAAATAGAAAGAGGATTTCATGATTAATTATGAGATAAGTGATTTCTGTAACATTCGGACAGTATTTTTCTTCACTTTCAACTACACAGGAATATGTGGAACATATGTTCCACACTTATATATGGCTATGGTGTGCAATTGCTGCTTTACACATGACAATGCATGTACGTTGTTCACACAAACTCAGTATTCATTAGGGGGACTATTTGTGTAAATTTCAGACAGCACAACACAGTTCGACAACTGGCCGCCCTGCCTTGTGTTAAAGAGTGAGTGCAAGAGTGGGCCACATTTTAGAAGGTTCTGCGATCTGTCTGCACTGTTGCAAATTTTCAAGACATGTCAAATATTATTATACCTCACACTGTCCTATACTCTGCCTTTAACACAGCACTAGACACCAAGCTGCCTTGCTGTACTGCCTTGTATGCAATTTGTGCATTATTGCCCCCTACAGGTCATCTTTCACAAACATCTACACAATGCTACACAGCAAGCCACCTTGCTGCACTGCATGAAAGGGGAAGGACCTGTACATGCCATAATCCAAATTTGACTGGATAATCCTATAGTATTCTAATACACACAGTCAACTTCAGACTCCACAACACCAAGAACTAAGGAGCTTCTCTAAAGTGGGGAGCCTTCTTCATGATTGGTAGTATGCAACAGCTCATGCTCACTCCATTCACTCAGAAACTAAGGGACTCATCTCCAGAGTCTAGCAAATTGTATCACTTTGTCCTATTCTCTTGGAGATATTTATATATATATATATATATATATATATATATATATATATATATATATATATATATATATATATATATGTATATATATATATATATATGTATATATATATATATATATATATATATATATATATATATATATAATAATATGCCCCTGGCTATCACAATTCAGGCCCAGGGACTGTACTTCAGCTCTTATAGTGATGACACCCAGATCACATGCCATCTCTCGGGAGACAGAAACACCACTAACAGTATTTGTATTGTGCCATTGACCAACATGGCTACCTGTATATGAGATTAGTTGCTCATACTCATCATGACAAGATAGAAGTGATCATATTCTGAAACTTTTACTCACCCTGGTTCTGCACAAAATCCTCACCCTCCAACCACTGCAGACACCTGTCCATCATCCTGGACACTTACCTCACTATGAAACTTCAAATTGCCACATTCACCCCCACCTGCTTTCACTTTATTTGCATGGTCAGACATTCCTTTATATGGCTCCCACCTGACACATGTATGACCATCACCCAGGCCATCATGATATGCTGGCCTCTACTACAGCATCTCTGCACAACTGCTATACAAGAGGCCAATTTCCTCTCCCAGACTATTACTCAGCATACCTTGCAGCATACACATCACTTAAAGTCACTGCACTACCAGGAAACGCACCTAGCTCACACACCATCTAACTTTAACCAACCATTCAGGAACCTCCTCTCTGCATCACTTGCACTTACCCACACCCCCAATATTCATATGATCCTGCCAGGAGGTGGGGTGTTCACATACATGCCAGCCTACACCAGGGACAACCTCATCAGCACATCCGGTCAGCTGCATCAAATATGGATATGTGCTACATGTGGCTCTTTAAGTGATACTACTTACAGTGCATGCACCTCCATCTTTTATAATGTCCCTGATCATATTTACACTTCACCCAACACTTGAGGCACCTAGGGCAGACTTTAGGGGTAACATATGTCAAAATAAGGTAGTGTGAGACTTTGAAAGTAAGTTTAATTCCATGGAGAATTTGGGGTTAATTTAAATTTAAAAGCAGCCAGCAAGCCAAGTCTGCTTTAAAAATAACACTAGAAACCACAGCGGTGTACTCATGTGTTCCCTAACTCCAGTGGGGTCCCTAAACCTACATGCCCTAACATATAATAGGGACTTACTAGTAGGTTGTCAGAGGCAATTATAATGATGCATAATTTGTATATACCTTTCAAACAGAGCACTGGCCCTGGCAGTGCTTAGAAGTGCCCAGGGCACAGTCAGAATCAGTAACTGCAAGTATCAGTCAAAAATGGGGGCGATCATGGCTAAAGGAGAACTCTCTCAAACTGCTCTCCCCAGACAAAAGGTGATGGGTGCTAACCTACACCCTGGTAGTCCTCATCAGCTAAGTTTAAAACACTGGAAGCCCATCTGCATTGACATGGCCACTCCAAGGACTGTGTTTTACTGTAAAGTCTAGCGCCTATAGGGTAATGGACCACCTCAACGGTTTTGGGTTTCTCCCCTTATCTGTAGCAGCCATCCTAGAGGTCTGTGGTCAGTCTGAACACAGAAGTGAGTACCAAACATATATGGTTTCACCTGACCAGAACACAGAAAAGGTTTCCTTCTCATTGGCGCTCCACCATTGTTCTCTGGGGAGTTGTCGCCTGCTAATGAAGGCAACTGGCTGATCTTGGCCCTCGTCATTTACTTTTGAAAATACTGCTCCAATCCTTTGCTCTGAAGCACCTGTAAATTCTTTATTTTAGTCAGGGGCCCATAATACTGGTGCTGAACACTCCAGAGTGTCAAAGGCCTTCTGACACTCTGTGGTCCAAATTACCTTTTTGGCTGTTGTTTAAATGTGAGTTATGTCAGGGAAGCAACAATGGTGCCATAATTCTAGACACATCTCCTAAAATACCCAGTCAGGTCATAAAAGGCTCTGACCTGAGTCTGGGTTTGGGACCTCCCAATCCAGGATAATCTGGATTTTGGGCTGGAGAGGCCTCCACCTGCAAGGTGGCCTAGGTACACCACTGAACTCTGCACTGTTCGAGGCTGGGTATTGGTAGGGGGTAGTACACACCTATAATTGCAATACACCCCCAACACAGGGTTGTGCCTAATCAAGGTCCCACAAAGTAGACCCTGGCTCAACCCCTGGTAGCTTGGCAATGAGCAGTCAAGCTTAACTCAGGAGACAGGCAGGCAAAGCATTTAAATACACCAACACAGTAAATAAATAAGACACAACACACAATAAAACCCCACACCAATTTATAAAAATAGTAAATATCTTTATCTTTATAAATGACACCAAAATGACAAACATCCAATACAGGGAACCAAACATATACATTTTTAGGGATTAAAATTAAAATTTGCTCTTAGAAGCAAATATCGCTTAAAGGGAAAGCTGCACTGGACTGGGACACAGTCAAGAGTTCCAGACGTCTGCAATGTAACACTTGTACACTTACTTTCAGGAGAGTTTCTTGAATCAGGAATGTTATCCACAACCCCATCCTAGGTTCCAGAACCTATATATTGCTCTTTGGAATGTTGGGACTGCAATTCCCACAATGCACCTGGCCAAATCCTTACAAGTCCACTGGATGCACTCCAGACTGGGCACTTTTGTGACAGTTGGTGCAGGGAAGCTCTTTTAACCTGTTGTTTCAGGGAGTCCACACCTGAGCCCTTTTTGGAGCAAGGCAAAGTTCCTTGGGCTGTGGTTCCATTTTGCAACAGGCATAGTCTTTCAGTATGCAGGCCTCTGGGTTGCAAACCACGGTTTCAGCTGGTCTTTCCTTCCTCTTCTTGTGGGTTCAGGCAACAGATCTGAATTTCAATGCTGATCAACCACTGTTATTCTATCATCTTTGGGGACAGTCAGTGGGGATCCTCGTCCAATAACCTGCAGGGTGCCACCCAGAAGTATGACAACTTCTTGCAAAGTGTGGCATCTTCTTGTCCCATAAGCACTGCAATTTAACATAACAAGATGGATGATTTTCCAAGGGCACAGTCAGGGTCAGAGACCATCAGTACCAGTCAGAAACATTGGAGTGAACATTCTAAAAGAGTGATATTCTCACATGCACTATCTGGCATTTGCTTGTCTTGATAGTCAAGCCTTTTTCTTGCAGGGCCTGATGAACTTCCCTCAGGTGGACTAGGTGATCCTCCCAGGTGGACTCAACGCAGCTATATCATCAAGATATGCTGCATTAAAGGATTTCAACCCAGACAGGAAGGTGGCAGGGGCATTCTTCAAACCAAATTGCATCAACTTGAACTGAGAGAGGCCCTTGTGGAGTGGAAAATGCTGACCTCTCCTTTGCTCCCCAACTTTGACATTCTGCTAGCTTGAGGTTAGGTCAAATATGTTCAGGTACTTGGTAGCTCCCAACCTATCAATGAGTTCATCAGCTCTAGGTATAGGGTGATGTCAAGAACCCTCAAACTTGCCATGTAACAACAGCGAAACATAGAGGAAAAGCTATAGGAGTGCTGGTAAAGAAGTATCCACAGTGGAAAAACAATTTCCTTCCTGGAGAAAGGTTTGTTGAGTCATGCTACTCACGTTGCAAGGAAAATGCGGAAGAAAGGAATCCAAGATGGCCGACGAGAAGTTCAAACCTTAAATTATTGTTCTAGTGTTGCACTCAATTCAATTGCTATGATACGCGTGTGCCGCTACAGAGCTTCGCACTTCAACTGTGACCAGACAGGAATCCAGATGTGTTGAGTGAGCGCTCATTGTGAGGTAAACGTTTTCTGAGGTAAACTTGGCTTTGCATGCATTCACGGATAATATTTAATTGCTTAGAAGCAGAGCCAGTGACAGAAGGTTTCGTAGCGTATGAATGAGTTTGTGGCTGAAAGCATTTCTTGTGAACATCCAAAGAATATAAAAATATTATCAATCAGATTTTGAAAGGTTTACTGGAGAATATAAACACAACGAGCTAAAAAAGTCTATAGATTATTCTTAACAGAAAAGATAAACATAAAACAGACAACAGGAAATAAAATATTCATGCATTATCCTATCATACTTGACTTTCATCTATATATATATATATATATATATATATATATATGGCAACTATTTAAAATTATTTAAGAACGTGCAGTCAAATGAACTCAAAATATATATATATCAGCACAAAGGTTGAGAAGTAAGATAATCTTCACTTACAAAAAAACGGAGAACAACTTCTAAGAAAATTATATACTAAAAACTTCTATTATTCAACATTCAATAGTAATAGAGAAAGAGAGAGGCAAAATCCTCAGGGAGCTCAGGCTAATAGAGTGAGAAATAATTGTTAAGCAGACCTAATTATTAGCTAATGTAAATTAATGATATAGTTACAATAGTGTGACCCTAGTAATTGTAATTGTAATTTTGCAGGTACTGTTATCCAGTTAAGATAAGAAGTAAATGGCAGACTGAGTATTAGAAGAAACACCATCTCTGAGGCAGTGTCTCTAAATCCCATTCCCCTTTCCCCCTCCAGGGTGCTCAAAATGGAGATTCTATTCCGTTGCGAGTAGTCAAGGTTGGGACTCAGGATTTATCCTCTGCTCTTGAGGAAATCGAACCAAGGTTCTCTGACAGGTGAGCATCTTGGTGACTGCATTCAAAACTTCTGTAGTCTGCACAAAATCTCAACTCCTTTCCACTTGGGGATTAGGTTTGGGTACCAGTACCAATGGACTGGCCCAGGGACTATCAGATGGCTCAATAACCCCTAGCTCCGACATCCTAGCTATCTCAGCCTTGATGTTGGTTCTGACCTGGTCCAACAGCCTGTACAACTTGTTTTTGACAGGTAAGGTGTCACCAGTGTCAATGTCTTGGGCACACCAAGTAGTGAGGGCAGTGTTCAGGGGGAACAGCCCAGCCCCCTGCTCCAACAGATGTTTGCAGTCTTTCTGCTGCTGGTCTGTCAGCTTGGGAGAGAACACAATTCCTTCCACTGACCCACTCTTCACATTGGTATAGAGGAGATCTGGCAGAGGTCCACTCTTCTCCTCTCTTCCATCATCTGAGACCAACAACGTGGTTATATCTGCCCTATCTTGGTGGGGTTTAAGACTGTTTAAAAGCAGGATCTGGTGGGGATTCCTGAGGTGCCAAGGTCCACCCCATAGGTGACCTCCCAATTTGTTTTCTACAATGGGGGAGAGCCCAGTCCATTTTACCTGGTGGGCCCTGAGAACCACTGGCTCCAACACCCACACCAACTGACCTGGATGGTACTCAGGTATAGTAGCCTTCTGGTCATGCCAGAACTTTAAGAGCTCTTGGCTGGCCTCCAGTTTTCCATTTGACTTCTTCATATACTCTGCCATGTGAGACCGTAGATCTAGCACATGGTCAAACATTCTCTACTTGGACTCCCTGAGAGGCTTCTCCCAAGTCTCTTTCATTAAACACGATGGGCCTCTGACATGGTGCCCAAACAGCAACTCAAAGGGGCTGAAGTAAATTATATTGAGTTGCACCTCTCTGTAAGCAAACAGCAGGTATGGGAGGAGAACATCTCATCTCCTCATGAGTTTGCCAGACAAACCCATAATCATGCTATTCAAGGTCTTATTAAATCTTTCCCCAGACCATTAGTCTGGGGATGAAACGGGGTGGTGAACTTTTAAGTAACACCACATTTATCCCACATAACTTTCAGATAGGCAGTCATAAAATGTGTGCCCGTAGCGGAGACCACCTCTTCGTGGAAACCCACTCTGGTTACCACACCAAGGTCCATATTTATACTCTGTTTGCTCCGAATTTGCGTCACAAATTTTGACGCAAATTCGGCGCAAACCTTACACCATATTTATACTATGACACCCGACCCTTGAACATCAAAATTCCTCCATGTGCGTCATTTTGTGGATGCAGGAAACCGCCTTGTGTTAATGACATGCAAGGTAGGCGTTCCCGTCCAAAAAATGACTTTACGGCATGTGCGCCTTATTTATACCCCTGCGTCATTTTGACGCACAAGAGGGGGCGGGCCTTAAAAAACTGCACCCAGCCTGATGTGCGCCGTTTTTTAACGCATGGGTGAGGGCAGGCGTTAAGGGACCTGCAGGCTCATTTCCATGGTCTCTGACCCTGGAAGCAGTCCACAGGTGCCCTTCCCTGCCCCAGGGACACCCCCACCCACCCCTGGAGGACACCCATGGATGGGGGGACCCATCACAGGTAAGTACAGGTAAGTTGAGGTAAGTATTTTTTTTTTTCAAGTGGCATTGGGGGGGGCCTAACTTGGGCCCACCTACATGCACTGTGCCCAATGGCCATGCCCAGGGGACACAAGTCCCCTGGGCATGGTCATTGGGCAGGGGGGCATGACTCCTGTCTTTGCTAAGACAGGAATCAATTCAATGGGGGTTGTGCATCAAAAAATGACACAAGTCCGGTTAGAGCCATGATTTTTGACTCTGACATGACTTGCACCATTTTTTGATGCACAACCCCCGTTTTTTCCTACGCCGGCGCTGCCTGGTTAGAGTGTTTTTTTTTCTCTGACCAGTCCGCAGCGCCGGCTAACGTCAATCCATAAATAAGGTGCCCGCCTGTTGCATTGGAATGGCGTTAGCCGGCGGTACATTTTTTTACGCAAACCAGCGCCGCCACTGGTTTGCGTCAAAAAGTATAAATATGGGGGCCCTGGACACATTTGGAGGTGCAACTGCTCTGAGGGGTACTGCCACTAAATACATGGAGGCATGGTCCACTAACACCATATGTATCTATTGCCTGAGGCCCTTTGTGTGTCTAGTAGACAAATAACATCAATCCCTCCCTCTCAAAGATAGACCCAATAGCAAACTTAGCGGTCAAGACGCGGTGGGGTGACCTTACAGGGTCGCAGTCATGCCACGAGCTTGCAGGTGCTGCGGTGGAGTCGGATGTCACGGACATCGGTGACACAGCACTTCATAACTCACGGAGTTGTGGACATCAGCAAGGCTGCTGCGGTGTCAGGCCTGCGATGTTGATCGGGGTCGTCACACTCTAGCAGGGACCACGGCTTTGGTTGCCGGCGGCATCACAGGATCAGGCAGCGGCACCACGCCGGGCGTTGTCCAAAGTTGGTGCACTTGTTATTTCTTGATTTTTCACCAGCTTCTCCTTTCAAGAGCCCAGGGACTGGATTAGACACCTTTTGGCAGGCTAGTAGTCTCAGCAAGAGAGTTCAGGTGCTAGCAAAGGATGTCTTTGATGGCTCTGAGACTTCAGAACAGGGGCAAGCTCATCCAAGCACTTGGAGAAACTTCACAAGTGGGATACACAGCAAAGTCAGACTTTGCCCTCTCCAAGGCACAAGCAGCAACTGCAGGCCAACTAAGTAAAGCACACACAGCAAAGGGGCAGTACTCCTCCTCCAGCTCTTCAACTCTTTTCCTTGGCAGAGGTTCCTCATGATCCAGAAGTGTTCTAAAAATCTGGGGGTTTGGGTCCACTACTTATACTCCTTTCTGCCTTTGAAGTAGGCAAACATCAAAGGAAAGTCTCTGTTTTTCAAAAGATCCTGCCTTGCCCAGGCCTGGGCCCAGACACACACCAGGGGGTTGGAGACTACACTGTGTGAGGACAGGCACATCCCTTTCAGGTGTAAGTGTCAGCTCCTCCCGCCACACTCTGGCCCAGGAGACTCATCAGGATATACAGACTATACCCCAGCTCCCTTTGTGTCACTGTCTAGAGGGGATTCACAACAGCCTAACTGTCAGTCTGACCCATTCTTGTAATACACAAGCTGGCAGAGGCACAGAATAGTTAAGCAAGAAAATGCCCACTTTCTAAAAGTGGCATTTTCAAATTAGCAATCTAAAAAACAACTTTACCACAATATGTATTTTTTAATTGTAAGTTCAGAGGTCCCAAACTCCATATCTCTTTCCACTCCCATCGGGGAACTGCACTTAAAATATTATATTTAAAGGCAGTCCCCATGTTAACCAATGGGAGAGATGGGCCTTGCAACAGTGAAAAACAAATTTTACAGAATTTCACTGTCCGGGCATGTAAAACACGTCAGTACACGTCCTCCTTTTAACATACACTGCATTCTGCCCCTGGGGCTACCTAGGGCCTACCTTAGGGGTGCTTTACATGTGCAAAAAGGGAAACCTTGGGCCTAACAATTGGGTACCCTTGCCAGGTCGAATTGGCAGTTTAAAACTGCACACACAGACACTGCAGTGGCAGGTCTGAGCCATGCTTACAGGGCTGTTCATGTGGGTGGCACAATCAGTGCTGCAGGTCCACTAGTAGGATTTGATTTACAAGACCGGGGCACCTCTAGTGCCCTTTGCTAGGGACATACTAGGGAATCCAACATACCAATAATAGAAAAGCCAATTACACATACAATTTACACAGAGAGCACTTACAATTTAGTACTGGTCAGCAGTGGTAAAGTGCCCAAAGTATCAAAAAACAGCAAAAACTAAGTCCAGCACACAGTCACAACATGAGAAGCAGAGGAAAAAGGACAGGGGAGACTACAGCAAGTATGTCAGGTCTAACAGTGCAGCGGAGGAGGTAGGAGAAATCACCTCACCATTATGAGAACCTAACTGGAACATTGTATTGCCACGGCACCAGTGCATCATAACCCATAAAATATTCTGAATGTAATTTTGCCTTAAACATCCTCTTACCTTTTGTGAAATTGGATACTGATGTCACTTCCAGACTATTGAGTCCTAGTAAGATGCATGCTTTAACTGTCTAAATACACACATTCTTTACACATTTATCTGAAGAGTCTATTTTAGTCTTTTAGCTTACCCCTTTTTGTAGCATCGTGGATGACGTATATGCCCAAATTCTCAAAGGTTTTATTTATACATAAATAGAACAACCCAGTATTCCATAAGGTACCAAGGTGTGAACAACTAATATTCCCTGTGTCCCGATTAATTTGTTCAGATAAAGCTTATTTGTGTTTCAAGAGTATTTGATCTTATGATATAGCATTACTAGAGGCTATTTGAATTAATAAATAATCGCAAACATGGCTGCTCGTATTCACAGCAAGTAGTTATTACATTGGGCCAGATTCTCAAAGGTGACCTTACACTTTTGTGCAAGAGTACTTTGTACCTGTACTTACAAACTTTGATTTAATAGTAACTTTATGACTGTGGAGACCCTGCAGTCAGAGCAGACAGCTCTGCACATAAAAGATGGGCCTGTACAGAGTGCAGAATTCTCTGTCAGACTGCGGAGTCTGTGCAGTTGCAGCCTTAAAGTTACTATAAAATCGTAGTTTGTAAATATCGAAAAAAAACATTGCTTTTACACAAAAGTTTACCTTTGTGAAACAGTCCCAAAGAATACAAAAATAATGTGGAAAAAAGAGAAAAATATACTGGTGGCACAGTGGTCAAGGAAGTAGTACACATGTCACATGATGTTGACACAGTGCTGTTTGGGCCATTGCTGTGAGTGAACAACCATTGACAATGTGTCATATCCACACAGGTATACCATGGACAAGCTATGTGTCAAGTGTGCTATCAGGACATCAGCATGGCAATCACATTCTTTCATCTGATACCCACATATGTGTCCCTGTGGAAATGTATCATAAGCACACTGGTAAGCAATATGCATATTGTCAATTCTGATAGGAATTCACACATGTCGTTGTATATTCCTCACTTACCAAAGGGAAGTACCTTGCAACAGGTGTGACGATGTTAGCTATGTATGTCATGTGACATGTCTGATGAACACAACTGCGTCACATAATGGTGAGACACATCAGAAACCATTAGACACTGGAGATGACTTGCCCCTACCTGACTTCAATTCACACATAGACATACCCCTGTATGTATCCCTTCTGGCCGCTGTGTTGCCTTTAAACACCCATCCAACTCAGTGTAGGCCACCGCCAAAATGCAGGCCATTAGGAGTTCCATGGTCCAACGGGCACCCCGTCCTCATTGAGACGATACCCCCAGCTGGGCCCCTGCAGTCTTCTGGGCCCAGCGTCTCAGGTCCTCCCACCTCTTCTGACATTGAGTGCTCTGCCGGCTGTGTACCCCCAAGGTCTGCACCTTCCTGGTGATTGCAAGCCAAATCCCCTTCTTCTCATAGGCGTTGACCTGCATGGATGACATATACAAGATAGAAAATCATGTTCACAAGTACCACACAAAAACAGGCAGAGATAATGACAAGTCAGTTTAACAAGTCAAACACAGATACTGGGCATCACCTGAAATCGAGGAACTTCAGTAGTGGGGTATGATATGTAATCATCACAGGCTGTACATGGATACAGGGTGTGGCTAGAAGCTCACACTTGCAGTGCTGAAGCTATACAATAGCAGCCAATAGCAATAATTTAAAAAAATGGCAATTGAAAGCCAACTTTCTCTGCAGGCTGACGACACAAATCAACGAAAACTACCATGTCCCATGAGGTTAGATACATCAGAATACTTCATGTATCCCATAGCCTGTTGCCAAGGGCTGCCATTGATCAGAGCTTAGAACCATAGAGTGTCATCAATTGGCTTCAGTACAATACTGCAACAATGCCAGATGTGGCCATAAATGTATGTGCAGATACAGTGAGGGCACAAGAATGGTTAGAAACTGGCAAACAGCATGCATCAACACCTCCTGCTGTCATTTTAGGACATATGTTCGCACATCAAGCACATGAGATGATGGGATTTACCTTGTGATGGCTGGCATTACGTCTCACTACCCATGTGCAACAGTCACAAGGTGGGTCAGGGAATACTCATTGCACACTCTCCACAATGTCTCTAAACTCCACCCCTGTTACTTCACATAGGGACATGTCCAGGAACTTTATCATTTAAGCACACTGATAGTACTGACAGGGCTTTAACAACACATTCTCACATATTGCCCGTAAGCATAGGCTAAACATATCAAAGCTTAGTCGCGCTACAGAAATATATGGGCACATAGGCCCTCATTCTGACCTTGGCGGTCTTTTCGCAAGACCGCCGAGTTACCGCCGCGGTAAAGACCGCCGACCGCGGCGGTATGCCGCTGCGCGTATTCCGACCGCTGGGAGCGTTCCGCCGGAATACCGCCAGCAGCCACACTGGCGGTCGGCGGGAAAGTGGAGACTGGTCAACCTCCACCGCCACGCCAGCAGAACACCGCCCCCAGAATTACGACCCACATTTCTGTGTGGCGGTCTTCTGTTGGCGGTCTTCTGTTGGCGGTCACGTCCCTATGGCTCCCGTCGCCTCCCGGAGGACCAACGCACAAGGTAAGTTGATCGTCCGTGAGGGGAGGGGGTGGGGGGGTGTTGTGTGATGTGTGCGTGCATGGGGGTGTGCGTGTGAGTGTGTAGAGGGGGTGTGTGAGTGCGTGCATGCGGGCGGGGAGTGCTGCTGTGCCTATGGGCAATGTGTTTAGTTCGGCGGGTGTGCATGTCTGCATGTATGTGTGCGGGTATGTGTCCCCGTTGTGTATGTGTGTGTAGGGGGTGTGTATATGTGCATGTTGGGGGTGTGTGCATGTCGGGGTGCATGTATGTGCATGTCGGGGTGGGGGTGGGGAGGGGGTTCGTACCACCTCTGGGGGGTGGCAGGGGGGTGGAGGGTGTGGGGGGAGGACTCGGGTGGGTAGTGGGGGGTGGGGGAGACCCCTATCAGTGCCAGGGAAGGAATTCCCTGGCCCCGATAGTGCTTACCGCCATGGTTCGCACGGCGGTTCCCGCCCGCAAGAAACCGCGGCGGTAGGCAGGGTCATAATACCCTTGGCGGTCTTGGGACGACCGCCGGGCCGGAGTGCGCAAACTCCAGCCCCGCGGTCATGACCGCCGCGGCGGTCGGAGTGGAGAAGTGGCGGTCGGTCGCGGCGGGGACCGCCGCGGTCAGAATGCCATTTTTAATACCGCCGGTCTGTTCGCGGTCCGACCGCCGTCTCTCCGCCGACCGCCAGGGTCAGAATGAGGGCCATAGTGTTATTACCTGCTCCTCTGGTGCACCATAGAGCTGTCCATCAGGGGTAGGACCTCCTCTAGAAGCTTTTCTACCTCTTCTGGTGAGAAGACAGGGTCCCTGTCACCTGTAGAACGCAGCATGATTGTTCCCAGAAACAGTACACAGCAGCTCAAGTTGTAGAGGTTTTGCTAGCAGCAGTATCAGGAGTCAAGTAAGAGATTCATCAGGAGATGGCGGTCACGTCAGCCACAAACTCGACTATCACTGCCATAGGCAGCAGTGTGTTCCAATGGCAATGTCTGCCATGGTAGCATCTGCCTACCACCATGATGACTTCCCCTGGCGGTCATTTCATATTGTCCAGAATGATAGGTCAGGCAGTCACCATTTTAAAGCCCTTAGGTGGACGGAAACGTTAATTTCCTGAAACGTCACAAGTTGGGAAACACATCTACTGCATTATATTCAGTGCTGGGATTGACCAAATGTCAGGGAGACCAGATCCTTGGGGCCTGCGCATGTTCCCAACATGTCCACCACTAGACAGCTCCAAAACACCAATAGATATACCACAGAGCCTGAGAGAGTCCAAGTGGGGACAAAGTGGATTAGGTAGGGAACAGCTGGGAAGGAGACCTGTAGGAAGCAAGAGGTTAAACAACACAATGTCAGGATATAATCACATTGACTTTCAATAGACTATGGTTCTAAGAATTCTTATACTGTAATCATGGATAACTTAGGACATGACTATAACTAGGCCTCAAGAAACCTAGGTACCTGGAAAAATCAAGAATAGGTTAATTCAATGTTTCATTTGAGCTTTTCAGGAAATATCATCTACTGTCTAGAATGCAAGAACCTTATTCGAAATAGTTTCAGGATAAACATTGCATTTTTACATGAGGACAAAGGCTATATGAACATTCCATGAAAAAACAACAGGAAGTGTACTAGGAGCTTGATTAGCACAAAGAATGCTGCACTTTGAATTAAGCGTTTCGAGAAAACCAAAAGCTCAGGATAAATGTGTGCACCTCAACAAACACTGCAATACCAAGAAAAGATTGCACGCACAGACGATCTGAAAATCAAGAGTTTACTGCCAGAAAAGAATCGCGCACCTTGCTGCCGATTCGAAGTTTCACAATGCTAATGTCATGAAATGATTGCGCACACTGTTGCCGATCGGAATGTCAAAGTTAAATGCCAGGAAATGAATCGCGCACCTTGCTGATTCGAAATACACAATGCAAATATCATGAAATGATTGCGCACCCTGTTGCCGATCTGAATGGCAAGAATCATGTCTCAGAATTGAATCGCGTACCTTGACGATTCAAACAAGAATATGTAAATATCATGAAAACACAATCACGCACACAAGGAGTTTCACAACTAGGCCCAAAAACTCAAATGTCTTTGAAAACGGGGGTCGGGGACCCAGACCGACCTCTGCCTTATCGCCCTGCTAAAGGATGTCAATATAATGAGGGCAGGCCTGGAAATATCATTGTAGGCCTCCGGGACCGGAGCTCAGGAAGTTGCTGCTGCTCTACACCGGTGACCTCTGAATAGTGAGCACGTGGAGCTGGACTGATTCCCTTATATAGAGTCAAGCCCAGCCCACAGACCACACCCAGTCATGGGGCAGGGAAAGCTTCTAGAAGGTCCTGGAAAGCGACCACACCCTGACACACTCGGTAAGCCTGCAGCAATACCTTGCAAATGAACAGTTATTACAAACATCATTAATAGTAGTTTTCAAGGTTAAAATCTGCAATGCAAAAGGTTAACAAACTGCATATAAACATAATGCATGAATTATGCCTTTGCATAAAGACTGGGGTTTTGCATTTTAGTCGCCCGTAGAGCGCGCACTGTCCTGATGTTGACACCAAACATGTATGAATGTGTAGAATGAAGGGACATGTTGTGATGTTGTCTAGTTAAAAATCAGGAATCTTCGGTGGCACAGTCAGCACCCTCTTGGCAATGTGCAAGATAGTTTTGTGGCTTCTTAATGAAATGCCTAATTAGACGTCAGTATCACAGACACTCGTTGAGGTGTCTGTTTACATTTCCATGTCAAAATTGAGGCAAGTGGATGACATATCACTGATGTGCAATTATCACCATTGGTACCATGTTTGAACTGTATCATATGGCATGTCATGTCCTTATATGAGACATATGAATTGACACTGACAGTGGACACAATGAGTGATATACATATTTCCTTATTTTCTCTTGCATAGTTATCCAGGAATGAGAATGGTCAGACTGGATAGGCAGACAATCATGGGTCTCTTTCGTCAGTTGGAGCCAGATCTGATGCCTGCTATTTGTCATCCTAATGGCATACCACCCATTGTACAAGTTATATCAGTGCTACACATCCTGGCCCCAGGCTCCTTCCAAAATACAGTGGCCCTAACTGCAGAGATGTCCCAGCCTATGTTCAGTCTGGTCTTGAAGGCTGTACTGTCTGCATTGTTAAAACACCTGGACAGCTACATCCAATTTCCACAATGTAAGGATTTGGTCCATGTGAAGGCTCATTTTTATGGTCTGACACAAATCACACATGTAGTGCGAGCCATCAATGGTACCCATGTAGCCTTGGTTCCCCCACATGGCAATGAACAGGTCTGTTGGAACAGGAAGAACTTCCACTCCATAAATGTCCAAGTAGTATATTTTGCAGACCTCTACATCTGTATGTGCATGGTACCATGGTTCAGTTCATGATGCCTTCATTATGTGGAATCATGCTATCTCACAGCTGATGACATAACTGTATAAAGAGAGGGCCTGGTTGGTTGGTATGTCACAAAAGTAATTTGTGTTAGTATGCTCTATCTGCTGCCAAATGTAATGAATCACTAGACTAATGGTTGCACACATGTAACTATTATTTACAGGGGGCTTTGGCTACCCAAACCAACCCTAGTTGTTGACACCAGTGAGGTATCCAACCATGCCAGGAGAAGTTCACTTCAACGAGGGCAATGAAAGGACACAGCGTGTCATGAAATTGTCTTTTGGGCTCCTGAAGGCAAGATTCTGTTGCATTGATACGTCTGATTAAGCCCTCCTCTTTTCACCCACCAAAGTTTGTCAGACCATTGTGGCCTCCTGCATGTTCCACAACCCCACACGGACACATCCCTGATGAGGGGGAGCCAGCAGTTCCACTGGGTAAAGTTGCAGACATGTCAAGTGAGGATGACAATGATGAGGATGAAGGTGGAGACATGTGGGCAGATGTCGTCAATCAGAGTGTAAGTATGTGGTGGTCTGTTATGTGACTGACTCTGTGGGGAAGTATGGGGGTCCAGAATGTTTGTGAAGGGTCTTTGTGTGACTATTATACAGCGTATTTGTTAGTTAGCAGTATACAGCTCAGCTTCTCTGGCAAATTAGGGCATAGAGTTGTGACTCATGTGATAATCTCCTTTGTTAGGGGCAGTTAAAATGTACATTCTGAGAAACCATTGTATGTGGAACATGTATTTCTAGGTCATGTTTGCCTTTACCTGCCTAAGCTCTTTGTACACCACTATTTCCTTCCAGATCTCTTTGCAATGCCATCCTCATGGACATTTCTGAATTGTGTCACTGGCAGGTGGGTTTAGCTGGTCTGACATGTGAAGTTGACATTGATTGATCCAGGCACTGTGTGACATAATTGTGGTGGTGTATGATTCTCATGCCCAGGCTGTCAGGACAGTAGGATGGCAGTGTTGTGTTCTACACAATAGACCTTGTTGCCATATAATATGGGTCCAATGTTGTCATGCGTGTGATCATGTTTCTTTAAAACATGTCTTCCTGTGCAATCCATTCACTCAACCTTCTCATGGTTTTGGCAATTATACTATTTGACTTCTATGTATCTTTCACTTTGTTACCTCATTGCAGGTCACTGCACATGAGTATCAAGACTGACATGGGTGAGTAGCATGCCCACAGACACCTGGCATGGTAAGTGGAAGGATCCCTGACTATGGATATTTCTACTAACGTCTGTCTGTATTATGGGGTATGTTCATTTGGTAAGCATGATATTGGTATTTATAGGGTTTAGCTGATGACAATTTCCACCAATCTGTTTGCCTATTCGGATGGACAACGTTAGACATGTGCCTTACTTCAGTGGTCTATGGAATGTTAGTTACTGACACTTATGCAGATGCAAAAAGGTGTAAAGACTTACTTTACTATGAGATCCATGATATTTGGTCAGCACAGTGCAATAAATGGGGATTAATGATTCTCCACTTGTTTCATTGTGTTTGTATTGAACTCAGTATGACAGTACCTCTTTCTTATAAGCCATTCATGTGCATGCAAAATATTTGAGTTGACTGTTCAACATAGATGACAAATAACTCTCAAACATAGTTTCTGTTTTAACTGTGTTTATGTACAGGTGAACAGGACATTAGGATGATTGTGAGCAAAACAAATAAGTTTAAAACTGTGAAGGTTTAAGTTATGGTGGATGTTCTCATAAGGGTAGCTGCAACAACATTTGAAGTCCCAAGCCCAGTGTCTTATTATCTCTGTAAATTGGACAGTGGTTGTAGAAGAGACAACAGGATGCATCTGTGGCACACAAAGGGAACCAGTCATTAGAGGATAATTTCCTGGCTGTTGTTTTAGTCTTAGCATCTATACCTCCTGGTTGTTAGGGTGGACTTTCATGCTGGCGGGGGGGTTCCTCAGCTACAGAGGCAGGGGTGTCTGAGGCATGTCCTTGCCCTGGCAGAGCCTCCATTCTACTGGCTGCTACACATGTTGAAGAGACAGGTGTTAGTTGTCCAATGGAAGAGGTTTGTTGTTGTGTTGATATCTCTCAGCACCCCTTTTAGGGAGACCATGTTGGCATTGAGTGCCGCCCACTGTTGCATGACTTCCTGATGGTTGTCCTTCTGCAGCTGCTTAATCTCCCACATCATGGCAAGTACCTAGCCCATCACGCTTTGGGATTGTTGGTAGGCTCCCACGACTTCGGAAATGGGTTCCTGGCCAGAACTGTACCTAGCTGCTTCATGCTGCTGGCCCACACCATCCCTCCCACATTACCTATCCCCACGTGCATGTGCCTTTGGCACAGTATGCCCACTGCCTCTGGTGCCAGGCCTTCAGTGTCAGAGTTTTGAATCCAGTACCTGTACTGTGGGGCATATGATGGTTGCAACAGTCCTTGGGAGACAGGATTGGGGGCGACTGGTTGCCTGGGATGTTGAAGCAACAGGGCTGGGAGGAGTCGATGTGGGCAGAGTGCGGCTGACAGTTGTGGTCTGACCAGCTAGCCCAGATGGGCCGGGGCCATCCTCATTGTCCACACATCCAGGAATGCTCTCCTCACTGAGGGCTTCATCCAGGGAGGAGGTGGCTGTCTCAGGTGTGATCCCCATGATCCCAGTGGAAAGTAGACCTGTTGAAGATAGATGTGGAACAGACAGACACATATTGTCATGTAACATGTTGTACGACATTTGAGAGGTAGATATGTTTTAAGCCATATACACATTGGCTTTGCTTGATCCTCTCATATGACAGTAATACCTCCATTCAGTACTGGAGACCTGATACATTTCCTATTTAAGTGACCTTGCTATAGGATATCAGAGTATCTTGACAATTGGAGGTCTGTTCATTGACTCAAAGCTTGGCAGCTGTGTAGCTTTATATTGTTTAATGGTACCTCCCAGTTAGCAGTATTTCATTATTGAGTCAATAGAAAGCTGCACAATGTCCTGTGGACACTGACCTGTCCAGCAGATGAAGTGTAACTATTCTACATGGCCATATGTGTCAGTACAGCACACTGCACATATGTGAGACCCCCCCAGGTGGGTACAGTTCAATAGTTAATAAGAGGTAGAAGGGACAGTTTAGCAGAGGACACAGTTGTAGCTGTATGTTATTGGTATTGTACAGGCACATGTACATAGTATTGCTGTCATTGCACAGACTGCACAATTGTGGAGCATTCAGGAGGGTTTACTCCACTGTTCAGTTTACATGTAAGTCTATTTTCAATTTGGTACACTGTTCTGGTTTTCTTAATGGTGCAACAGTGCCTGCTGGGAGTTGTAGTGCTGTCAGTCCCTGTACTTTCTACGGCATACACACATACTGTGCCCCCAGGTGAGTGAAGTTCACATGTGAGATGCCAGACAGGGGTTTTCGGACAGATGGACACATAGGTGGTGAGTGGGTTGTCTGTTAAGGTGGCAAAATGTGATCATTGAGCATGCATGCCAATACATATGGGTGACAATCATTTGTGTTGTGACTTATCTCACTCGACACCCCAAGTAGTCCTGTTAGTCCCTCATGATGCAGGATGTCCAAGGCCTTCTCCTCACATGATATGAATGTTGTGGATGGAAGTGGGGAACCACTGCCGTCTTGCTGAACGCCAGTTGGTACCTGGCAGTCGTGGAACGCATCTTCCTCCTAAGGTTGTTCCACCTCTTCCTGGTATCCTCCCTTGTGCTTGGATAGCTGTCTACAGAATTCACCCTGTTGACTATTCTTTGCCACATTTCCATTTTCCTAGCAACAGTAGTTTGCTGGACTTGGGCTCAAAATAAATGTGGCTCTACTCTGATAATTTCGTCCACCATGACCCTTAACTCATCGTCAGTGAAATGGGGATCTTTGTGTGGTGACATGGTGGTGGTTGACGACACAGAAAAGTAAAAAAATGGATGAAGAGGTATTGTTGCTCCGTTGTGAGGGGGTGATGGTTGGTATGTGTTGTGTAGAGGTGCTATTTTGTGTGGTGGTTGTGTTGTACGGTTGTGAGATGAGTGCTATGTGAAGTGTGGAGGGGGCCCTAATCTATGGTACTGTGTGTCTCTGCTTTTTGGCTCAGGCTTCTATGTGTGCGGCTCTTGTTGCAAAGGATTGTGGTGTTTTTTTTTGGTGCAGTTTGTAGGTCAGCTGTGTGGACTTGGAACTATCCAATGTGGTGTTGTGTTATAATGTGGTGACCCCCGACTGCTGCAGTTACCCGCCATAAAAGAACCGCAATTGTGATTTGTAAGTCTTAACAGGTTCATTGGTTGTTTCACGGGCTGGTGGTGCTGGCGGTGGGACCACCCCTTTCCTGCCTTCCAGAGTCCTGACGGTGTCGGGTTTTTGGCTGGCTTTTGGAGGTCCTGACTGTGTAACACATAATATGACGGTCTGTATTACCGCCAACATGGCGGTCTTTTGGCTGCCACCACCATGGCGGTCTGACGATCACACCACCAAACTTGTAATGAGACCCAAAGACTGTCATGAAAAATGTCTGAAATTGATACAAATCCTGGGTCACTGACCACTGTGGTAAGAACTGTTCTTTCCATTTTTAGCAACCCTTGAACAATGAGGCTCATCAGTACTTCGAAGTACCCATCATCTGGCATTTCTAGGACAATGTTTTAGCCATTGTCAGTGATAATAAATCCAACAATAAAACTCCTTTGCTGAAACTAGGATATAGACAGATCTCCGAGTCTTTAATATTGCAGTTGAAATCGCTGTTTGCTGACAAATGCCTTACATGGCTGTACACCTGGAGGTTACCCTTGATTCAAGTGCAGTTTCGGTGAGACAGTACCTATTGATGCACAATTAATATGCTGTTTGACATTTGTTCCATATGTCTACTGTCATTTGTATGATATGCACAAACATAACTATAACCACATTAACAAATACTAGTACTGTGCTCTATAGATCGTGCACAATGACATTGAAGACATATGTCCAGATCAGAGTCTTAAATTTATGAAAAACTGGTCCATGAAATTATTGAACCTCCAATTACTCAAACAAGGACGATACTAAGTACCAGAATTTTATCCAGCTACTCATTGTATAAAAGGACCATTGAATGGCTTTGTACTTTGTTTCATGGCTCAACTGAATATCGACCAAGTGTTATGCTTTTTGGCAGAATCATTATTGTATGAATTTGGGGTATTAATTGAGCAGGAGAACGTGTCCACCTCAGGTAATAACCACAATACTTGTTAGGGTGAATCAATAAAGTCACTAAATTAACCCCAGCTTAACCCTCTATTAGCTATGGCACAGGTCAGATAGGCTTAACTTAGAGGCAATGTGTAAGGCATAGTTACAGTATCAAAACTGTAATAAAGTGAAAACACAACACAAAACATATCCTAAACCAATTTAGAAAAATAGATTACATTTTAATAGAGCTTTATAGCCTGTTGCCATGCTGTGAGTGATTTTGTATAGCCAGAGGCAGAAGGGCTATAGGGCTCTTAGAATATTCTACACACCAAACTAGAAAATTAACAAGTTAGAAACATGAAAACAATCATTGGAATGTTGGAGCTATAAAAAATAAAAGGACACCAAAATTACTAAAATTAAAAAGAGAAGCTGGAGCTATGTATTTCTAAAGCTTAAAGATATTAATAGCACCAAAAAGTGTTAAGCTCCACCCGTGGTCATCCAGTTGAGCTTGACCAGTACCCAAATGTAAGTTAAGGCCCGCTGCGACGGAGCACAGATCAAACACAGAAATCAGGTTCAACCTGGTCTGAAGTTTTAGTTCTGACTTAGGGCCTTATTAAAATCTCGGCAGATGGAGTACTCTGTCACAATGTGACTGATATCCCATCCACCGTATTACGATCTTCATATGCTGTAATGGGATTGTTATATGGTGGATGGGATATCTGTCATTTTTGTGAGGCGTATTCCCCTTCTCCAAGATCTAAATTAGGCCCACTGTCTTTCAAATGGAAGTCAAAAATCCTCATCTGAGCAAGGCAGCAAGCAGGCTGTGGCCAAAAAGGGCTCCATTACACTGGATATCTTCTGGATGAGGTTTTGGTGAAGCTATTGACTTTTGACAAGAAATTACATTTTTATGCCCACGGAAGGCCCCTTGCTAGCTGAATACTTTTGGCATTTTCATTCGGGGAAGGTTTCCAACTTCATACCTAGTCATTTTTTATGGAGTTCAGATATCTTCTCCACAAGGTCCTGTTTAATTTGCTGCTGAGTAAAAGATCCAAGTAGGAACAACCTGAATCTTTGACCTAGAGGCAATGCACCTGCAATGGATTGGCTTTGCAGGTTGGTCCTGGAACTCTGAAGGTTCTTGAAACCAAAATATTACTAAGTACCAGATTTTGGGAGATAATAGTAGGAGTACATTGTGACACTAGCCAAGGGTCCATCAACTTGGGATAGCACTTGCAGAGTGGGGGTCAATACTCACTCCAGCAAAGGTGAGCAGCAAGGTCCAGGACAGGGCCAGTTGGAACTGGTCATCTGGGCTTTAGTAAAAAAAAAAGGTCTCTTGTAGCTTATAGTGTCCCTATAGCTTGAACAGAAGGTCATCCTCTGCTCCTTGGAGTCTGATTCTTTGTCCTGCCCTGTGTACAAGTGCAGGTCCAATCACTTAGGCTCTTCTAAGATCACAGACTGCAGGTCCAGTCCTCTTTTGTTCTTTCAGAGGTCCAGAAAGTATTCTGAGGAGGGTAATATGGGTGCCACATTTAAGCATGACACCAGCCTGTGGGTATGGGGTCTCCAGGTTCCTTACTAAACAATGGGGTAAATGTTTCTAGGGGTACCTCTTTCCCCTTTGACAGCATTTCCTGTGTGCCACACTGCAAACAATCCCACAGAGCCCCTTTCTACTTAAAGCCAATATGATATAACCCTCTTCCCCTGCGCAGAGCTTGTGTCTCCACCCCAAAGGTGTGGCCAAATAAAGGAGAAATCCCTCCTTTGTGGTCACTTTAAACCAGTTTTTGGGCAGCTGCTTTCTCACCTGGATTGATGGCAGTCTAACTGGGAGAACAAGGAAGGGTCCCGATCAGGTGCCAGTTAACATTTTCATGAGACAGGGTAAGTCTCTGAAGGTCACAAAAATAAATAGGAGCAAATCAGAGAGAAACACTCAAAATTATATTTACACACCTCAGTCACTTCATCCAATATTTTGCAATTTCCTCTGTTCTTGGTTTGATGTGATGTAATGACCACATAGTAATTCACATTCAGCCCTTCAATTAATTCAAGGGACCTCTGATTATATAAAAAAATGTACAGACCAGCTATTCTGGAATCTTCAATATTTTATGTAACAAGCAATACATCAGCCAAGCTAGCATAGTTTGTCCCATCATCCGAGCTACAAATAATATATGCAAAATATTTACAATTAAAAACACTTAACCTCAAACATACCCAAATTACCTTTTTACCAAAAGCAATAGTGGCTAACAAACATCCCCACATGTACCATATTCCTACCTCTCATCATTGCCATCAATATCATCACATACAATATCTATATATACCAATTTCCTATCAGAATATTTAATTATACAATTCATAATTTCATTTCATTACATATAGGAAGAACCATTGAATTGTTTAACAATAGTTTGTTCATGAACTAATTTAAACAAGGGTGTTCATAATATTTAAGTGTTCAATGCTATTTCTCATACAATTTAAACAATAATAACCAATATTAATTATACAATTCCTCATTTTCCTGCTTAAAATCAATTTCCAATTTATTGCATTTTAAAGTGTGGTTTCTACTCTGGATAAGTGATTAGGGGCATATTTAAACATAGCACCTCTGTTGGAAGTTATCTAGAAATATGTAACCTTATGTTAGTGATTTAATTAAGTAGTAGAAGTCAGAGAGTGTAAGGGGCTAATGTGTGAGTGTTTTATTCTTCAAGACAAGGAAGAAATATTAATGGATATAGATCAGGGATTTGTGATTCAAACTGAGGGACTTATTTACAAGTGGCTTGCGCCATCAGTGCATCACTTTTCTGTGACACGCCAACAGCGTAGGCTGCAGGCCCATATCTACAAGGCCACGAAAAGCCACTTTGCATGGCTTTGCATGGCCTTGTAATTATGGAGTATGGCAATGCAGAGTAAGCCAGTGCATTACCTTACTTTGAGTCAAAGAGGAGTTCCATGGATATTGTGGTGGGTGTTCCCATGGATTTTGACATATTTCCAAATTTACAAGATCCCTTAAATCTGGGAATACGTCGAAAGACCACACCTCCTCAGGGGAGGCATAACGGAGGCACAACAAGGAGAAATATCCTTATTTCTCTTCATTTGTTCCTCTTTCTGCAGCACACATTGTAAGAGAAAATCGCATCCAGTGTTTGTTTTTGTGTAGGAGGGTGTTCCTTCCTGCACAAAAACAATAATTCCTACAACGCAGACATCCTTGCACCATAGTGCAAAAATGCCTGCATTGCTGCATGGCAGCCTATTGTGTGATAGTGCAGGGGAAAGAACAGAAATATGCTGTATCTCATAGATATGGCACATCCCTGCCCTTTTCTTTCTGATGCAGGACAGCGCTGCAATAATCCTTGTGTTGCGCTGCCCTGTACCATATCTTTGTAAATGAGGCCCTAAATATAAAATTGTTTTTTGATAATCAGACAATGAAATTATAATTTCAACAATAGTGGTTAAGGACACTATGCATTTATATTTTGATATTTTAGTCACGCTACATTGGTGTGGCTCAATTTGAGCACAATACTGTAGCTATATAGAAAGGGACCAATATAATGGTGAAATGGAATATGTTTAAACAGACTGATATGAGTTTGATATGCTTATTCTTTGTTTTAGAGAGCAAATTCCAATAGACAATTGAGAATTGATAGACTCCTTGTCAGACAGATAGTTTATGCACCTTTGCTGGGTCAATGTGTCTTCCTTCAGACTTAAGGCTAATATACTCTGTCCCCCTAGCAGAACAAGGGCCACCATAGACTTAAGAATTGGGCACCTAGTCTTTTTTGTGGAGCTCAAAATACTCCAGTGGGCACATCTGGAGCTGTATCTGGCAAAGTTATCTTGAAGTCTGTCAGTATTGGCCCCAAATCCTGCTGAAGCTCCATAGGTCTCGGAAGCCAAACAATTGTTCTAAGTTTTCATGTTTCGGGAGCAGCACCTCTGGATCACTTCTAAAACTCCCAGGACCTCATGTATAGCACTTAGGGCCTAGGACTCACTCCAGCAGAGGCCACCAATAGGGTCCAGTTCAGTCCCAGGTGCTACTGATCAGCTAGGCACTTAAGGAAATAGGGGCCAGATGTAGCAAAGTCCAAGTTTGCGACCCGCAAATTGCAAGTCTGACCGACTCGCAATTTGCGAGCCGCAAACCGGGAAGCAGGATGATGTCCCTGACACCATCTGCGAATCGCAAGAGGGTCGCAATGATCCACCTCATTAATATTAATGAGGTGGGTCACAATTTGTTACCCCCTTCTGATTCGCAGCACTCACAGGGATGATGGCCTGCTGGAGACAGCAGACCACCATGTCTGTGACTGCTTTTCAATAAAGCAGTTTTTTTTTTGTATTGCAGCCCATTTTCCTTAAAGGAAAACGAGTTGCAACACAAACTAAAAAATGAAACATTTGTGTTTCATTTTTTCAGAGCAGGCAGTGTTCCTTAGGACCACTGCCTGCTCTGAAAAAATGTTTTGAGAGCCATTCACAAAGGGGAAGGGGTCCCATGGGGACCCCTTCCCTTTTGCGAATGGGTTAGCACCCATTTGAAATGGGTGCTAACTGTGAATTGCTTTGCAACCGCGTTCGCGGTCACAAAGCAATTCTAAATCACGATGCGAATCACAACTAGGAAGGGGAACACCCCTTCCTAATTGCGAGTCGCATTCCCATTTTGCGAGTCGGTAACCAGGTTACAGACTCGCAAAATGGGAATGAGCATTGCAATGTGCTTTTTGCATGGCGCAAACAGCAAATTTTGCTGTTTGCGCCATGAAAAAAACTTCAAGTCTCTATAGCTTATTGTGTTCCTGGAGACACCCAGGAGGTGATACAACTCAGCTTTCGAGTACAGTCCTCTTCTGGTCTTACACAGGACCAGAGAGTGTTCTAGTCAACAATCGGTAAGGTACCAGCTTTATATGTTTCATTAGCCAGTGGGTAGCGATGACTCCTGGACACTCTATAAGAAATGAGAAAAAATTCCAAGGGTAAACCATTTCCTCTTTTGCAGCACATCCTATTTGCCTTGCAACTTCTTAGGGACATTGGGGCGGGAAAAGGAGGAAGGTTTAGGAGTGGAGGAAGAAGGAGTGGTTGTAGGAGGTGTCAGTCTGCTGTGTTTGGGTGCAGGTGCATGAGCTGGATGCTGTTGTGAGGTGGATGGCTGTTGGGTGGGTGTGTGCTTGCGTTTGTGTACTTTGGGAGGAGGGGTCAGAGACAGTGTGGGAGAGGACACAGGGGATGTGTGCATGGATGTTGGGGTGGAGACTGCCAATGAGGGGCGTGTGGTGATAGGGGTGCAGATGATGGAGGTAGTGGATGAGGATGTAGTGCATGCAGGTGTGAGTGGAGACACTACTGGGAGGGGGTGGATGAGGAGGAGGAGGGGGACACAGTGGAGGCAGTGGATGTTGGTGTGTCTGAATGGAGATGGTGCTGTGTGAGTGCCTGCGAGATGAAGTGTGATGCTTGTGTTTGCCTGAGCCATTTCTGTGTGTGATCTGGGTGAATGCTGGTCCGAAGGTATGCTTGGGATATGCTGTGGTTGAGGGGATTGGGACTGGGTAGAGGAAGGTGGAGGGGGGAGGTTGGAGACAGGGACAATGGCTGCCATCAGTGCAGAGGCCAGAGCCAGGAATGCTCTCTGTTGGGCCGTCACACCAGAGTGAATGCCCTCCAGGTATGCATTTGTTTTTTGCAAATGCCTTTCGACACCCTGGATGGCATTCAGTATGGTTGACTGCCCAACAGTGAGGGATCTCAGGAGGTCAATAGCCTCCTCACTCAGGGCAGCAGGGCTGACTGGGGCAGAGCCTGAGGTGCCTGGAGTGAAGGAGATGCCCACTCTCCTGGGTGAGCGGGCACGGGAAACATGCTGAGGGGCTGCTGGGAGGGAGGTGCTGGTACGGGGGTGGCGGCTGTACCTGTTGTTGGGGTGGGCACATAGGTGTCTGCCACCACCAGGGAGCTTCCATCGGAGGAGGAGTCGATGTCTGTAGTGCCTCCTCCTGTCTCCGTCATGGTGCTCCCCTCGACCTCTGTCCTTCTGGTGCCCTCACCGTCGGTGGATTCGGACTCCAGGCCAATGTGGGATGCAACTCCCTCCGTTGTCAGTGCCTGTGCTCCTCGGCCAGATGATGATAATGCACACAAGGACAGGTTGACAAAACTAAAAGGGGGGAGAGACAGAGGATACACTTGGTCAATGCCAGCAACAACACTACCGTAGGCGTACACAACACACAGGGAGCAGCCCTATGCAGTATCCCATGCACTACCAGTTACAAAGCTAGTCACCAGCCCATGGGGTACATAGCATAACGCCATCAGCTGCATACCTGAAATAAGCAGGACCCTTCCCAGTAGTAGATGCACACTCACACTATTGGGGTTGGAGTGCTTCAGAGCCTGCTCAACAAGGGACCTACCCTGCCATGTTCGCACTGGCCTGGGGCACCCACAGCCCACATCCCGCACCCAGGTAAAACCTTAACGTGCGCACAGTCATGATTCTGAATCTGTACTCACCCCCTTGTGGCTGCTATGATACCTTCAAGTGCCCATCCTACTCCGGATAGGCCACCGCCAGGATGCGGAACATCAGGGGGGGCCAGTGTACGACGGGCATCCCTTCCTTGTTGGGAGGCCCGCCCCAGCTGGGCCTCTGCCGTCTTCCTTGCCCAGCGGTGCAGGTCCTCCCACCGTTTGCGGCAATGGGTGCTCTGCCTGTCAAAGACCCCCAGGGTCCGCACCTCCTTGCCGATCTCAAGCCAAATACACTTTTTCTGATGGGCGCTGACCTGCAGGAAAAAGACAGCAGAAAAGGGATTTGTCATACCGTCTGGACTGTCATACTCATGGCCCACCATATCCCTCCCATCCCCTTACGCACATACATTGACCACTATACATGCACCACTCTGCCCAGGACCCCTCAGCCACACTCACATGAGGTTGACACACACAGTATTCCATACATTCGTGGCCCATGCATCATGCTCACAGTGTACTCACCTGTTTGTCTGGAGGACCATAGAGTAAAGTGTACTGGGGTAGGACCCCATCCACAAGTCTCTCCAACTCTTCCGAAGTGAAGGCAGGGGCCCTTTCCCCAGACACTTGAGCCATTGTCTCTTCCAGACACAGGTCACAGCAGCACTTGCAGTGTAGCTCCTCTCCTGTTGAAGGTCAGGTAGCAAGTGGGTGAACTGATATCAAATGGCGGTCACATCCGGCGTACATTGCCATTGGCTCCTGGAACCCATAGGGCCTAATGTTAACCAATGCAAAGTTGCATGGCGGTCGTTGACCGCCGACTGCCAAGGCGCACAACGCCAGTGCAGTTACCTCATTTCCACTTGTCTCTCCTCATAGGTCAGGCAGCCGCCATTTCAGGGGGGCACAGGTCATGGCACCTAACTGCATCACAGCAGACATTGGCACATCAACTGACTCTCGAATTCACATACTGTTTCTGTAAAGGAAGAAATGCATCATTATATCAATAGATGTGTGATGTGCTCACCGTTTTTCTCCCTAGACTTCAACCGCTGAGGATGAATATGAGATGGAGACATCCTCCCGTGTATAGACCCCTGGTGGACCTGGCGACAATGGAGGACAGACACTTTATCCTAACCTACAGACTTGATAGGGCCACAATCCAAGAACCTAGTGCCCATTTGGAGCCAGACCTGATTTCAGCTATCCGCCAGCCCACAGGTATCCCCCCTCTTGTGCAGGTCCTGTCAGTGCTCCATTTCGAGGCAAGTGGTTCATTCCAAGCGACAGTGGACATGGCATCAGGGATGTCACAGCCTATGTTCTCAAAAGGGCTGACCAGAGTGTTGTCTGCCCTATTGAAACACATGCGCAGCTACACCGTATTCCCCCAGGTAGAGGATTTGGCCACAGTGAAAGCTGACTTCTATGCCCTGAGACATACCCCCAACATCATTGGTGCCATTGATGGTACACATGTAGCATTTGTCCCCCCCAGGAGGAATGAACAAGTGTCCAGGAATAGAATAAGATATCACTCTATGAATGTGCAGATGGTGTGTTTGGTGGGCCAGTACATCTCCCATGTGAATGCCAAGTATCAAGGCTCTGTGCATGATGCCTTCATCTTGAGGAATAGCAGCATTCCATATGTGATGTCTCAACTCCAGAGGCTCCGGGTGTGGCTAATAGGTGAGCCCATGGTCCCCACCCAGTTGATGTACGTATATGGGTGTGGGGTTGTCCCTAAGTGTGAGTGTATGGCTAACAGGTATCCCTTGAATATTTGCAGGTGACTCTGGTTACCCCAACCTCTCCTGGCTACTGACCCCAGTGAGGAATGTCAGGACAAGGGCAGAGGAACGTTACAATGAGGCACAAGGGGGGACAAGGAGGATAATTGAAAGAACCTTTGGCCTCCTGAAGGCCAGGTTCCGGTGCCTCCATCTGACAGGTGGATCCTTGTACTACTCACCCAAGAAGGTGTGTCAGATCATCGTTGTATATTGCATGTTGCACAACCTGGCCTTGAGACGCCAGGTGTCTTTTCTGCAGGAAGATAAGCCTGGAGATGGTCTTGTGGCAGCGGTGGAGCCTGTGAACAGTGAGGAAGAGGAGGCAGAGGAAGAAGGTGTGGACAACAGAAGATCAATCATACAACAGTACTTCCAGTGACACACAGGTAATACACAGTAACTTCAATTTCCATTTCAGTTTTGTGTTGGACATTGTACATGGCAGCCTGATTTCCCATATTGTATGGTCACTTACTGTACCCTTTTGCATCTCTATTTTCAGATCTCTGTGCCCCACTCTGGCTCCTGGTGTGTTCCCTGCTGCCCACTATAGGTCATACCTATGTATACATGACTGTACAGTTGAATTGCAATGTTTACAGCTTGTTAAACAAATACATATTTGAATCAATTGACAGACTCCATACTTGTATTAGTTCCAAGGGTGTTTATTTATGTGCAAAAAAGTAGATTGGTATTGCAATGGGCTGGGTTGATGATGGAGGAAAGTCCACGGTAGAGTCCAGTCTATTGGTATCACAGGTGCATTGTCCAATGGGGCATAGGAAAGGGAGCAATAGCAGTTCAAGGTGGACAGGATAACAGAGTGGGACACAATGGTGACAATCAGGAGAGTCTTATTTCCTGGCGGGGGACTTGGCAATGTTCTTTGGCTTCTGCCTAGATCACAGGGACCTTTTGCATGGTGGTTCACCATCTGCAGGGGGAGGAGTGCTGGTGGCTTGTTGTTCCTATGGCAGGTCCTCCTGTCCACTAGCGCCAGCAGAGGTGGAGGGCTGTTCTTTGGTTTGGCTAGTGTCAGGGGCCCGTTGGTGTGCCGCTGCCTCCCTCATGGTGTTGGTCATGTCTGCCAGCACCCCTGCAATGGTGACAAGAGTGGTGTGGATGTGTTTGAGGTCCTCCCTGATCCCGAGGTACTGTCCCTCCGGCAGCCACTGGGTCTCCTGCAACTTGTGCATTATCTGGCCCATGGTCTCCTCGGAATGGTGGTATGCTCCCAGGATCCCTGCAAGTGCCTTGTGGAGAGTGGGTTCCCTGGGCCTGTCCTCCCTCTGTCGCACAGCAGTCCTCCCAGCTTCCCTGTTGGCTTGTGCCTCTGTCCCCTAAACCGTGTGCCCACTACCACTGACCCCAGGTCTCTGATTGTCTTGGGTTTGTGGGGTTGCCTGGGGTCCCTGTAGTGGTGGACACACTGCTGATTGACGTGTCCTGGGGACAGAGGTATGGGCCTGCTAGGTGGGTGCTGTGCTGGTGTTTCCTGAGGGAGGTGGCTTTGTGGTGGTATGGGACTGTGGCTGGGTAACCGACTGTCCAGAGGTCCCTGATGGGCCAGGTTGGTCATCGTGATCCAGGCATGCAGAGCTGCTGTCATCACTGTGGGCCTCCTCTGGGGGGGGCTGAATATTGGTGGCACCCCCTCTCCGGTGAAGTTGAGTGGGGGTCCTGTGGGGATGAAATGTAGTGTTATTGTATCTGTGTGTGCCATCTTGTGCATGGGTATGTTTCCCTCTATGGTTGTTATTGGCAAGGCAGCTTTGGGTTGTGTGAGTTGTGATTTGATTGGCTAAGTGATGGACACTAGTGTGCATGCTGTGGTGATAGGTGTCCATGTAGGTCTGAGATAGGTGTCCATATATTGTTGTTGTATGCAGGGCTTGGTATTGGGATGGGTGGGTTGTGATGGATGGGGTATTTGTGAGGTAGTGGAGTGATGGGGGTGAGGGTAGGGGTCGGAGTTTGTGATGGCATGCAGGTAGGGTGGGGGGATAAAGTAGTAAAGATTTGACTTACCAGAGTCCAGTCCTCCTGCTACTCCTGCGAGGGCCTCAGGATGCATGATTTCCAAGACTTGCTCCTCCCATGTTGATAGTTGTGGGGGAGGAGGTGGGGGTCCACCTCCAGTCCTCTCTACAGCCACCTGGTGTCTTGCTACCATGGAACGCACCTTCCCCCGTAGGTCGTTCCACCTCTTCCTGATGTCATCCCTTTTTCTGGGGTGCTTTCCCCTGGCGTTGAACCTGTCCACGACTCTCAGCCATAGCTCCATCTTCCTTGCAATGGACGTCTGCTGCATCTGTGATCCGAATAGCTGTGGCTCTACCCGGATGATTTCCTCCACCATTACCCCTAGCTCCTCCTTTGAAAACCTGTGGTGTCTTTGTGGTGCCATAGGTGTAGTATGAGTGGTATGTATGAGGGTGTGTAGGGTGATGTGTTGGGGTGTGTAGTGTGAGGTGTGTGGATGGTGTATTGGTGATGGTATTATGTGGCTCAGATTGAGTGACTGCTCCTGGCTTGTCTCTCTCTCAGTTGGCAATATTTTTTTCATTGTAAGGGATTGGGGGTAATGTGGGTGTATGTTTTATATTGGATTGGGTGTGTGGGTCTGGTGTGTGTATGTGTGTCAGGTGTGTAGTTTGAATTGTCCAATTTGGTGTAGTTTTGTTAGTGTGTGTGTATTTTGAGCGCGGGCGGTGTGTACCCCCAATGGTTTCCCGTGGTTGAAAGACCGCTTCAGTGATTCGTGGGTCCTGATGCTGTGGGCATATTTCTGTTGGCGTAAAGGTGTGGGTTTTGGTACCGCCAATTCATCACTGACCTTTGGGCTGCGGGTGTGTGTATAGTGGCGGAATTCTTCTGTGTGGGTCATAACACCTGTAACAGTATACTGCCACAGTCACGGTATCTTGGCAGCCACTTCTCAGCAGGCTAACTGTAGCATTATAATGATATCCCAGGAATTGGAATGAGAAGGCAAAGCAAGCCTAATCTGTACAGACAACAAACACCATTACAACTAGGATTGTACTCACAGGTAAACATCATAACGTCACACAGCAGTAGTAAATAATCAATGTCTCTTTCAAGACTGTTCTTAAAAAAAGTCATTCTGCAAGACTAATGAAAAAGGAACAACCAAATTAATTATTTATTAAGAATGTAGGGCACAAACAAGAATGCATATATAACACAAGCAATTATGAGTGCAGTTGAAAACACAGTAGAAATTCTTAATAAAAGCACACTTAAATAATTAAAGTTTTGAAGGCTTCATGTAACACAAGAAAAATGATGGAGCATGCTTGAACTTCAGGAGCTTTGTACTATACAAAAGAAATACACTTGAATACAGATTAGTACAAAATGGTACATTTACCAAAACAGTGAGAGGCCAAGAAGAATACAAGGAGAGCGGAAGAGAGAATAATGCTCCAAATAAAAAAGCATAGATAAGGCATGCAACATGTGCATGGGACAAAAAGGCAATGCTAGATACAGAGGTCAAGCAATAATACCATAAGGAGGGGTACAACAATTTTAAAGTAAAAGATGCAGAATGAACAAAGCACATACTTTGCAAGCAAGGTAGAAATATTCTGTAGATAAATATGACAACATAGATACAAGGAACCCAGGGCCATATGTACGTAGATTTGTTTTGGTTTCAAATTATATGATTCACTGAATTGTGCCATTTGCAACAAAAAAAAAGCATCTTCCTATGTACAAAGTCTTATTTTATGATTCAGTACATGAGTTTGCAACTCACTATTAGGAAGGGGTGTGCCAAGGGCATCCCTTCCTAATAGCGACTCTCAGGGGTACGTGTGATTGATTTGCGATGTAGAATGTAGTTGCAAAGCAATTGCAGTTACCATCAATTTCAAACCCATTTGCAAATGGTAATAGGTCCCAAAGGGTCCCCTTCCCCTTTATGAACGGGTGGCAAATTTTTTTCAGAGCAGGCAGAGGTACCGCGGACTACTGTGTACTGTGAAAAAATGAAAAGGAAACATTTAGGCCCTCTTTATGAACAAAGTGGTCAAAACCGCGCTGCGGGCGGTAAAAACCGCTAACAGAGGAGAGGTCCGGACCGCCAAATAATGAACTAACTGAAACACAGACATCCTGAAAACCACCCACCGCCAGTAGAGGAGTGCCGACAACGACAGTAGAGTCTGCCCACAGGCCGACGGAAGGGCCCAACCCTTCCATCAAATAATGAATCACTAGACTGCCGTCAGTTCTGGGGCGGGAACCACCGCCACGCAAAGCCAGGCAGAAACAAACCCAATATAAGGAAACACTCACGGGAGGCACTCACAACACATCAAAGCAGACATGGATAGAGAGCGGCAGATCATGCCAGCCCTGCTCCTTGCCATATACCTCCACGACTGAGACTGCCGATGAAGACGATGATAGTAAGTACCCCAACCTACGAAACAAGGGAGGGAAGGGCACAGTTACATACCCACCCACTCCACCCACCCTGCAACGCTCCCACAACCCTTCACAGCAGCACAACCCATACACCCCACAGTAAGAGGTACTTCCCTGACACAAGGCAAATCCAACCTGACCATAGTACATACAATTGCCCCACACCCACAAACAATGAAACGAGAGACCAGGGTTCAAGAGTGTGCCGCCAAAACACAGGCCACACATAAACTTTTAATGCAGCTCACAGAGCTAACTATTCACATTAAGGCCAATGGCCAGTCCATAGTGCCAGATGTTTTTGGGCTACAATGGCCCCAACCTGACTCCCAAAAATGCTACGCTACTCCACCTTATGGGGCAACAATGGGGCATCCAGGCACCTCAGGGAACAACGGCAGGGGGTGGAGATTTGTGACGGGGTGGAGCTTGGACTTGCGTTCGGAAGGTGGAGGGGGTTTGGCTTTGGCTTTGGAAGGTGGGGGTGTGTGCTATGACCGGGTGGAGCTAGATGGAATTGACTCTGGATGGGGCTTCTTCCTCTCTGGGGAAGGGGCTTGGGAATGTGAAGGGCGGACAGGCGCGGGCTGTGAAGTGAAACGAGTGGAAAGGGCAAAGAGGTGCGCACGTTTAGGGACAAGACAGGGTGGGCCAGTGGGTTGGAGGAGGTCAGCACGGGAGAGGAAACGTTTTTTGGGAGCAATAGGGTTGGGCCTGGAGGAGGGCGTAGGAGTGGAGGCAGAGGTTGTGGACGTAAGTGGTGTAGGGGTATGTGTTGTGGGTGCAGGTGACTGGACTGTCTTCTGGGTGTCTTGGGGCATTTCTGTGTTTTTGGAGGAGTAGAGGTGGAGACAGTAGGAGAAGACAGGCTGCCAGTGTGGATGTATGTTGTGTGGGTTTCTGCAAGTCTGGTGAGTGTGCTGCATGTGTCAACTACAGTAGTTGTGGTGAGTGCAGGTGTGGTGTCTGGGGTGCATGTATGGATGTCTACTATTGTGGCGAGTGCAGGAATAGGCTCAGCAACAGTGACTGAAGGTGCAGTGCCTGGGGGTGTGCATGTAGAGGAGACAGACAGGGAGGCGGAAGAGGTGGGCACACTAGGGGAAGTGGATGTTGCTGTGTGTGCATGTGTATGTTGGCTGTGTGAATGCTTGTTGTGGGAGGTGTGGTGCTTGTGTTTAGAAGTGTGCTTCTTGTGTGTTGAGGTGCTTGACTGCGTGTTGAATTGTGTGCTTTGGAGGGGTAAAGGGAGGGGGTACGGAATGACCAGGAAAACTGGCTGCCGTCAAAGAGGAGGTTAGAGCCTGAAAAGATCTCTGTAGGCCAGACACGGCACTGTGAATGCCATCCAGATAGGCATTAGTCTGCTGCATCTCTGATGCTAGCCCCTGGATGGCATTGACAATGGTTGTCTGCCCTACAGAGATGGTTCTCAGGAGGTCAATAGGGCGGTGATGACATGGGGGTGTTGGAAGATGATACTGTAGGGGTGTGTCCACTAGGGTCCCCCACCGCCAGGGGCCCCCATCGGAGGAGATATCAGATTCACTACCTCCAGTGGTAGTTGCCTCCCCCGTGGTAGTCCCCTCGCGCTCCAACCCACTGGCCCCCTTGGCGTCGGATGACTTTGCCTCTGAGGATCCATGGGCTGCTGTATCCCTACTCGCCGGTGCCTCAGCTCCCTCGCCAGATGATGCTGATGTACACAAACAACACAAGAGAACAGTGATGGGGAGACAAAACAGGAGAGACACTTGTAAATAGCTGAAAGGAGTGAACATAGTGGCCATACATACACCCACCCAGAAGAACCTCCAACAGGCAGCACCATCCACTATGCCCATGGCCATGCCCCTGACTAGTGATCAGAACCCTGCTCTACACCCATCCCCTAAACTACCTGAGGACCCGATGTGTAGGAGACCTGACCCAAACACACCTACACCCTACGGGGGCCATCATGTAGATTTACATCAGTCAGAGTCCCTGCAACTAAGCAGCATAAACCCTAATGCACACACCATCAAGGGTTAAGATTGTGATATGTGTACTCACCCCCATGTGACTGCTGTGCAGCCTTCAAGCACCCATCCAGGTCTGGGTAAGCCACCGCCTGGATGCGTAGCATGAGGGGGGTCAGTGCCCGACGGGCACCCCTTCTACATTGGGAGGACTTCCCCAGCTGGACCTCACAGATTTTTCGTGCCCAGCGCCGCAGGTCCTCCCACCTCTTCCTCTAGTGAGTGCTCTGCCGGTTGTAGACCCCCAGGGTCCGCACCTCCCTGGCGATGGCATGCCAAAGTGCCCTCTTCTTGTGGGCACTGACCTAAAAGGGACACACAGAAATGTGACACAGCGGTCAGGCACTTGGAAAATATGTACAGCTGGCTATACGTCCACTATGGGACAGACAGTACTAACAGACTTACAGGGCATACGCATGCAGCATGTCATGAACCATGGCCCATGCAGGGTAAGAGGTGCACACATATGTACTTCCAACACCATCCATTACACACAACCATTGCCTCCAATCCCCTGACTCGCCAATACCTCTGGCCGTCCGTAGAGCTTGGCGTACAGGGGCAGGACTCAGTACACTAGCCTCTCCAATTCCTCCTGGTTGAAGACCGGGGCTCTTTCCCCTGCAACACGAACCACTTCCATGACCAGAAGCAGGACACAGCAGTACACTCAGTGGAGTACCTGCTTGCACGAGATCAAGGAGTCAAGTGAAGTTGAGGTAACAAATTCACGTATGTACCACGGCGGTGTGCACCGTCACCGCCGGTGGTGATCATGATTCACCAGGATTCCCCATTGGCATCCATGTTAACCACTGACTGTGTGAACATCAGTAAACACTGCGTTACGCTGTTACGTCAACCGCTAGCAGTATGAAGTTACTTCCACCACAACAGTTCTGAATTACAGGGGGCAGACATTTTGGCCTTAACTATGCATTAATAAAAATGATATCTGCACAATGCAGGCCCTATTGTTCACCTAACACACATGTGAACATTAACAATACTACACATGACAAACCCTGTTCAATCATTATGGTCTAGATGAAATTCTGTCAAAAACATTTAGGGGCATATTTATACTCCGTTTGCGCCGGATTTGCGTCGTTTTTTTTTACGCAAATTAGACGCAAAACTAACTCCATATTTATACTCTGGCGTTAGACGCGTCTAGCGCCAAAGTCCATGGAGTTTGCGTCACTTTTTAGCGTGGACACCTACTTTGCGTTAATGATATGCAAGGTAGGCCTTCCGGTCTAAAAAATTGACTCCGAGGCATGTGCGCCGTATTTACACTCCCGGGCAAAAATCACACCCGGGAGTGGGCGGGTCAAAAAAAATGACGTCCAGCCGCTTTTGCGTTGTTTTTTAGCTCCTGGTCAGGGCAGGTGTTAAGGGACCTGTGGGCTCGAAAGGAGCCCAGAGGTGCCCTCCCATGCCCCCAGGGACCCCCCCTGTCACCCTTGCCCACCCCAGGAGGACGCCTAAGGATGGAGGGACCCATCCCAGGGAACATAAGGTAAGTTCAGGTAAGTCATTTTTTTTTTTTTTTTGTGGCATAGGGGGGCCTGATTTGTGCCCCCCTACATGCCACTATGCCCAATGACCATGCCCAGGGGACAGAAGTCCCCTGGGCATGGCCATTGGGCAAGGGGGCATGACTCCTGTCTTTGCTAAGACAGGAGTCATTTCAATGGGGGTTGGGAGTTTAAAAAAATGGCGCAAATCGGGTTGAGGCGAAAATTTTGCCTCAGCCTGACTTGCCCCATTTTTTGGCGCCCAAGCTCCATATTCCCCTACGCCGGCGCTGCCTGGTGTACGTCATTTTTTTTCACGCACACCAGGCAGCTCCGCCGGCTAACGTCATTGAATAAATACGGCGCCCGCATGGCGCTTCAGAATGGCGTTAGCCGGCGTTAGATTTTTTGACGCACAACTGCGTTGGCGCAGTTGTGCGTCGAAAAGTATAAATATGGCCCTAAGCTTTTGAGTCCCTACAATCAAGTCAGCAGTGCTCAATGAATGACAATGTGTGCCTATGTATGTGTGTTCCTCACACGTGTTTCAGATCCCTCCTAGGTACCGACCATTGTGGCGAGGAAGGGCCCCATCGGTGTACAGACCACTTGCTGATTTGTGGACCATGGTGGAGCGTCACATCATAATCAATTACAGACTCACCTGTGCAACTATTCTCAAATTTTGTGCATTAGTGGATCCTGCACTGACTCCAGCAAATCGTAATCAGCATGCCATCCCTACTGAAGTGCAGGTGCTCTCTGCACTCCATTTCCTGGCCACAGGCTCATTTCAAGTGACAGTGGACATGGGTGTAGGATTTTTACAGCCAATGTTCAGCACGATACTGACAAGATTTCTACATGCATTTGTATGACACCTGCAGTCCTATGTGACGTTTCCTCAAAGTACTGACCTCGCTACCATCAAGTCTGACTTCTATGCATTTGCAAACATACCCCATGTGATAGGTGCCATCAATGGCACCCACATATCTATAATACCCCCAAGAGTCAGTGAACAGGTGTACAGATACAGAAAGAACTGTCACTCCATGAACATCCAATTGGTACGTACTGCAGACCAGTACATCTCACATGTGAATGCCATGTTCCCCGGTTCAGTCCATGATTCCTTTGTGCTGAGGAACAGTAGTGTGCCACACAAGATGGAACAAGTACAAGAGGACAGAGGGTAGATCATAGGTAGGTGTTTCTGTCACTAACTGCCACCTAGCAGACAGCCAGGCAGTCTGACTCAGAGGCTTGATAATGACTGCTCTGTTTTGTACCTTTTTCTAGGTGATTCTGGCTATCCCAACTTGCGTTGGCTCCTGACACCAGTGAGAAATACTGGGACAGATGCAGAGAGGAATTACAATGAGGCCTGTGGACGTACTAGGAGGATGATAGAGTGCACAATAGGTCTCCTGAAGGCTAGATTATGTTGTCTATATATCTCTGGGGGTTCCCTGGCCTATGGGCCTGAAAATGTGTGTAGAATAGTGGTGGCTTGCTGCATGATGCACAATGTTGCTGTGAGAAATTCTATCCCCCTCTTGGAGGTGGAGGGTGCTGTATATCCTGACCAGCTTCCTCAGAGAGGGGACGAGATTGATGGTGATAATGAGGAAGGGGAAGATGTCAATTCCAGGACCCCACTGATACAACTCTACTTCCAGGAACTATGTGGGACTAAGGACTGACAATGGTCCATACAATGAAACATACTGTCAGTGCTTTGTCATCTATGGGGGGTTTGAATCTACTATTTGCAACTGGGTCCAGGTCTGCATGGTACCTAATACAATTTAGTGGTTCTTTTTGTTATAACATTTAGGCACAACAACATGTAAGGTGAGTGTGTACTTTCATGCTATACATTACAAATAAAGTAAGTTGCATCCATTCTTCACTTTGTTCACACATTAGGAAAGGGGACAGTGTTACAGGTGTGATATGTGTTTTATTTGGTGCAGGGATTGAATAGTGCAATTACAGTGATGGCAGTTGGTCATGAGTGGTTGTCCTCAATGCCAACGTGGTGGCAGCCTTGTTGTAAGTATTGATGGGTCCATCAATGCTTACATGAGTTCCTATTGATTGTTAGCACTGTTTGTTAGTTGATTGTGTCAGATGGTTGGTGGGCAGAGTGTTGCAGAGTCACTTCTTTGAGGGGGGCTTGTTTTGGCAGGGGTTCCAGTCCCATATCTTGGCCTGAGGGTCCGTTTGCGCTCCAGCTGTTGACCTAGAGGGGATGACATGGTTGTTCCTTATGTTTCCTCTGAGGGTAGTTCGTGGAATGTTGCTGCTGATGCTGTCATTGTCCGGTCTGTCTCCTGTGCTGTAGTGGGGGCCTCCTGTCCTGTGTGGGTCTCAGACTGGGTTTATACAAGCTGCAGGAGTGCTCCTGCTATGATGGCCATTGTGGCGTTGTGCAGTTTCCACGGCTCCAGGGCCTGTTGGTGGTGTTCCTGCTGCATCCTCTGACTATGCTCCAGGGTGGATACTATCCGGGCCAATCTATCATGGGTATGCTGGTAGGCCCCCAGGACCTCAGAGATCACATCCTGGGCTGCAGCAACCATCCTGTGGCCTCCCCCAGGGGCCACTGATGCCCTTCCACTTAGCCTAGCCCCCTGTGCCTGTGTCCCCTGCACGGGTCTGGCAGTACCACTTGTACTGGGGCCATTGTCTTCCTGCCTGTTGGTAGGGGGTGACTGTGGCCTCTGTACCTGTGTTCTGTGGCCTGGATACACAGGTGTGGGGATGGTTGCCCTGGGCTGATTTTCTTGCCTGGGTGGTAGGGGTGTCAGTGGTATCCTGGGTGGGGCTGCTGGATGGTGACAGTCCAGGACTGTGTGAGGGGCCAGCCTGCTCAACAGTGTCCAGGGTTCAATTCCCAGTGTCCTGTGAGGTGCCTCTGTCTCCCTGGGGGGCACTGACACTCCTTGTCCTGTCCATCAGGGTAGCATGGGTGGTGGTGTCTGTTGGGGGCAATGGACATGTCTGTTACAAATGCATGATCGGATGGGGTGTACAGGGCTGGGCTGTTTTGTGCAGATGTTACACTTTGGGGCCATGCAGGGTGCCTTTGTGAGGTTTTCACTGCATTTTGCTTAAGATGTGGAGTTGCCTTGTGGGTGGTGTAGTGCCATTGTGAATCCTTGCAGGGGTAGGTGGCTGTGCACAGGGGGAGGGATGTGGGCATGTTAGTGGCTTGTGGACATGCAGGGTGACTGGATGCTGTCAATGTGGGCTGGGTGGGGCAGTGGTCCTGGTGTGTGCTGGAGGGGTGGGGTGGTGCATGCATTACAGGTGTGATGGATATGGGGTAATTGTAGACGACTTATCCAAGTCCATTCCTCCAGTGAGTCCAGTGAGTCCCTCAGGGTGCAGGATGGCCAGTACCTTTTCCTCCCAGTCAGTGTATTCTGGTGGTGTTTGTGGTGGTCCTCCCCCAGTCTTCTGGACTGCAATGTGGTGCCTGGATGCCATGGCCCTGACCTTACCCCGCAGGTCGTTCCACCTCTTGTGGATGTCGTCCCTGGTGCGTGGATGGTGTCCCACTGCATTGACCCTGTTGACAATGGTGTACCACAACTCCATCTTCCTGGTGATAGGTGTGTGCTGCCCCTGAGCCCAGAATAGTTGTGGCTCCACCTTCAGGATCTCGTCCACCATGGTCCTTAGCTCCCTTTCTGTGAAGCGTGGATGTTTGGGGGGGTGATATGGTGAGTGTGGTGAATGGTGTTGGGGTGGAATCGCGGTGAGGGTGCTCTTCTGTGGTTCGGTGTGAGTCTTGTGTATAGTGGCATTCGGTGTCTGCTTCTGGTGATCTCTGTCTTCGCTGGCCTACTTTCATTGCAAAGGATTGTGGGGTGTGTCTGTGAGTGCTTTATGGTGTTGCAGATGTGTGTCAGGTGTGTGGGTTTCTAGCTTATCCAATGTGTGCACTTCTTGCTGTTGGGTCCACTTGCCGCCCGTGGCGGTCTACACCGCCAATGGTCGTTTGGCTTCCACTGACCACCAAGGTGATTTGTGCATCATTATTTGGAGGGCAGGATGTGGGTGTGATTGGTGGTGGCGGGGTGGGAGGTCCAGCATTTCCACCGACATGGTCCTGGCAGTGACTGGTGTAGTGGTGATTTTTGGCAGATTCGGGATTTTGGTACATTATATGGCGGGTTTCTATTCACCGCCAACGGTGGTCTTCTGTTCACCGTTGCCAAGGCGGTCAGCTGTGTTTACCGCCGTGTTCATAATGACCACCTTAATTTTGTTTTGTAATGCATCCCGTTTTCCTTTAAGGAAAACAGGCTGCATTTAAAAGAAAAAAAATACTTTTTTTAAAAAGCAGTCACAGACATGGTGGTCTGCAGACCCCAACAGGCTGCCATCCCTGTGAGTGCAGCCGTTCCCAAATGGGTTGCAAATTGCGACCTGCCTCATGACTATTATTGAAGGAGGTCCCTTGCAACCCATTTGTGAATCACAAACAGTGTCTGAGACACTGTTGTACATCATATTTTATGACTTGCAATTTGTGAGTCGCAATACCTTACATTTGTACATGTTGCCCCTAATGACTGTAAATAGGAAGAAGACAGTAGATTGCAAGAAGGGGCAACAAGAACAATAGGCAGATAATGCAAGAGGTCAAATCGAGGAGACTGTGGAGTAGAGATAAAAATACAACAACTAATCCAAAATGACTAAAGGGTTACAAAGACAGGTAAACAAGACAGCAAGCAAAGGGAAATGCAAGTAAGGATATAAAGAACAAACTAGGAAGTAAATTAGAGAAGGTGCCGCTCAGTCGCTGCAGTTGGTTACTAGATAAAGGCAGTTAAGTTAGAAAAGCAAAATGAAATGCAGGGCTGCAAGTAAGCTGCATCAATCTGAACATGAAAATGGCAGATTTTGTTAGAAATAAGATAGTAATTGTTCAGCAAATAAACAAATGTGTCCTGGTACACAGTTTTACTAAAGAATGCATGGTCTAGGTCCTTAGGAGCTGGCAAATTATAAGTAGTTCCAGGTAACAGCATCCTCATAGTAGATGACTGGGCTGTACCAAACTAGTTACACATCTCTGTAATCCTGTTTCTTTGCAAGGCCTGCAAATGACACTCCTCTGGGGAGGTCTAGTTCTTCTGCTAAGTGGTTACCACATTTTATCAATACTTGACAGTGCAGTCTGGGTTATGTAGTTGAGGGAAACAATGTAGATAGTCCAATGTGTCTGTGATGGCAACTCCATGAAAACAGAAGTCATCCATGAGTTTTGGGTGTGTTCTGGTGTTGGTTTCCAGACTGCACCACGTTTTTTAGCAGCTACACTTAGAAAAATGGAATTTTAGCACTGAGCCCCTCTTTACAAGTCTGGCAGTACTAGGACTGCCAGATTCGTGGTGGCAGTTGGACAGCCGCCAATTCGGAGGTCCAGCCACTACATAATGACCGTGGCAAAAGCACCAAGGTCAGACCGCCGGCACCGCCACATTAAGACTGGCTGATGGCTTGGCAGTGCTGGCGGCCTCAATCCACCAGGGTAGCACTGCAAACAGCACTGCCCTGGAAAATTCTAAGTGCACTCTCTGCCGGCTTTCCCATGGGATTTGCACCCCATGGCCAGCCCCATCACGCTTTTCACTGTCTGCTTGGCAGACAGTTAAAAACTCTATGCATGCTGCTGCACCCGACTCACTGCAACATTGCTGCCTGCTCTATAATGAGCTGGCGTCAATGTTGTGATCTGTTTCCTGCTGGGCGGGTGGGCGGAAACCCTTTTTCCACCCGCTGACCCAGCGGGAAACTCATAATAGCCCTCGTGGTCAGATCACCGCAGTGGCAGTTTTCTGACCGGACGTTCCGGCGGACAGGCGTTTCCGTTAGTCGAAGTCGTAATGAGGACCCGAGTGTCATTCAATGAGAGCCATGCAGCTTGGAGTAAAAGCTATGCTGCCAATAAGTATATATACCAGTTATTTTTGGAGAGATAAAACTGAACCAGTCTGGTGGTCACAGATGGTGATGTCTTCAAACTTTATTATTTATTTGCCTTGCTCATGGGTCAGGCAGCTCTCTGCACCCTCCCCAGCTTCAGGCTCTCAGATGCTGGGAACATGACATTTTTGCTAATCATGCCTTCTCCGAAGATATATGTCTGCAGATTCAGCACCAGCCAAGCTCACAAGCAGCAGAGGAAGCAGAGATGGCACCATCTCCTGCTTGCCAAGAGTGCAATTTTCAAAGAAGAGCACAGGCTACAAATGAATGCTCCAATCTGTGCATGTGCGGATTGCGAATCTTGCAAACATCCCTAAAAGTAGACTGAGTGGTACATTTTTACTACACAGAAAAAGAGGGCTTTATTTTTTAGTAACTTCATGGCTATTGGGCTGATTGTGAATCCCCTGGAACATAGTTGGAAAACTACTAAGCCCAGAAATACTGATTTCAGCCTGATTTCAACTAAATGCTACAATTATACGCTAAATTCCCTGAATGGGTAATAGCCAAGCTTGTAATAACCAGTTCCTGCATATCTCCCCGATTACAGTTAGTTTAATGCTTGCATTAACCATCTGTTGTGGGCAGGAATTAAATTGGAGCATTGTGGTAAAACAGGCTGATGTGTGAGGGGGGAGGCTAATGAGTGAACATGTAGGCTGGGCAGATCCTGCAGTATTGGTAAGAGCATTGCATAATCCCTCCACGCGCTAGTTGTGGGACGGTCCATATGGGGGTTGTGCCCACTCTTGCAGGCCCTGCTCAAAAGTTCTGCACTTTTACTGGATGCCGTATCATAACTAATAGCTCCAGAAAAAATCCAAACTCTTGTGATGGGTGGAGTGGTATCCCATCCAAGAATACCACTCCTCCAACTATATATGCTATGTAGTCTGTAACAGTCTTAAAATGAACAACAATCTTGAGCAATTGCTAAATGAGATTTAAATATAAATTGTAGTAGGGGCTGAAATCAGTTATCATTATGTGTTTTCTGTGTTTATTCACTATGAGTTTTTAGATTTATGGGACTACTAGAATTAGGGTGGGAGTTTGCATAGATCATGCATAAGTGTTGGTTGTCACCCAGTATTTGACACTTTCGGGGTCATTCTGACCCGGGTGGGCGGCGGTCGCCGCCCGCCTGGCGGGAACCGCCAAATGGCCGCCCCGCGGTCAAAAGACCGCTGGGCCATTCTGACTTTCCCGCTGGGCCGGCGGGCGCCCGCCAAGGGAGCGCCCGCCGGCCCAGCGGGAAAGGGCCTTCAACACAGAGGCCGGCTCTGAATGGAGCCGGCGGTGTTGCAGGTGTGCAACGGGTGCAGTAGCACCCGTCGCGATTTTCACTGTCTGCTATGCAGACAGTGAAAATCATGCTGGGGCCCTGTTAGGGGGCCCCACGACACCCGTTCCCGCCATCCTGTTCCTGGTGGTAAAAACCGCCAGAAACAGGCTGGCGGGAAGGGGGTCGGAATCCCCATGGAGGCGCAGCGCCACCATGGAGGTTCAGCCCCGCCAGGGGAAATCCGGCGGGAAACCGCCGGATCCCCTTTTCTGACCGCGGCGGTATGGGCAATGAAGCACCGCAAGCCTGTTGGCGGTGCTTCCGTTGCCCGCGGCCCTGGCGGTTTTGGACCGCCAGGGTCGGAATGAGGGCCTTTGTCTAGAAGACTATTTTTTAGAATACCAGCTTGTTAACTGGTTGCACAAACTAAGGTCTGAGGGTACCACCTGTCAGTGTTGCCACCCAGTTGCAGATTAAAGCTTTCCATTCAGGGAAAGGTATGAGGCTACTGAGCATAACTAGACAACCAGTCAAAAAATGGGAACCATGGATTTAGTTAGCAATGATCAAATCAAAGCCTACTAATCTCCCTTCTCTTCAGGGGGTGATTGAAACACCCTCTTTCCATTTCTACTATACTAAGTTGCTACTATTTTTGGCTCACACTTTTTGCAGAGATAATATAGAAGTAATATTAATATATGGTTTGGGTACAATATCCCAGCACCATTTTAATACAGCCTGTTAAATGCTAAAAGCATTGGCATTCGTTTAATTATATTGGGCTGTTAATGGTTTGATGGCTCTTATTGTTTTTTTCAATAAGGAGATAATAAATCTCCCATCTGTTCAAAGGAAAATGGGAGGACTAAAGTTATAGAAAGCTTTGTTGACAATGCAAAACTGTTTGAATGTCACAACGCTTGGCATTGCAAATGGTTAAACACAGCCGTTTAATGATGGGGCATAGTGGAAAGTAGTACCGGATGTACTAAGATTCGATTTGCAAAACTGGTAATAAATACATCTCAAATTTTTGCATATCAAGTCTATTTTATTAACCAACCGATGAACAAATAGATTAGTTTGAAAAATTGAGAATTGGAATGTCTCATTCTGTGTTATGTAGTCTGTTATTGAAGTGAATCTTATTTAACTCTGATGTGGTCCCCTTAGGAACCTTTTTAGGAGCTTGTGGTCTCTTATATGAGAAGCTGTGACCCTATAAGTTTATAGAGATGAATTTCTAGCCTAATGGCTTCGACATTTTATACACATCTGTATGATGGACACAAATCTTTTATTCAAGTTTTTATTATATTCTACGACTCTTTTTGTATTTTAAGTATGTTCAAAGCCTTAGTGTTAAGGAACACACTATTGACATTTATCTGATTGCCGGCTACAGGGTTTTATTAATACTATGTATGATTGTTATTATGAATTTTAATAGCTCAAATTTCATTATGGAAGATTGTCATTTCGAATTTTAATGGTCTACATTTTTAGACCGAATGAATATAAATAAAATAAAAAAATGTCTCATTCAATAAACATTAATTAGGCAAGTCGCAATTGGCCACAGACTAGGAATGGTGATGATCACAGAGATGATGGCCTGCAAAAGACTGCAGATACACAGCAGTGTGCCTCCATTTAAAACATGAAAAATATTTTTGTTCAAATTAGCCAATTTTCCTTAAAGGATTATTATTATTTTTTTAATCATGTTTAAAGGTTTCTGTTAGAGTTGGCAGTGGTTTACTGGACTCCTGTCTACTTCTCCTGAAACTGCCACCTCAGCTCAGAAAGCAGAAGGTCCAAGAGAGGACTTATTCTCTTTTGCGAATGATTTACCACCCCAACTAGGGAGTTGCTAATTTTTCATTGGTTTGTGGCTGGAATTACAATCATGAGCCATTGATGTATCAGGTTCCAAATCAGTATTTTGAAGTGTTGCCCAAAATTCACCTTCCAAATAGTGATTCAGAAACAATTTCCAAACCCATGTAGCAGCTCAGAAAAACCTTCCAAAATGCTAAATGAATTCAGTAAATCAGAAAAAATATTTTAGTAGTTACAAAACCTTACATTCAGTAACTTGCAGACTTTTCGATTGGTGAAACACTTGCTAATCTAGGCCTTATTTTGGTTAAATATTACCTGGGGACAAATTACACATAGGGCTCAGTGTCCCGTTTGAGACATTGTGCACCTTTAGCGGGTGGGTCAGGCACAAACAGGAACAGTGCAGCCTATTACAATAAGGTCCTCATTATAACCCTGGTGGTCGGTGACAAAAAGCTTTACACTCTACTTCATTTGCTTTGATCGTCATTGCAACACATCAACATCTTTCTTGGCATAACTGAACAAGTCTTTCTGTGAGAAGGCTTCCATAAAATAACTGTATTATATATTACTTTCTTAGCACACTAATGCCAGTGATGTTGCCTTATGTTTCTGAGGCTGAGCTCAGCTGGAGAAACAAAAGGCTGGTTAACGCTATTTTCGTCCTGTGAAGTGAGATGCCCTCAGTCTATAGGACTTCCTTGCTGGGCTGCCCATGCAAAGGAATTCCCCACTGCGCATCTAACCATCTTGGCAGACAAAGGGTGTCATTGGGTCTCTTATACCTGGCCACAATTATAAGGTTGCAGCTTCCTGTGAGCTCTGTGGTACGGAAGGTGTTGCTGGCATTCACTGTGCGTGCAGCCTCTGAGTCCCCACCTCTCCTCCTCCGTGTGACATAGCACATTTTATTTTGGACAGTGATTCTAGGTATTAGAGTCAGAGAGGATCTAGGAGAAAGACTATGATAGTTTAGGGGTGTATGCCGGTAAAATCTGTTACACATAGTTTGGTGGAGTTTTTGACGAACTCTGCACTCCACGTGAAGCACAGAGTGGCAAAACTCTCCCTGTGAAGTGGAGTTTTCCATCCACCCCTAAGGGCCACATGGGAGATCAGCCAACTAACCCTTGGAGTACACCTTGTCCTGGATATAATTGGAAACAAATGCAGCCCTTCAGCCCTTCAGGTGTCCCCACAGGTCTCAAACAGCAGATGCAGTCCTCCTTCTGCTCTTCAACAGGTAGACTAGTTCTGAAGAAGGTGTCTTGGGGTGCCACATTTATAGTTGACACTAACTAGTAGGTGGGGATAACTCCTGTCTCCTCCTTAACATTGAGTAAAGGTTCCCAGGGGAAAGATACCCCAATTCTGATTTGCCCTACTGCAAGCAATCCTGCAGAGCACCTTTGTCATAATATCCAAGAAAAGGGGATCCCCTTCTCCATCGTGAAGAGCTTGTGTGTCCACCCAGATATGTGCCCAGAAAATAAGTAAACCCCTCCTTTGTAGTCAGCCAGGACTGGCTCTGCTGGTAGCTTCCCTCCCAATGGGTTTCGAGCTGGCCCGACTGGGGGAATAAAGGGTTGCCTTCACCTGGGTCCATCCTAATTGGTCTTTCTGAAAGGAGAGTACAAAATCTCCCAACACTAGACCATTGATTCTGTCATAGGAGCAGTGTCCACACCTCATTAAGGTCAAGCACTGACTTTGCTGCTGCTCTTAGGCTGACGCAAGTTAGACTCCAAGGGCTTCAAGAATGGAAAATATAATTTTCAAAAAGTTACTTTTCCTTAATATTTTTTTAAAATCAACGTTTAGTAAAAAAAAGCAGTTTTAATAAAGATGAAAACAGACCCTGAGTGACTATTTTAGCAATTTCCTGTCAAAAGTTAGAAATTGAAGTTTAAGATCTGTACTTCGACATTTTCTAGGATCCAGTTACAGCCTTGCTATTGAAAATAGCTTTTGGGGGATAGCCACTGAAAGGAAAAGCCAATTTTACTGTTTATGGCATGTTCTACTTTAGAATATTCTGCTCTACGACAATTGTCGCAGCACCAGGATACCAGTTTATGGTTTCAGTTGTGCGTTATAAATGTTTATACAATACAATACAATACAATACAATACAATACAATACTATTAAATATCAGACAACTTACTTTGTCTGCACCAAGGTGACATTGATATTTAGAAGCAGGGTATCCTGACTCAAGTAAAGATATATTTTGACAGTTCAGACAGCAAGCTTTTGTCTACCATTGCAGTCAGAATACAATGGTAGGCATGAAGCCAAAATTTCATTGTTGTATTAGTAGATGTCACAATAGGTGCTCTAGCCATGAGTATTTCTTACAGTAGAGTTAAATATGCACATATGGGAGTAGCCAATATTTACATATTGTATGGGTCAGGGCACATACACTGCACACTTGATAGCAGTTCTCTATGTGAACAGTCTAAAAAACAGCAGTACAATTCAGATGAAAAATGGTGCAGTGACCACTTAAGAAGGGTCATTTTTTACCTAAACAAATAAAACACTTGGTTTATAAACTAAACGCTACAGACATATAAAAAAAAACCTCAGTGCCATGCTAACCATTAACTGACTCTTAATCATTAAGCAAGATGCAATGTTTGTTGAGCCAAAAAAAGTCACATTAAGCTTACCATATTTATTAAACAACAAGATTAAATCACTCTGCTTTGAAATCAATTGACCAATATAGCAAGTCCAATTCATTAATAAGACACTGCGTTATTTATCTTCTTGACATGTATTTAGAGTGCCATGTCATATCTGCAGAGACATATAAATGTTATAAGTTTCTATTTCCACAATAAGAAAATTCTGAGTGGCAGGTAGTTTTTCTGACTAAGGCGGTCATTCTGACCTCGGCGGTAAAAGGCTCTTACCGCCGGTCAGAAGTCCGCCATTCTGCGGCCGCGGTAAACCGCCACGGTCATTCTGACCCACAACTTCCAAACCGCCAAAAACCCGACATCCACGGAAGGCCGCCTCATCAGCGGTCAGCGATAAACTGGAGATGACCAAACCTCCACCGTCACGCCAACACAAACACGCCCATGCCATTACGACCCACGAATCCACGCGGCGGTCTTTCAACCGCGGTATTCCATTGGCGGTACACACCGCCGCGCTCAAAATACACACACCTTTACAAAACACAGCCACATTGGACAATTCGAAATACACACACCTGATACACATACACACACCACACCCACACATCCAATCGACTATAAAACACACACCCACATCACCCACAAACCCCCACTACTAGAAATTCGGAGAGAAGGCGAGAGAGAGAGAGAGAGAGAGAGAGAGAGAGAGCACAGCTATCGCAAACCCCAACACACAGAGGAACACAACATCATCACCCACACTACATCCACACACAAAACACCACACACCACCACACACACCACACTCATCACCACAAACACCACCCCACACCACCCCATGGCACCCCAAAGACACCCCAGGTTCTCAGACCAAGAACTCAGGGTCATGGTGGAGGAAATAATCAGGGTAGAGCCCCAGCTATTCGGCACACAGGTGCAGCACACCACAATAGCCAGGAAGGCGGAGCTATGGCAGAGGATCATCGACAGGGTCAACGCTGTGGGACAGCATCCCAGAAACCGGGAAGACATCCGAAAGCGCTGGAACGACCTACGGGGGAAGGTGCGGTCGATGGTGTAAAGACACAACATCGCTGCGCAGAGGACTGGCGGCGGACCCCCACCCACTCCACCCGAATTCACATCATGGGAGCAAGAGGTCTTGAACATCCTGCATCCTGCGGGCCTCGCTGGAGTAGGCTGAGGAATGGACTCTGGTAAGTCTAATCCCAAATACTTCACCCCCCCCAACCACCAGCATGCCAACCCGCACCCCACCCTTACCCCCAACCCCCCAGCACACATCCTCCCTGCCAATGTCTCACCAGCACAACCCACCCAACACAACACCAATCCCTGAATGCCAACACAAACCATGGACACCCATCACCCAAGCATGACCACTGCACATACCCATCCCCCCCCCAAACCACCCTCACAACTCCTCCCACAAGGGAATGCCAGCACTGGGGGACAAGGGCACCCACAAATCGCACGCCATGGCACACACAGAAGCAATAACCATACTCTTTTACCCCTGCAGGGCCCGAACGCCAACACACCGGCCAGGAGGGTCCAGATTTGTCCATCCCGCCCCCAGAACAGGCCCCCAGTGATGACAGCAGCTCTGTCGACCTAGAACCTGATGACCAGCCCGGACCATCGGGGACCTCTGGACAGTCGGTTCCCCACACACAGACACAGGCCACAGCAGACCCAACCCCCTCTGGGAATACCAGCACAGCTCCCACCCAGCGGGCCCATGCCTCTGTCTCCAGGACGCGTCAATCAGCGGTGTGTCCGCCACTGCAGGGCACCCAGGCTGACCCACCACCCCAACAACAACAGGGACCTGGGGGCAGTGGTAGTGGGCACACCGTCCAGGGGACAGAGGCCCGGGGAAACAGGGCAACTGGGAGGGCTGCTGTGCGAGAGGGGGTTGACCGGCCCAGGGAATCCACTCTCCAAGAGGCCCTCACCACCATCATGGGAGCATACCACCGCTCCCAGGAGACGATGGCGACGGTACTGGCCAGGTTCCAGGAGATCCAGGCACAGCAGGAGGAACGGTACATGGGGTTCAGAGACGAACTCAGGAGCATCGGTACCGCAATGGGGACCATCGTCCTGGCCCTCAACCAGATAGTCACCACATTGCGGGACCATGTGGCACCCCAAAGGGCCCCTGTCACCAGCCCGGACGCCGAACAGCCTACCACCTCCGCCGGCGCTAGTGGACAGGAGGCCCCCACACCACGACAGGCCACCAGAACCCCACCTCCTGCTGAAGATCAACCACCCCGCAAGCGGAACCTGAGATCACACAAGAAGACAGAGTAGGATGCCAAGACCCCCGCCAGCCTAAGATACCCCCTGATGTCATCCCACTGTCCCACATTGTCACCCTGTCCAACCTTGAACTGCCCCTGCTCCATTCTTCCACAGGCATATGGACATTGCACCTGTGCTACTGAGAACTGGACTCTGCCATGGACATTACTCCACCCCCACCCATCACCGTTTTACTATCATGGACCTATACGCAGCACTTAAAATAAATCACCAATTGCACTTCAAATGTCAGGAGTCTGCTTGTATTCTTTACAAATGTATTACACATAACGGTGCAATAATGTTCATTTACATTGTGATGACAACATACCAGTGTCAATAAGCATTAGTCCATGGGCAAACAAAGCAGAAGTCACGCTGTGGGTCATACAGCTCTGAAAAGGGAAGGGAAAGTCAAAAATCAGTGAAAAGGAACTGGGGGGAAACACAGAAAGTAGAGATGCAGGAGGCCAGAGGTAAATGTAAAATGGCGTGGGTGATTCTTACCTGGGTGCTACTGAAAATACTGTTGTATAACTGTGTCCCTGTTGTCCGTGTCGTCCCCGTCGTCTTCCTCCTCTTCACTCTCCACAGGCTCCACAGCTGCTACAACACCACCATCTGGACCATCCTCCTGCAGGAAAGGCACCTGGTGTCGCAATGCAAGATTGTGAAGCATACAGCAGGCCACGATGATATGACACACCTTCTTTGGTGAGTACATGAGGGATCCCCCTGTCATATGCAGGCACCTAAACCTGGCCTTCAGGATCCCGAAGGTCCATTCTATAATCCTCCTAGTTCGCCCATGTGCCTCATTGTACCGTTCCTCTGCCCTGGTCCGGGGATTCCTCACTGGGGTCAATAGCCAAGGCAGGTTGGGGTAACCAGAGTCACCTATTAGCCACACACGGTGTCTCTGTAGCTGTTCCATCACATAAGGGATGCTGCTATTTCGCATGACATACGCGTCATGCACTGACCCAGGGAACTTGGCATTTAGATGGGAGATGTACTGGTCAGCCAAACAGACCACCTGGACATTCATCGAATGGTAACTTTTTCTATTTCTGTACACCTGCTCATTGTCTTTTGGGGGTTCTAAAGCCACATGGGTCCCATCAATGGCACCAATGATGTTGGGGATATGTCCAAGGGCATAGAAATCACCCTTCACAGTAGCCAAATCACCCTCCTCAGGGAAAACAATGTATCTCCGCATGTATTTCATCAGGGCAGACAACACTCTGGACAAAACCTTAGAAAACATAGGCTGAGACATCCCTGATGACATGGCCACTGTTGTCTGAAAAGACCCACTTGCCAAAAAATGGAGCACTGACAGCACCTGCACCAGAGGGGGAATCCCTGTGGGTTGGCGGATGGGGGACATCAGGTCTGGCTCCAGCTGGGCACACAGTTCATGTATAGTGGCTCGGTCAAGTCGGTATCGAAGTATAATATGTCGTTCTTCCATTGTCGACAGGTCCACCAGCGGTCGGTACACGGGTGGATTCATCCTTCTCCTCGCAAGTCCCAGCGGACGGTGCCTAGGAAGGACAACATGGAGCACAGAGTCAAGCAACCCTCAGGTTCGTTCCCACAGCTTGCACAGTACACAAATCGCTAGGCATTGAAAGGCTTGTATGATTGGCAATGCAAGGCCTAGGCCTGTGTGACGCAGTAGAAATCATGCCATGTGGGCCCTTGAAATGGCGGCTGCCTGACCTGTGAAGTGTGACAGTGGGATGTGAGGTCACTGCGCTGGCGTGGCTCACCGTGGCGGTAGGCGGTCGAAGACCGCGGCGCAAATCAGCATTGGTTAACATTTAACCCTATGGGTCTCAGGAGCCAATGACGATGTGCGCCGGCGGTCGCGGTACGCACCGCCGCGGTACGCACCGTCGCGGGCGTGACTGCCATTTTCTATCTGCTTAATCACTCAAGACCTGATCATCCACAGGAGAGGACCTATACTGCAAGTGCTGCTGTGACCTCAGTCTGGAAGAGACAATGGCTGCTGCGAGTGGGGAAAGGGCCCCTGCCTTCACTTCAGAAGAGTTGGAGAAACTTGTGGATGGGGTCCTACCCCCGTATGCGCTACTCTACGGTCCTCCAGACCAACAGGTAAGTACAGTGGGTGCACGTTGAATGGGCTATGCCTGGGTTGTGTATGGTGGATGTAAGATGGTGGGGTGGGGAGCGAATGAGGAGTGCAAGGCACGACAGATGAGAGCATGTGCCACATGGCAGGGTTGGGGAGGGGGGGGCAATCACATCTAACATGCAGAAAAATGTTGAAATTTCCTTTCCCACCCTGTACATGTCAAATAGGGCAGCGCCCATCAGAAAGTCGACATTTGGCGTGCCATTGCCAAGGAAGTCCGGGCCCTGGGGTTCCACACAAGATAGGGCACCCACTGCCGAAAGAGGTGGGAGGACATCCGCCGCGAGACCAGGAAGACCGCCGAGTCACTGCTGGGGATGGCCTCCCAACGTAGGAGGGGTGCCAGTCGTACCTTGACCCCCCTGATGTCCCGGATCCTGGCGGTGGCCTACCCCGAATTGGATGGGCGCGTGAGGACATCACAGCAGACACAAGGGGGTGAGTACCAGCACATACTGCTATCTTTACGCGCAGTGGAGGTGCCTGGGTGGGGGAGGAGGGCTGTGGGTGACATTAGGCCAGGGCGCTTTCTCTAGTGTAGTCCCCTCCTTTAGGCATGGCCCTGTGCCCCGCCTCCCACCTCTGTAGGGTGCCAAGTACAGCAATCCATGGTCCAGCATCACCCATGTGCGCATATGTTGTCCATAGACCTGTTGGCCTAGTCACAAGTACTGAGTAGTGTACCCCGATTGCGCGGCATAGTGCATGAGGCTCCTGTGTCTGTCCTCTCCGCCAACAGTGTTGACAATGCATGCACTCAACCTGTTTTTATTTCTCCCCCCACCACTTTTTCTTTGTCTTCTTGTGCATGTGTGCATTAGCATCATCAGGCGGAGGAGAATTGGCATCGGAGCACGAGGGAGCTGCAACTCACAAGGCCCCGGTGGGCCATGGTACAGACACCGAGGTCACCAGTGATACGGAGGGCGAGGGGAGCACCACAACGGGGACCCGAGGTGACACCAGTGACACCGACACGTCCTCGGAAGGGAGCTCCCTAGCGGTGGCGGCAAGATCCGGGCCCCCCGCCTCTACAGGTACAGCCACCACCCAGCGCACCAGCTCCGCCCTCCCAGCAGCCCCTCAGCCTTCGCTCCGTGCCCGCTCGACCAAGAAGGCGGGCATCTCCTTCGGCCCAGGCACCTCAGGCCCTGCCCCTGTTACCCCTGCTGCCCTCAGTGCGGAGGTCATTGATCTCCTACAGACCATCATTGTTGGGCAGTCTACCCTTTTGAATGCCATCCAGGGGGTAGAGAGGGAGGTGCATCAACGATCGTTCAATGCTCTGGCCTCAGCACTGACGGCAGCCATTGTCCCTGTTTCCAGGCTCCCTCTTCTAACTGCCTTCACCCTGTCTCTGTCTCCTGTTCCTCAGCCTATCCAATCCACACCATCAGACCAGCCTGCACACACCTCAACACCCAAGGGCAGCTCATCCAGACATAAGCACCACAGATCACACAAGCATTCACCCAAGCAACACCCAGATGCAGACATGCCAACAGTCACTACCACCCCTGTGTCCCCCTCCTCCTCTTCTCCCTCCTCCCTACCTGTGACGTCTCCACTCACACCTGCATGCACACCGCTGATGAGGGCCCCGCCGTGCAGAAAGACACCGCTGAAGAGGGCCCCGCAGTGCAGAAAGGCACCGCTGAAGAGGGCTCCGCTGTGCAGAAAGGCACTGCTGAAGAGGGCCCCACCGTGCAGAAAGACACCGCTGAAGAGGGCCCCGCCGTGCAGAAAGACACCGCTGAAGAGGGCCCCGCCGTGCAGAAAGGCACCGCTGAAGAGGGCCCCGCCATGCAGAAAGACACCGCTGAAGAGGGCCCCGCCGTGAAGAAAGACACCGCTGAAGAGGGCCCTGCCGTGCAGAAAGGCACAGCTGAAGAGGGCCCGCCGTCTCAAGCACCGCTCCGCTGGGCCCTTCCTGTCAAGCACCGCTCCGCTGGGCCCCTTCCTGTCAAGCACCGCTCCGCTGGGCCCCGCCGTCTCAAGCACCGCTCCGCTGGGCCCTTCCTGTCAAGCACCGCTCCGCTGGGCCCCGCCGTCTCAAGCACCGCTCCACTGGGCCCTTCCTGTCAAGCACCGCTCCGCTGGGCCCCGCCGTCTCAAGCACCACTCCGCTGGGCCCCGCCGTCTCAAGCACCACTCCTCTGGGCCCTTCCTGTCAAGCACCGCTCCGCTGGGCCCCGCCGTCTCAAGCACCGCTCCGCTGGGCCCTTCCTGTCAAGCACCGCTCCGCTGGGCCCCGCCGTCTCAAGCACCGCTCCGCTGGGCCCTTCCTGTCAAGCACCGCTCCGCTGGGCACCGCCGTCTCAAGCACCGCTCCTCTGGGCCCTTCCTGTCAAGCACCGCTCCGCTGGGCCCCGCCGTCTCAAGCACCGCTATGCTGGGCCCTTCCTGTCAAGCACCGCTCCGCTGGGCCCCGCCGTCTCAAGCACCGCTCCGCTGGGCCCTTCCTGTCAAGCACCGCTCCGCTGGGTCCCTTCCTGTCAAGCACCGCTCCGCTGGGCCCCGCCGTCTCAAGCACCGCTCCGCTGGGCCCTTCCTGTCAAGCACCGCTCCGCTGGGCCCCTTCCTGTCAAGCACCGCTCCGCTGGGCCCTTCCTGTCAAGCACCGCTGGCCCATTGGCAGCCCCGGTTCTGTGTCGGGCAGGCCTTCACGACGCACTCTGCCCACCATGCCTCCCCCATGACCAGTGGTCTCTGTAATCCACCTGATGGACTGTGGCTTTGCACTCCCCAGGATGTAACAGTGGGCAATCCACCCCTGTAGAGACTTGTGAGACTGTGGCTTTGCACTCCCCAGGATGGCACAGTGGGCAATCCACCCACTGTAGAGACTTGTGAGACTGTGGCTTTGCACTCCCCAGGATGGCACAGTGGGCATGGTGGACCCTTCGTGGATCTGGCGTCGTGGACTCATGTGGCTGAGGTGCCCCCCCTTCCCTTCCCCCTGAGGTGCCTGTAGTTTTGTCATCTGATGCCCCAGCAGTGTTCTCTCCAACGGACTCAGGTCTCCTGTGTGGGCTTTGCCCATGTGTTGATACACTTTGGCCCACGGACAGTGGAAATTTAGGTGACTGGGCAGGACTTATTGCCTATGTTTATCGTTTTCGAAATTTTCTTACTTGGTTTTTTATTATTCATATTGCTATTTTACCATGACTTCAAAGAACCTCTAATATACATAAATGTTGTTTCTCACTTTAATTATGTCTTTGCATTATTCCGGGGGGGTTTGGGTGGTGTCACTGTGACTTGGTGCTCTGCATTGGTGTGTAGATAGTTGGGGGGGGGTCGCAAATGTGTGTGCCCATAAGCTTTCCTCCTCCCCCCTCCCCTGTGTCGTAGGTGCAGTACTCAGCGTTGTCGTCTGCGCCGGCGTTCGTACTCATGGTAGATGAGCAGGTAGACAATGGCCGGTAGGATGTGTAATTCGGGCTCCATGCTGTCCTCCTTCCTCGTGGAGTGTGTATAGGTGAGCGTTTTCCCGTTCGTAGTCTGTTTCCGCCGTGTTTTTATCGGCGGGGCTCCCGCCCCGGAAAAGGTGGCGGATTGGTGAGTTGTGATAGGGTGGGCGGTACATTGTCTGCCGCCTGGCTGTTGGCGGTGACCGCCGAGCTGTTTGTCTGTCCCGCTGTGGCGGGCGGAGTGTTAAAGTGGCGGGCTGTGTTGGCGGTTCCCGCCAGGGTCAGAATACCTTTTTTTTGACCGCCTGCCTGTTGGCGGGTTGGCCGCCGCTTTATCACCGGCCGCCAGGGTTGGAATGACCCCCTCAATATTTATGTTGTGGCACAGTGTTTCCAAGTCAATCAACTAAAGGTTCTTAGACCATTGTTAGAAAGTGGATTACTGGTTGACTGGTCTGTGGGCCCTGGTCAAGCATCAATCACTTTCCCAGTCAGGGCAAGGTGCAAGCAAAACTCGAGCTCAATCCCCTGGTACCTTGGCACCGAGCAGTCAGGATTAACTTTGAGGCAATGTGTAAAGTTATTGAGCAGCACTTCAAACAGCAAAATAGTGAAAACTCCACACAAAAAGTTCCCAGGCCATGTTAGAAAAATAGAGAAAATGTAATAACTAAAACAAGAACAAAATGACAAAAGTCCAGTCAGGGAAACTGGAGATATGAATTTTTAAAAAGTAAACTGCAATATAGCTCCTAAAATCATAAAGGCTTAAACACGGCTACCTGGTCCTGCTGTACCAGGTCAAAGGCAAAAGTTCAGGCAGAACACAATGGAGCATGGGTCGGATACAGCCCCAGATAAGTCCTGCTGAACGTGTAACTTTTCAAGTTTTGTGCCAAGAGTCCTATTCACATGGAAGAAGGCTTCTGGGAACAAGGACAGTGTTGCTGGTGGAAGTCGGCTTGGCTCAAGGAGCCGGTCGAGCATCGTGGACTGGAAGGCTGGTGCATCACACTGGCACCTCTGTGATCAGTCAGTGCTGTTGTGTGAGGAGACATACTGGTGGGGGCTTGCGCTAATTTTCTCAGTGAGCGGCATGGTTCCAGTGTGAATGGGCCCATAGGCGGTTGCAAAGGGCCCCAAAGCTTGAATTACGAGCCAGACTAGCCACACCAATGGTCCAGGACCTGAGGGCAAAGCTTGTGGGAGATAACTCTTGGTGATCAGGAAGTCATTGAAGAAGGATCCAGGAACTATGGGGAACATATTATGTCCCCGGGGCTCAGATCAGGAAGCCAGCACCTCGCCCTTTGAGCCATTCTGGGGTCCTGGGTTCAAGATGGGTTCTGGGTCCAATTCTTCCTCTCCAGGCAAGAAGAGAGCCAGGGGGAGGTCAGCACAGCAAGGCAGCAGCTCGTTCAAAGTAGCAGTCCAGCAGAGTGGCAGTCCTTTCAGCATCACAACAGTCCCTCTTCATGGTATCCACAAGTCCAAAAATGTACTGAAGTGGTGGTGTCTAAATACCTTCTTTTATACAATGGGACCCTGGGTCTGGAAGGTGGAAGAATCTTCTAGACAGTGCTTTTGAAGTACATGGGAGTCACAGCCCCCCTGCCTTGATTCCAAGCTGACTGCAGTGACAATAAATTAACAATGCAGCATTGTGAACCCTTTTATGTGGAGGCAGGAGACAGCCTATTCAGTTGTAAATTAGGCTGGGCCCAGTTACTCCCTCACATCCTGCCAGTGATCCCCTTCTCAGTCACATCTAAGCTCCCATTGTGTGTGGCTCTATAGAAGGAATACACAAAGGCCATCTTCCAACTACATCCAGTCATGTAGCCACAGACAGGCTGCAGGTACCAAATGGCTAATGCAGGAAAATGCTAAACATCTACAACTGGCATTTTCAGAATTGCAATTTAAAATTCAGCTTTACCATAAGTTACATTTTAAAATTGGGATTCCAGAGACACCACAAATGAAACAGTGTTTGTTCATATTTGGAAATTACACTTATAAAATGTAATGAAGCAACTCCAATGTTATCCAATGGGAGAGATAGGCCATGCAGTAGTAAAAAATGAATTTAAGAGGTTTGTCACTACAAGAACATGTCAAACTTAAATGTATATGCCAAGCTTTTTAAATAAACTGCAGCTTGCCTTTGGGGCTGTACTGGGCTTACCCTAGGAGTGATATATGTGTTAAAAAAGAAGGTGTGGGCCTAGTAAAATGTTTACTTGGCCAAGTCGAAACAGCAGGTTAAATTGCATACACAGGCTCTGCTATGGCAGGACTGTGACATATTTAAAAGGCTACTTTACTTAAGTGGATGGCAGAATCAGTGCTGCTGGCACACTAGTAGCAATTAAGTTACAGGTCCTGGACACATGAAGTGCTATTTTCCAGGGACTTGAAGTAAATTAAATATGCCAATTGGGTATACACCAGTGTTACTATGTTTCAAGAGGAGAGCACAAGCACTTTGGCCCCTGGTTAGCAGACCCAAGGCCACAAAAACAAATTCAGCAAAAACAGGAGTGAAGGCAAAATGTTTGGAGATGACCATGCAGAAAGGGCCATTTCCAGCACCAGCCCATCATAATCACGTTGCAACATAAGCAGGTGCCTTGCATGGCAATACTTCTGGTGTGAATGCAGTAGTTTCAGTACTCATTTCACATCTTTGAGAACCTTTGGGGGTTGCTTCTGATGTAAATCTAGGAGTATTTTCAAATATGCAGTTTGTACACAAAAGGACTGGTCTTGCTCTCACTTGTTTTAGCAAGTCATTTATTTCCCAGATGCACTACATTTCCTTGGCCCTTTTGCTCAGTTACATATGTGTAGCCCATGTTGTCTGGGGCATTAATACTCTTGTTTGATTAGCAGGCAGATTACTAAATCAAGCAGGTGATTAGAAGAATGGTAGTAAATCCTCCAAAGAGACTTGAGTGCAAGGAGTGGAAAAGCAAGAGTTCAGTCCAAACACATCTTTAAATCCAGTCACATGCACAGATCCAATCTTCTTACAAAGAGTGCACAACACCTGCTCTACTAGACACAATGAAAATTGAATGCACAAAGTTTGAAAAATTATTAGGGTACTGCATTTGTAACAGCCGTTGTATTTTTGAGGCAGTTCGGGCAGTTTGCAAGTTGTAAATCTTAGCCGCAGAGGTTAAAGTCAAAATGTATATCCATTCTAGCACAAGGGACACGTTTGATGAGGTGGAAGATGTTGTTGAGAGTATTGTTTTGGAAACGGTAATCACATACAGTTGACTGTGATCCAGCTGGTATTAGTTGACATTAAATATGAACTCATATTAAAAAATGTTTGGTGTGTTGGAATAAATGAAATGTGATAATTGGTAAAGTACAGCTTAACGCTGCCTTCAAAGGGTTACACAGTACACACAGAAAACAATTATCATACAGGAGCATGTGCCCTAGAAACACTGATAACTGCAGGGTTCTCTCAATTTATGAGGAAAAGGAAGGCTCCATGCATAATGTAGATGTGTATTGTGCATTTTCTCATACCAGCCTAATGTACTTCTAGCACTCATGGAAGTGGAACGTTGTGTTTGGAAGGAGATATTACTCCATGTAGAAGCCCTGTCACAGGTGGATTTTTAACAGCAAAATATGGGCTTCCCTCAATTTGTTCAATACCTGATAAAGTGTAGTTGGATTATTTTTTGTCATTGTTTTGTGCGTGAATGTCAAATTATAGGGCTTGAAAATGGCAATTTCATGATAAGCTTTCATGCCACGTGACCAACTTGAAGGCATTTGTAAGGCCCATTGTAGTTGTATTAGCCTAGCCATGTTGCAAAATACCTAAGTCTCCTTTGAGAAGATGTAATGCAGAGGACATTATATTATTTATTGAATACACTCCTGTATAGAGTACATACATGCTTTTGTATATAGCATTAAAAGCTGCATATTTTTTCTATCCATTTTTTAAATTCTTTCAGCAGCTTCCTTTTCTAAGTATGTGTTCAGTTCATTGTAAATGGCATATGTTCCTGTTGCGTTAAATCATTTAGTTGTAGTGAAGTGTGGTCCAGGGAGGAAATTGGAAAAATCCATACTTCCATTAATTAGGGATAAAAGCACCTTCACAGTCAGTAAAGAGGATCGTGTCAATGAGCATTGGCACAGCCTCCCCCCACTATACAGAGTAATGACTAGAGGTATGCACATGTTTTATTAGGAGGCAGGATGATTAGCTTTAGGACCTCGAATGTTGGAAAGAAAATTATGAATGCGTGTAATATAGTCAATTGGCCATAGGGCTAAACGTTTTGTAGAAAATAGTGAAGAATTGCAAGTTCCAATTTGGATCATACTATTTAACTCAGCTTCTGATATCTTTACTTTCAGTCCTCAGCTGGTGAACTGTGTTGAGACAACATTTGGCATAGATGGTCAGATTTTGATTGAACTCCTCTAAATAGATTTCTTTTTTTTATGTATGAAATGGAGAACATAATGCTGAAAGCAGTACATTTTTTTATAGTTAAGTGCACTTAAATAAGGGTCCACATTATCAAAGGTTGTATATGCATGTAAATTGGACATCATGCATTTTACATTCTCGGTATCCCAGTCAATTGAAGTAGAACCAGGAATAATCATATCATTCATTAGCAATTTCAACACATATGTCAATTGCAATGTTTCAGTGAATCTCATAACCTGATAAGGAACTCTACAAAACCATGCCATTGGTCATAAGGTAAGGTAAGCCATTATGTTCACAGCGTAGAGATCTTGTCCAGTTCTGTGGCAAGGAAGATGGATTGTAGTTCTCAAATCATGCATTGGTGCAGTTCTTTCAGGGATGTAGTGTCTCATGGTAGCAGAACAGCAGCCAGCATCATAAACCACATGATAGAAATATACTCCTATAGCAATCCATACATGGGAGTATGGTGGTATTAAATACCTGTAACAGAAATTGTGCAAAGAATGGGACACTAGTAGGGTGGCAACCGCTGTTCTGTCACCTAAAACTTTGGTGTAGGTGTGTGGTGGCTGGAATTCACCATTGTAAATTACATCCTGCGCTGCTGAACTGGCTGCAGAGTACTTTTATTTTGTGTCAGATGCAGGTTGTGCAGAACTGTCTGAACAAAACGCGCTCGAACCTAAACCCCGAAGGTCCGACTCCATTTTAAGTAGTCCCCAACACTATTTTTGATAATGCAAGTTGCCATTTTCCTCAGTTTATGCAGAATCATTATCATGTCTGCCACTGATTTGACCTTATCATTCTAATGTCAAATCATCTAGACAATGAAATAAATACCACACCTGTTGCTACATCAAGTCTATGACAAGTGTCTCGTTTTCAAAATATCAGGATCAAATAAGAAGAAACACAGATATTCAAATCAGTGCAGTCTGAATTGACATCCACTCACCATATATGATCAACAGGATATGTCTGATACACACACCTTGATGCAAATAATCTATGTCAGAAATTCCTGAACTTATGTCAGAAATTCCATTCCTTGTTAAGAGATAGTATAAAAGGGCTGCCACTTGACTACTTGTCTGGAGAGGTCCTTTTTCCCAAGATACTGTCTTGAATGCTCCCTGTACATCAAGAATATGCTAAGTTGCACTTGATTCACTAGCTGAGTCCAGGAGAAATTATGCTGCTGTGGTGTGTGCTTTCCATTTACAGAAAGCACATCCTTCACCCCTTCCTGATAACCACAGCTTTTGCTGTCAACAAGGTGTGCTGTGAGTTGACTCCCCCTAAGAAAGCCTAGATTTCAAGTTCTATTTTCCATGCTCTCCTAGTGTAGCGCATAGATATAGGTTTTATGATGTTAGTTTTAAATGCCATTTCAGCTATATTGAAATGTTTTTCTCATTCTTGTTGTTCCCCACATGCATTCTTGCTGTTTTTTAACATATTATGCATGCTTCTTTTAGATGTACAGTCTTGCCCTTTTAGTTATGTGCCTATTTTTCTTAGTACCATTCTTGTGTGTGATATTTTAAAGAGTGAAATAGGATTGTTGACATTACCACGATGGTCCAGATCCCAGTTTTGGATGTGTTAGTAACCGAAAAGTAATAACTTATCACTTCAACAATGTATAGGGTAGGATCCTACAGGGCTACAATACCCTGTCTTTCACATTCATTACTGGTGCATTGAAACAAGTTCAAAGGTGTCCCCTGTGGGTGGGAAAGTATACCATGTAGATCTATGCCAGAGTTGTAGTTTATGCAACAGCTCAGATATGACTCATAGATAATGCTTGGGGAGTCAGCGATGCATTTTCTTCATATTGGAGAAATGTTGTGTCTGAAGAGTCAAATTGCATTCAAACTTTGTGTCAACTGCTCTTATCTTAAAGGCCCACTGCACTCATTTCAGTAGTGGAGCATTAGGAATACTTGCCTTAGTGGCCACTTCTAGTGTAGGAATGGGAGAAACTACAATTATTAGTTTTGCCGGAATCAAAGTGCACTCTATCAAAATTGCTGTTTAAACAACAGCCTTCTCTATGGAAGCAAAATGTGCTTCTGCAGTAGAGAACAAGTGTGACTTGTAAACTATGGAAATTATCTTCCCCCCTTTTTTGTAGACTACATGTATATATATAACCTGAAGTGCTTAGTACAATTCTCAGTAATATGTTAATTGTCTTATTCATACTCTATAAATATGTGTCCCTTATATGTCTGCTTGCAGCACACACGTGATATCAGTATGTTTGTCTGACAATTATTTTGGAGAAAACGTGGGTGAAATGAATCATACAAGAGCTTCACTCGCTTGGCATGATGTGTCAATAAGTCCACACAAAGTCAAGGGATCACAATAGGAAGTGTAAAGTCTACAGTGTGTCCTGGGGCTGCAAGGGAGCACATTTGTGAAGGAAATCTAGTGCTAGTCCATTGGGTGCCCTGAATAATTCATACTTATGAAAAACCACATTCAAGAGAGACCTTTTCGTTTTTTAAAAGTTAATTATGTTAGCGTGTGACGTCGGCATTGTCACTTTCTGGCCCACCCTAGTCAGGTGTGGGTTTAAATCATCATCATCTGTGAGGTAAATGTCATTGATGGGAGATCGCGCCTTGGGATCTGGATGTAGGATCTACATAATAGTTGCTGACTATGAACCAGGGCTATTTGTATCCACCACAGGCAATCTTTTGAAGAACTATTCAATTCCATCAAAACTAAAAGCTGTTAAATGCACAACTTCAGATGCTTTATTTTTGACAAGAAAAACATATTGGACATTGGATGTCTCATATTGTTTCCTCGCAGGTTTGTAATCAAACCCATGCTAGAGCATTATGAATGGCAGATCTGTATGTATGAGTTCAGATTGTTGTGATCTAAAACTATTTTATGTGATCCATCTGGATTCAAAACAGGCAAAAATGAACGATTTTAAACGTGGTATACTGCCCTGATATTTTAGTTGATTTAATATTATTTAAAATTATTTTTATTTTGCACTTTCCTTTAAGGTTCATAGGATATTTAGCCTGTGTCTGGGGTTCACTGGATAAGCGAGTAACATGGGAAATGGAGTGCCCATCCCACCCTGCTTGGTTCCTGCACAAGGGGAAGGTTTGTTTTGCAGCCCACTTTCTTGCAAAAATATTCCTGATATTTCTATGTTTTATGGAGGAAAAGGCTACTCATGTCACCAGCTCTCCACAGGATGCTTCCCTAATGAAGACTGGGGCCAGTCATCCTCTGCTAATATAATGCCATAGGCTTCAAATAAAGGCAGCCAGAAGACTGATTTAATTGTGTGTGACATATTTCCTCTTAATTTCTATTTCAAAACATTCCACTACTTTTTTACAGTACATGTGAAAGATTTTAAAATTTATTAAAGAACTGTATAAGAATGAGAAGCATTCTGGTTGGTTAATATTATTGCATCAGAGTGAATCATTGTAAGGCCTAGTTGTAGCTCTTTGAACATCTGTTTATTTGTGTTGTGTAAATAGACAAAGGGGAATCCCTTTCGAAGTTGTGTGATTAAGTATGTTATGATGTGCCCTCGTGTTCATGTATTTCATCTTTCTTTGGGTGTGTGACTTTATGATTATGCAAATCAGTGTTTATGCATGTTTTGCAGACATGTTTCTGTATGTAGGAAGTATAGATGAGTGCACTGTATGCCTTTAAATCAGTGTGCATCGCCAGTTCATTTGTTCAGAATCTTACAAATCTCAACCTGAGTTGATGGTGTTTATGGAAACGTTGTAAACATGACTCTCATTAATGGATTTGACAGAACACTTTAATTTGTAGTGTTTCAATGCTCATTTGAAGACTCCCGTGCCATACATACTTACGGTTACTGCTGATGGTGAAGTACATACTAAATGCCTTGCTGTGTTAAATACTGTACCAGTGCATCAGAATAGGTGTCTGTGTATGATTGTATGCTTGTATGTGAGTGCATGCCTCGGGGTGAAATTGCTGGTCTGAGTGCTTGAGTAGGCTATTGATTTTTATTGTGGTTTAATGTGTGTACAAACGTTCTTAGTCTATTTAGTGCACACCATTGTGAATAGAGAACTTTCCCAGATTACCTTCTTTATATTTCTTAATCGAAAGATAATGACGATGGGAAAAGTAATTTGTGACAGCTGTACTATCCATTGTCTTTTTATATTATATGTGTTTGATGTGATGCTTTGACACCCTACATTGCAGTGTGCAGCGCTAAATGCATGAGAGCTTCTATGAAGAGATACTGGGCACTGTTGGAGAGTGGCATTGAGGGGATCCTTGTAGTAGAAGGCCATAAGGGGCACTAACAAAGATTGTTGCACTTGATGCCACCAATGCTAAAGCCGGCCCTGACTACAGGCCTTTTCCTGAATTGCCCACCTGACCAGTTGCAACTAGATCTGGACTGGATCCTGATGATGGCCTCTGCTGGAGTGAGTTCTGATCCTTTAGTGCTGTCACAGAGGCCCTAGGATCCTTGGCTGTGTCTAGATGTACCAATCCAACAATCCATTAAAATTGGGAAGTGCCCTGCCTCGCTGGAGTATTTAAAATTTGTTTTAAGGGACTAAGGTACAAGATAAAATCTTTGACCATGATGAACCCACTTGGTGCATCTGACCCAACCTGCATCACAGTTGGCCTGGTCCTGGTCACATCCAACCAGTACTTTTCATTGGTGCCTTACTTGTTCTTGGTGCTTTTGCCCTGAAATCTTTTAAATATCATATCTGCCCTTATTGGATTTTTGTCATTTTCATGTCACTTTATTTAATAATGTTACTCTATTTCTATCACTTAGTGTAGATGTCTTTTTGTGTTGTGTTTTCAATTCATTTTTTTATTCCTGTTTTGGTACTTTTTAAATGCTTAACAAATTATTTCAAAGTTAAGCATGTCTGCTCTCTGCAATAGCTGGGGTACAGGATGTACCTGTATGGCCAGAGCTGCTGAGTGTTAGCGTTGCCTCAACATCTTGTGATTCTTGGCAAATTATTTAATCTCCCGGTGCCTAAAAAAATGTGGCCTTGTGCACTGTAACTGGTGTACATGTATAATGCTCCAATGCCTTAGGGTGGAGTTTGTCCTACATAAACCTGCAAAAAATAAAACAATAGCTACCATTGGTAAGCTCAGGTTTAAAGAATTGAGGCCTTTCCTTAGAACTTATAGGTTGGTCACTTCATTCGTTGTGGTGAACTACCATCCATCCCAATCACTGTGTTGAATTTCCACAACACAGTTACATTTGTATTTGTATATTTATTTCAGGGTTTTGGAACACCCCCATGTCACTTGAAATAAAACTTACAAAAACAACTAAAGGTTACAACTTAAAGTCTGTTTGTACACTCCTATTTTGACAAGCCTCCTGTATCATAAGTAGTTAAATTCCCTGCTCAGGACTAGGTCAAGAGCATTACAAAGCCTGGGAACTTGCACTCCCAGTGATCAACCACCCCACATTTGCTTTTTCAATGGTTGGCAGTGTAAGAGATAAGAGGTGGCATATTTAATAAATAGACCTGATGGCTTGAAAGGTTCTAATTCATCCTAAATATTGATGATTACTCTGTCATGTAAAAGGAGGCTCTTCAAAGGTGTCTAACAAGGATGGAATATCATGCTAACCTTTACAGGCTTGGTTCCAGCAAGCTTTGTAAACAACACGGAGAGTCTTTAACTTGATATTTGCTTCCATTGCTAGACAATGGAGTGTTCTAAAGACTGGTATCATAGGCATATCTTTCCAAAAGTTCAAATTGATCCTTGCTGTCTGGTTTAGAACAAATGTAATTGTTTATTTTTTTGTATGCTTGAGCTAAAGTCAAAGAGTGTTTTAGAACATTGGAAGCTGTATATTGACACCCTTGACCACAGTGGTGACTTGTATTCAATTTGAATCAATAAAAGATTCCAGGGCTCATAAATGTATATGTTGGGTTGCTCCAGTAGCCAAATTAAAGTGATAGAATTTCAAGTACTTTTTGATTATCTGTTAAGTGTCACTGTGGAAGGATCTGACTCACAGGAACATTTTGCAAATATAGAAGGACTTGGGTGTTTATAATGCATCTCAAAATACACCTGCTAGTGGTAAAGGAGTGGAACAGTGATTGAACAACAGGGACACGAAAAACAGACCAGTGGGCTACTCTGCAGCATACTTTCCACTTAGAAAATTATCAGGTAAACAAGAAGGATTACAATTTCCCTCAGTGGTCGGAATCCTGATTGTCAGTGAAGAATTAGGAGATCTTTTTAGCACTTCCAGGATAGTTATTCTGTGTTCACTCCTTTGAAGATTTTGTCAGCAAAGACCAGGACTGAAATGAAGAGATAATTATCAGTAATGCAACTGGCAGACAATAAGACTTTTTTAGAATGTGGGAAATGATAGCTTGTTTCAAATTTGAACCAAGAATGTTCTGAGGAATAAACTTTTGTTATGTCAGTAGCATGTGACTGGAAGAATTTATTGATGCAGGAAGAAAGGTAAAAGTCTACTCTTAAGTTCAATCCCTTTATTTTTAAAGACCACCTTGAGCCCCATGTACTAACAATGCTTTTGGTAAGTGGTCATAATATGCAAGCCAACTTTTACAAAAAGCATTGGCATTTTTGTGACCTACATACTAATAGGTTGATCGCAAAGTACAAAATCATAGTGGGACCCAATTTAACCTATCTCATAATTATTAATGAGGTAGATCACAAATTGAAGCCCACTATGACTCACAGCGTTGTCTGTGATTGCTTTAAACCAAAGTAATCTTTTTTTAAAGTGCAGCCCATTTTCTTTAAAGTAAAACAGGATGTGTTTAATAAAAAAGAAAGGTTTTACAAACTTCTTTTAAAACTAGGCAGTGGTCCTTGAGACCAATGCCTACTCTTAAAAATGTTTTTTTCATGTTCACAAAAAGAGAAGGAGTCCTTTGTGAGTCACTGTTGGAAATGGCCTTTCTGCAGGGTCACCCCCAAACTTTTTGCCTTCCTCCTTCTCTTTTTCTGATCTCATTTTTGCTGGCTTTAGGACTCTGCACACTTTACCACTGCTAATCAGTGCCAAAGTGCAAATGCTCTTTCCTTAAAACATGGTGACATTGGCTCATACCCAATTGGACTATTTAATTTACTTGTAAGTTCCTAGAAAAGGGCACTACATGTGCCCAGGGCCTGTAAATTAAATGCTACTTGTGGGCTGCAGCACTGGTTGTGCCACCCACATAAGTAGCCCCCTAACCATAGATCAGGCCTGCCTCTGCAGTGCCTATGTGTGTAGTTTCCCTGCCACTTTGACGTGGCATTTAAAAGTACTTGCCAAGCCTTAAACTACCCTTTTTCTACATATAAGTCACCCCTAAGTAAAGGCCCTAGGTAGCCCGTAGGGCAGGGTGCTATGTAGGTAAAAGGCAGGACATGAACATATGTGTTCTATATGTCCTGTTGGTGTAAAACTCCTAAATGCGTTTTTACACTGCTGTGAGGCCTCCTCCTTTCACAGTATAGCATTGGGGCTACTCGCATATACTGTTTGAGTGGTAGATCCTGATCTGAAAGGAATAGCCAGGTCATATTTAGTATGGCCAGAATGGTGATACAATGTCCTGCTTAATGGTGAAGTAGGATTTTATATTACCATTTTAGAAATGCTACTTTTAGAAAGTGAGCATTTCTCTACACTTAAATCCTTCTGCGCCTTCCAATCCATGTCTGGCTAGGTTTAGTTGACAGCTCCCTTGTGCATTCACTCAGACACACCCCAAACACAGGATACTTGGCCTCACTTGCATATATCTGCATTTTGAATGGGTCTTCCAGGGCTGGGAGGGTGGAGGGCTTGACACTTACATGTCAAAGGACAGTAGCCTGCCCTCACACAAAGGACTGCCACACCCCCTATTGGGACCCTGGTAGACAGGATGGAACAGAAAGGGGACCTTGTGCACTTCTAAGCCACTCTTTAAATCCTCCCCCACTTCAAAGGCACATTTGGGTATTCAAGCAGGGTCTCTGACCTTACCAACGTAGACACTTCTGAGATAGACACTCTACCTGACAAGACACTTCCTGGAGAAGAGAACCTGAACCTGCATCCTGCCAAGAAGAACTGTCTGGCTACCCAAAGTAGTCACCTGACTGCTTTCTGTGAAGGACTGCTGCCTTGCTGCTGCCCTGCTGCCTTGCTGCTCTCTGGCTGTGGTGAGAAGTGCTCTCCAAGGGCTTGGATAGAGCTTGCCTCCTGTTTCCTGAAATCTCAGGACCAAAAAGACTTCATCTCTACAAGAAGGACTCCTTTTGCGGGAAAAATCAATGCACAGCCTGCCAGAAACGACGCACAGCCGGCACCGTGGTGAAACATTCACTGCACGCCAAACCGGAGCAACGCAGGCCGACTTCGCAATGAGAAGATCAACCCACCACCAGCGTAGCAACCGGAAATTCGACGCAGGGCTCACTGGATTGACGCACAGCCGGGCTGGAATGACGCAGCCCAACTTCCAGAGAGGAATGGATGCAGTGCCTGCTGTGCAGTAGAAATTTCCATGCAGCGCCCAACGGATCGACACAGCCCCTGTGACTTCATCCTGTCAACGCCAGAAATCCATGCATTGTCCCCGGGGTGTCCGAAAAACCCCTGACCCAAAGAGGATCCAAGACCGAGCACCAGAAACTGATGCAAAGCCTTCCCTGCATGAAAACTAAATGACGCATCGCTGTGTGCGGCCCAAGAAATCGACGCTCGCCTCCCTGTTTTCCACACATCTCCTCCTCTGTAGTTATTTGCGGAGATTTTGAATACAAACCAGGTACTTTGTGCTTGAACTAGACATTTTTTGCTTTTAAAAGACTAAAGACACTTTATATCATTTCTACAGTGATATATCAAAATATACATCTTAATCGTTTTGACCTGCATCTTATCAGATAAATATTATATATTTTTCTAAACACTGTGTGGTGTATTTTTGTAGTGTTATGCTGTGTTATTGCATGATTTATTGCACAAATACTTTACACATTGCCTTCTAAGTTAAATCTGACTGCACAGTGCCAAGCTACCAGAGGATGGGCACAGGATAATTTGGATTGTGTGTGACTTACTCTGACTAGAGTGAGGGTCCTTGCTTGGACAGGGGTAACCTGACTGCCAAGCAAAGACCCCATTTCTAACAGTCACTTTATTTTTGCAAAAGGTTTACCACTACCTTTGAGTAGATGGTAAAATATTAAGGCCCATATTTAAGGAAACTTAGCGCCGGCTTTGCACCATTTATTTTGGCGCCAAAGTGATGGTTACCTCGTGCCATATTTTTATTTTGTCTCTATACCCGTCTAGCAACAACATATTCAATTTGTGTCATTTTTTAGGAGTACCGCCTCACCTTGTGTCATTTAGCGACAATGAAATGCAAGGTAGGCATTCCCTTCCAAACAATTACACTAGACCTCCAGCACCATATTTACTGCCCAATGCAAAAACGATGCACATTAAGGAACTGGTCCCCAAAAATTACACTTAGTACAATTAGCGTCAAATTTTAACACCTGGTCACACCAGGTGTTAAAATGAGGACCACACACTACTAGATAAGGAAAACACACTGAAGGAGCATTGGTAACCCCCTGGACAACATGAAACTGTTAATGCTCCAGTTTGGCACACGCCGCAGACAGCAGCGACAACAACAGGTCCTACCGGCACCACTGCAGCAACCCCAAACACCACCACGGCAGCTACAAAGGCAGCACAGAAGGCAGGAGAGGATATTTCAACAGTGCACAACCAACCTTGTGCTCATGGAACAAGATGTCATCAGAACCTACTGTCTGAAGCGGGGGACCCTTGTACGCCTGCTGCACCACATTGCGCCAGACATCACTGCAAGGATGGAAACTCAAACAACCATTCCACTAATGACCAAACTCCTCGATGTCCTCCGTATGCTGGTGTCAAGTTCTTTCTAGACAACTGGCGCACAAGTTGGTGGTATATCCCAGCCATCCTTCTCGGCCTTCCTTCCAAAGGTTCTGGACGCAATCATCCACCTCACACCCCACCACATCTGCTTCCCCAACATCCAGCAATTGCAGAAGGATATCAAGCAAGGTTTCTACCAAAGTGGTGTATTCCCACTGTGCTGGGTGCAATGGACTGCACCCATGTCCAACTTGTGCCACCTGCCTAAATGGAACACCTCTGCAGGAACCGCAAACACACCCATTCTATGAATGTGCAGGCCATTGTGACCACCGTGGGCTCTTCACAAACATCCTAGCCAAAGATCCCGGTAGCGTCCATGATGCCTACATATTCTGGCACTCCACCATCAACAAGTGGTTCCAGGATGGACAATATGGCAATGGCCTACTTGTAGGAAAGTACCCTCTTTCTTGGCATGGTTACCCCCTTTTTCTACCTAATCTCAGTGCGTTTGACTTTGTTCACTGAGATCCTGCTAACCAGGACCCCAGTGATTATGCTCTCTCTCCCAAAACTTTGCATTTCACCCACAATTGGCACACTGGTGCCCCATTGTAAGTCCTTAGTATATGGTACCTAGGTAGCCAGGCCATTGGGGTTCCAGGGGATCCCTATGGGCTGCAGCATATATTTTGCCACCCATAGGGAGCCCAAGGAAAGGGCTCTGCAGGACTGACACTGCAGCCTGCGTGAAAAGGTGCAAGCACCCTTTCACTGACACTTTACACTGCACCATGTCACTTATAAGTCACACCTACAGCAGGCCTTCTAACCCAAAGGGTGTGTAAGGGCACCCCTGCTCTAGCAATGGTGCCCCCACGAACTCCAGAGCCATTTTCCCAGACTTTGTGAGTGCGGGGATGCCATTTTATGCGTGTACTGGGCATAGGTCAATACCTATATCCAGCTACATAATGGTAACTCCGAGCATAGGCATGTTTGGTATCAAACATGTTGAAATCATACCCCAAGGCTTTTAAATGCATTGGTTGTATGATTTCATGCACTCTGGGGGCTCCACTGGGGACCCCCAGCATTGCCATTACACCCTTCTGAAGGTTTCCAGGCAGCCCATGCTACTGCCACCTCCCAGACAGGTTTCTGCCCTCCTGCTGCTTAAGAAGCTTGAGCCAAGAAAGGCAGAACAAAGGATTTCCTTTGAGAGAGGGGTGTTACAGGGCACCCGAAGCCACTGGCAATGCTTTGAAGGGCACATTTGGTGACCTCCTTTCATAAACCAGTCTGCACTGGTTCAGGGACCCGCAGTCCCTGCTCTGGCATGAAACTGGACAAAGGAAATGGGAGTGACCACTCCACTGTCCGTCACCACCCCAGGGGTGGTGCTCAGAGCTCCTCCGGAGGGTCCCTGGGTTTTGCCATCTTAGATCCAAGTTTGGCAGGGAACTCTGGGAGCATCTGAGTGGCCAGTGCGAGCAGGTGATATCAGAGCCCCTTCCTGATAGGTGGTCATCCAGCTAGGTGACCAATCACCCTTTCAGTGCTATTTAGGGTCTCTCTCTTGAGTGGTTCCTCAGATTCAGATTGAAAGACTCCAGCAGGAATCCTCTGCACTCTCCCCTTTGACTTCTGACTGTAGAAACTGCATCTGGACTCTTCAGGACCCCACAAGTTGCAACAAAGAAGCAAGACGCCTCCTGCAACATTTTATCTCCAGCTACTTCCAGCAACTGCAAAATTTGCCCGGTCGGGCATCCTCTGAGGACAGCCCGTCTTCAGGTTGCATCAGAAGAAAGAAGGAATTTCCCTTGGGGTGAAGGAGTCACTCCCCTGCTTATGCAGGCACCAGCTGCAACAACAACCCCTGTGTGGATCCCCTGTCTTGCTGAACTGCATGGATCCTGCATTACGGGTGGTAGACGGAAGTAGTCATTATGTCCTCTCTTCCAGCTGAACAACTTGCGTGGAGGTAAGACCTTGCCTGCCCACGCACAATAGTACCCCAGTCAACCGTGTTCTTTGCAGCTGCCAAGGCTTGGTGGCATTCTTTCCTCAAGATCTTCTGGCATCCTAAAGCTCCAGCCCCCAGCACTCCAACCTGTGATGCACAGCTCCCTGAGTGGTTCTCCGGCAGTGTGGGAGCCTTTTTCGTAGTGCTGCCAGGGCCTTTTCTGTGACTTTTGTGTCCCCATCCTGTGAGACTCCTGTGGGTGCTGCCTGGTCTTCTGTGGGCTTTCTGTGTTGCTTTGAGCCCGTTCTGACTCCACCCTCTGGGTAGAGTCCACCCGGTCCTTCCTGGTCCCCGGCAGCGCCACTTTCCGCTAACCACGAGCTTTGCGTGTGCCAAGGCTTGTTGTCAGAATCTGAAGACTCAAACCCGACTACAATCCTCCTTCCAGTGTGGGACATCACCAGCATCCTCCAGGAACTCGACTTTGTCTTCTTGGGTGCAGTGCTGACTCTCCTTCTTCACTGTTGACTCATCTCTTGTACCTTCAGTGTGGTGGGTAGGGGCTCCTGCCCTTCCTGTTCTCTGCTGTGCTTCTTGGACTTGGTCCCCTTCTTCCACAGTTCCTCTTGTCCAGGAATCCACTGTTGGTGTCTAGCAGTCTCTTCTGGGTTTTGCATCATTCTTCTTTTCTTCTAAGTGGGTGTTCTGGGGAATTTACAGTGATTTACTCCTGCTTTGAGGTCGCTGGGGTGAGTTGTGGTACTTGCCAACAGGCTTTCCTGGTACTCCCAGCTCCCCTCTACACACTCCACTAACCAAACTGCTCTGTTTTCTAACTGTTTTATGCCTATTTCTGCATACTTGTATATATACTTTGTGTATTACTTACCTCCTAAGGGATTATAGCCTCTTCAGTATTTTTGGTATTCGTGTCACCAAAATAAAGTACCTATATGTTTGTAACACTGAGTGCTTTCTTTCATGTGTGTGAGTGCTAATTGGACTACAGTGGTATCGCTTGAGCTTTGCATGTTTCCTAGATAAGCATTGGCTGCTCATCCACAGCTACCTCTTGAGAGCCTTACTCCTAGTCACTGACTACACTACACTTGTAAGGGATACCTGGACCTGTTATAAGGTGTAAGTACCATAGGTACCCACCACACACCAGGCCAGCCTCCTACACTACTTGTAGGTAAGCCACTATACCAATCATTACACAGACAGCACACCAACCTTGTAGGACAAAAAATACATACACCACCCTAAACACACATGGACGGGGGAACACAGATGTGCAGACAACAACACATGTGCCACATGCCTTACTACACTACATTAAGTGCACATCACACACACATACACCTACATATAATACAGCCACTACCTGACCTGCACACCACATGAAGGACAGGTGAACCTCTGTCCCTTCGCATACAGAAACTGGTCCCAAACCACTACAAGTGTCCACTGGTTGACAACTAAATACAGATCCTACACACATAACACCTTACAGGAATAGCTCAGCAATGTGAATGGCACTGGCCAGGCCAACGTAAAGAAAGTCACATATAGGCGCAGCCCCACATTTGTCATGATGTAGAAGCCTTCGGCACCACCAATATCAAATGCCTTCCAAGTGTTGCCATCACCAACTACATATCACATTAACATACCAGACATAACCATTGTGTCCACCTTCACCTGCCTTCTGCATTTTGCCACACACACAGGAATACAATATGACCAGCCTTGAAAGACCGTGTGTATGGATGGACACCTCACAGCACTCATACAATCATACCTAGTAATTCCACAACTCCCTAACATGATATCAGGGTACTAAAATGTCACTGTGGGAGCTGGATTACTGACAATGCACTGGGAGAGGCCAGAGATGCATGTGAAGGAGGAGATATGGGACTTAAGCAGGACAGGTCATGCGACGCAGGGCATTGCAAAAAACACATCATCACTTTTCCTGTCACACAGGTGTCTGAAAAAACATGCAAATATCACTAAACAAACCATACAACAGTGCCATACTGTGCCCATGACCCACATGCAGATGTGCATGGCAGCCAACAATTGCCAACAATAAAACTTTGTGCAAGGAAGCTTTTCCAAGGGAAAAGGGGTCGGAATCACATGCTACACGCAGGACAAAACACCTGTGTCAATGCACACAACACATAAAATAGGTTCAAAGTCCCAGAACATCACTCATCTGCAGGTCTAAATTGCAGGGACAGAGGGCCACATGTCAGAAAAATGGTACAGCATCAACAGCAGCGCCACTGTAATTGTGCCCCTTTGCCGCACACTACAGCCACCATGTGGACCTCGTATACAATAAATGGCGCACCATGGTGCAGAGTGGGTGCAATAGTGCCAAGATAATGGATGCCATAGTTGGACTCTAGGAGTATTGTGAACATATCTGACCATTTCATGCACAGTACATAGGGTCTCATTCAAAACTATGGTGTGTCCCCCTCCTAACGCCTGCTCTATGCAGATGTGGAAAGTGTCTGTGATAAATCATGTCTATGAACCTTGGAGAATCCTCTGCACCAATTTTGCTAGTCCTCCAATTATGTGAATCTGACCCTTTACAAAGAGTCACTAAGGTGGTCATTATGACAATGGCGATGACTGCTAAAGTGGCAGTAATACCGCCAATAGGCTGGCTGTAATTACCGCCAAAGCGGAAAACAAGGTACCGCCCACCATATTAAGCCATAGCAAACCGACATGATTTCCAAGGTGGTACAAACGCCATAAAAAGCCTGGAGGAAACAGAACACAGAAGATAAAAGACTCACCATCAGAGACACAGAGAAGACCATCGCCGCCATGGAACCAGAACTTTGAGTCTTCTTGATGCTCTTCTACGCCATGCTCCACCTGGAACATCAATGCTGACGAACATGACGACGGTGAGTACAGCCACCTAGCACACAAGGGAGGGAGGGAGGAAAAGGAGAGTGACACACACATGCACAGCACACATCATTCTCACATACATCACCAGCTGCAGAGGAAAACCAGTCTCACAGGACACACGTCATAATAATGCAAGGACAACATTTATCCAGAACTGATAGTGTAATTTAAGGACTAACAGCCACCAAATTGTCCATGTGACAAGAAATACATGAGTCACTGTTCAGAAAGGGCTGATGGCCAGTCCAAAGTACAAAAGGCCCACATGGTCACAGGGCACAGTCCAAGGCCCAACTCGTTCCCTGACGTAATCCGCACTAGACTTTGTAGGGGCATCATTTTGGGGAGGCCAGGCACCTTGGGGGATGGAGAGTGGGGGGCACCTCAGCTGAAGTGGGGAACTTGCCCACTGGTTCTGGAGGAAGCTTCTTTCCTATTTCACTTTGCTGTGGAGTGCAAGGTCACAGTCTCTGAGTTGGGGAACTTGTCCACTGATTCTGGAGGGGGATCCATGCCCATTTATCTTTGCTGGGGAGTGCAAGGTCACAGTCTCTGAGGTGGGAACTTGCCTACTGGTTCTGGAGGGGGCTCCTTGTACAACAGCCCCTGGAGGGTGGCCTACATGCCCTCTGCTGGAGATGTGGGCAGCTGTGTCCCAGCTGGAGGAGACGGCTGCTGTGTCCGAGCTGAAGGTGAGGGCTGCTGTGTCCCAGCTAGAGGTGAGGGCTGCTGTGTCCAATCTGGAGTTGAGAGCTGCTGTGTCCCAACTGGAGGTGAGGGCTCCTTGTCAACTGCTGTTGGAGGGGAAACACTGCCAGCCTCTGCTGTAGGTGAGGGCTCCTTGCCCACTGCTGTTGGAGGGGAAACCCGGCCAGCCTCTGCTGGAGGTGAGGGCTCCTTGCCCACTGCTTTTGGAGGGGGGCTCTTGCCTTTCTTAGTTGGTGGATTGGGAACCTTCCCTTTCCTGGTTGTCGGAGTGGGATCCTTCCCTCCCCTGGGTGGTGGAGTGGGATCCTTCCCTCTCTTGGGTGTTATAGTGGGATCCTTCCCCCTCTTGGGTGGTGGAGTGGGATCCTTTCCTTTCTTGCCTCAACGACTTAGAGGTGCCTCCACTGTCGGCGTAGACTCTTTGGCTGAGGTGCTGGGCTAGGTCGTTGTGACCCTGCTCTTACAGGCAGGACGGGGGGTGGAGGGGGAGGGCAGAGGTCAAGTTGATCAAGGAAAAGCTTCTTAGGGATGGTGGGGTGAGATGAGGGAGGAGGGATGGGAGTAGAGGCTGAGGGAGTGGTTGTTGGAGGTGTACGTCTGCTGGATTTGGGTTCAGGTGCATGGGCAGTGTGCTGATGTGAGGTGGATGGCTGTTGGGTGTTTGAGTGCATGCATTTGTGTCTCTTGGGGGGGCAGACTGGGTGGGGGAGGACACAGGGGACACGTGGATGGATGTTGTGGAGGTGTCTGCACGTGAGGTGTGTGTGCTGCTTGGTGTGGTGATGGTGGCTTTGATGCAGTGCCTGCAGGTGTGAGTGCGGATGTGACAGTGAGGGAGGAGGAGGAGGGGGTGACAGTGGAGGCAGTGGTCTGTTGTTTGTGTGAGTGCTTGTGGCCTGAAGTGTGCTGCCTGTGTTTGTCTGTGCCACTCTTGTGTGATGTTTTGTGTGCATGCTTGTTTGTATGTCCCCGGATGGCATTCACGATGGTTGACTGCCCTACAGAGATGAATCGCAGGAGGTCAATGACCTCCTCACTGAGGGCAGCAGGGATCACTGGGGCAGGGCCTGAGGTGCCTGGAGCAAAGGAGATTCCCACCCTCCTGAGTGAGCTGGCACTGGCAACTCAGTGAGGAGCTACTGGGAGGGTCCAAGGAGCTTCCATCGGAGGAGCAATCTGAGTCAGTGTTATCTCCTCCTGTCTCCGCCATGGTGCTCCTCTCAACCTCCGTCCCACTGGCCCCCGGCGTCGTTGGACTCTGCTTCCTGGGTCCTGTTTGATGCAGCTCCCTCTGTCGCCGGTGCCCCTGCTCCACCTCGAGATGATGCTAATGCTCACATGGACAGGATGACAGAGGAAAAAAGGGTGGGGTGAGAGGAAGGGTGCAAGGGGCCAATTGCAGCACCAACACCACAGATGGCATACACATTGGCGTCACACACAGATATCAGGATTGAGCACCATGCATCGCACTGGCATTCCATTGGCTAGGTATCACAGCAAGATGTGAGCCAACCCCCCAACTGCACCCCTCCCGGGAGTCACTCGGCCCTGTCTGACATGGAATGCAACCTAGCTAGGTTACCAGATTTAGCAATACAACCATTACCCTTGAGCTGGATCACGCTGTGATCTCTGACCTGGCATTAAGGGGCACCCACTAACTGACACCCACCCCAAGGATCCCATGCCACCTACCAATCATAGTTGTACTGCACACTGCACTCACCCCCTTGTGGCTGCTGTGATGCCCTCAAGCGCCCATCCAGCTCTGGGTACGCCACTGCCAGTATGCGGGCCATCGGGGGGTCAGGTTCTGACGGGCACCACACGCTCACTGGGACTCCATCCACAGCTGGGCCTCCACAGTCTTCCAGGCCCAGCGTCTCAGGTCCTCCTACCTCTTCCTACAGTGGGTGCTCCACCTGGTGTCAACCCCCAGGCTCCTCACGTCCTTGGCAATGGCATTCCACAATCCCTTATTCTGATGGGCACTGACCTGCAAAGGAAACACAGACAGGAGGACACCATTACACATACAAACCAGCCTGTCACACATATGGCCAACAAATCCCCTTAATTCCCATTGGCTTACAAATCACCCAGCGCCCACCATGGACACTACCACCAGATATACAACCCCCCCAAAGGACATGATGCTTGCACACACATCTCCATGCAACCTTGTCAAATGCATCGTGCCCAAGGTGTACTCACCTGTTAGTTTGTAGGCCCATACAGCTGCTCATAGTGGGGTAGGACCCCATCCACCAAATGCTCCAACTCCTTCAAAGGGAAGGCAGGGGCCTTTTCCCTGGTCACAAGGGCCATGGCAGGATCCAAACACAGGTCACAGCAGCACATGCAGTGTAGGTGTTGTCCTGTGGAAAGTCAGGAATCAAGTGACAGAAAATAGCGGTCATGTCCACAGCGGTGTACACCGTCACCGCCGACGGTGATCCCCATTAGCCACTGTACTCCATGAGCCCAATGTTATCCAATGAGGAATAACAAGGCAGTGCAAAATGACCTTTTGCCATGATGTGCAGTGCCGGCGGAGTTACCTCACTTCCACCTGTCCCTACATACAGGTACAGGCGGTCGCCATTTTATGGTGGTGGACAATATTCAGATAATCGACAACTGCATCATTTCTATAATTTGCATGCATTGCCACTCCTATTGTCCCATGACATTACTGCACTATGTACACTGAGGTGGTGGTTCCATTTTTCAAATTGTGACAGCCTACTCAATCTTGTGTCGCTTAGATACCTACCTCTGAGGGGGAATCGGAAGAGGAGACAAGACCCTGTGTACAGACCCATTGTGGACTTGGCTACACTGGAGGACAGGTACATAATACTGACCTATAGACTGGACAGGGCCACTATCACAGAGCTGTGTGCTCAATTGGAGCCTGATTTGATATCAGCTATCCGTCATCCCACTGGGATCCCCCCTATAGTGCAGGTAATATCAGTGCTCCATTCCCTGGCAACTGGTTCTTTCCAAGTGACAGTGAGCTTGGCAGCAGGAATGTCACAGGCAATGTTCTCAATCGTGCTGGCAAGGGTTTTGTCTTCCCTGGTGAAACACATGTGCATCTACATTGCTTTCCCCCCAAGTGGAAGATTTGGCCACTGTGAGGGCAGGAGTCTATGAAATGGGACATATACCCAATATTATTGGGGCGATTGACGCAACACATATTGGGGGTTATTCCAACTTTGGAGGAGGTGGTAATCCGTCCCAAATGTGACGGAATTACCACCAGACGTAATACGAGTTCCATAGGATATAATGGACTCGTAATACGGCTGGTGGTATATCCATCACTTTACCGTCACTTTTGGGACGGATTACCACTTCCTCCAAAGTTGGAATAACCCCCATTGTGTTTGTCCCCCTCTGGCCAGAATGAACAGGTGTTCAGGAATCAGAAGAGTTTCCACTCACTCAATGTGTAAATGGTGTGCCTGGCTGACCAGTACATCTCCCACGTCACTGCCAAGTATCCTGGGTTGTTGCATGATGTCTTCATCCTGAGGAATAGCAGCATCCCAATTGTGATGGCACAACTATAGAAGCACAGGGTGTGGCTAATTGGTGAGCCTGACTCCCCACCCAATGTATGTCAGTGTATGCCTTCTGGTGTTAACCCCATACCAATGTGTAAGACTAATGCTTGTCCCTCAATACTTGCATGGGACTCTGGCTGCCAAAACCTATCATGGCTCCTGACCCCTATGAGGAATGCCATGACAGGGGCTTAGAATAGTTATAATGATGCACATGGGAGAACCAGGAGAATTATTGAAAGGACCTTTGGCCTCCTGAATTCCAGGTTCAGATGTTTCCATCTAACAGGTGGATCCCTGTGCTACTCACTCGAGAAGGTCTGCCTGATAGTAGTGGCACGCAACCTGGCCCTTGGATGACATGTGCCTTATCTGAAGGAGGAATAGAATGGAAATGCCTCTGGGGCAGCAGTTGACCCTGAGCACAGTGAGGATGAGGAGGCAGAGAATGAGGATGTGGACAAAAGAACATCAGATATACGTCAACACTTCCAATGACACACAGGTTAGACAGTGGAACTTACTATTCCTCTGATTATTGATCTTTTCTGTGTGGCTGTAACAGAATGACATTTACTTCCTTTGCATCTCTACTTACTGTTACCTATGGCTTCTCATTTTGCAGGTGTTCATGATATAACAACTGTGTACTGATGTGATGACTACAGCCAGATACAGGTCATTAAATGAATGCTATCACAATGTTCAGATCATTTGCACATGATGTGACTGTTTCCATATTTGTGCATTTTCATCACAGAAAACACATTCACTCAGGTTGTGTTTAAGGGTGTTTATTGTAGTGCAAATAATTGATGGAAAAGTGCAATGGAATGGGGTGATGGTTGAGGACAGTCCATGTTATTGTTCCAGTCTGTTTGTAACACAGGTCCAGTGTCCAAGGGGCCATAGGAAGGGGAGCACAGGCAGTTCAAAGTGGACAAGGTGACAAGGTGGGACACAAGGGGGACATTCAGGAGGGTCTCATTTCCTGGCGGTAGTTTTGGTCTTGGCAAGTGTCTCTGGCTTCTGTCTGGGTTGCAGGGAATGTTTGCGGGGTGGTTCACCTTCTGCAGGAGGAGGGGTGCTGGTGGCCTGTGGGTCCTGTGGCAGGGCCTCCTGCTCACTAGCTGCAGTGGAAGTGGTGGGCTGGTCAGTAGACTGGCTAGTGGTAGGGGCCCGCTGGTGTGCTGTCCATTCCCTCATGATGTTGGCCCTATCTGCCAGCACCCCTGCTATGGAGACCATGGTGGTGTTGAGGGCCTGCAAATCCTCCCTGATCTCCTGATGGTGAACATCCTGCAGCCGCTTGTTCTCCTGCATGTTGGTAAGGATCTGGGACATCTTGTCCTGGGATTGTTGGTAAGCCCCCAGAACATTAGTGAATGCCTCCTGGAGAGTTGGTTGCCTGGCCTTGTCCTCCCCCTGGCGCACAGCAGTCCTCCCAGTGTCCCTGTTCCTCTGTGCTAGTGTCCCTGTTCCCCTGTGCTTGTGTCCCTTGAACGGTGTGCCCACTGCTACTGACACTTGGTCCCTGATTGTCTTGGGAGTGAGGTGTGAACTTGGGTCCCTGTACAAGTGGGCACACTTCTGATTGCAGTGTCCTGGGGACAGAGGTGTAGGGATGTTGGGTGGGTGCTGTGGTGTTGGATACCGATGTTGGAGGCTCTGTGGTGGACTGTGAGTGGGCTGGGGTGGCTGACTGACTAGTGGTCCCTGATGGGCCAGGTAGTTCATCCAGATCCTGAAGCCCAGACTTACTGTCTTCACTGGGGGCATCTTCTGTTGGGGGCTGGATAGTCTTGGCACCTCCTCGCCACTGACATTGGCTGGGGCATCTGTGGGGATGTAAGTGATGTATTATACTTCATGTCTGTGACAGATTGTACATCCCTTGCTTCCCCTCTATTGTTGCTGTTGCCCTGCCACCTTTGTTTGTGTATGGTGATGTGTTGTGTGGTTGTTAGTTCTCCATGCTGTGCATGCATTGGTGATGGGTGTCCATGCAGGGCTGGGAGAGCTGTCCATGCATTGGCATAGCATGCAGGGCTTGGCATTGGGGTTTGTCAGATGTATAGGTGCAGTGTGGAGGATGGAGTGGAGTGATGGGAGTCAGGGTGAGCAGGTGAGATGGTATGCTGGTATGGGGGGTGATGAGTAGTAAATGTTGACTCACCAGTGTCCAGTCCTCTGGCTACTCCATTGAGTCCCTCAGGATGCAGTATTGCCAAGACTTGCTCCTCCCATGCTGTGAGCTGTGAGCTGTTGGAGAGGAGGTGGGGGTCCACCGCCATCCCCCTGGATGGCGAGCTGGTATCTTGCTGCTACGGAATGTACCTTCCCCCGTAGGTCGTTCCACCTCTTCCTGATGTCGTCCCTTGTTCTTGGATGCTGTCCCATGGCATTCACCCTGTCCACGATTCTCCGCCATAGCTCCATCTGCCTGGCAATGGATATTTGTTATGCCTGTGCTCCAAACCGCTGTGGCTCTACCCTGACTATTTCCTCCACCATGACCTGCAACTCATCATCTGTGAAACGGGGGCTGACTTAGTGGGAACATGGGTGTTGTGTGGTGTGTGTTGTGCAGAGGGTGTTAAGTGATGTGGTGGGGTGTGGGATGTGGGGTGCGTGACGGATGGATGGGTGTTTGTGGTGGTGTGTGTGTGTAGTTCTCTCAGTGGTCTTCATGTTAGTCTTGTGACACTTATTACTATTTGTAAAGGGTGGTGGGTGATGTGAGTGTGTGTTTTATAGTGCTATGGGTGGGTGGGTGTGGTGGGTGTATCAGTGTCAGGTGTGTGTTTCTGGTATTGGCCAATGTTATGTTGTTTTGTATTTGGGTGGCCATTCTGAGAACACCACCGGTACCACCCATGGTTTACTGCCATTGAATGTCCACTGTGCTGATTGGTGGGTCATAATGTGGTGGGCGTTGTTTTGTTGGCGTGACGGCATGGGTGTTCGTACCAACACTTTATCACTGACCTTTGGGCTGACGGATTTGTGTATGTGGCAGTATTCTGTTGGTTTGGGGTGTGTGTGTCATAATAAGGCGAATATTTATTCGCCACCGCCGCGGTATGTAGGCGGCCGTCACCGCAGCAGTAAGCGGCATTTACCGCCAATGTCAAACTGAGGGCCTAAGAGTCACACTGCATGCACAGTGCATCATGGTAACATGAAGGCCTTTGTTTGGCCTTGTAGGGCTGCCATAGTGTCAATACAAATAACATTATTGTGATGCAAGGATGTACTAGGTTCTACTAACATTAGGACATAGCCTCAAATATTGACAGCACAACACATTATTTGCAAGAGTGAACTTTCAGTCCAGATTAAATGTGACAATCACCAGGTCTCTGAGCCACAGTCCATGATAGCAATGTCCACCACCATATACCAATGCAACCATTCCACAAAACAAGAACCTACACAATACCAGTTGCAAGTCTGAGTCACCACTCCACCTAAAACTAACATCTGCCATAGCACATATGACACTGCAAGTATCCATGACAGACACATGCTCTCACATTCCTTTGCAGTCGACTAAGGTTTTGCCATCCAGCCATGGGTGATGATTCCTTTTGGCAACCCGACAACAGAAGAAGAGTGGGCATACAAAGAAGGTCACAGAAGGACACCAAGGCCCATAGTTATACTTTTTTGCGCAGCGTTTGCGTCATTTTTTAACTCAAAAGCAGCACAAACGTACAAAATACAATTATATTGTGTATGTTTGCACTGCTTTTGCGTCTAAAAATTAGCAAACGTGGCGCTAAAAAATATAAATATGGGCCCAACTGTGGTGGAGAGGACATTTGGGCTCCTGAACTCAAGGATCAGGTTCCTGGCCCTGACAGGAAGAGCCCTGTTGTATGCACCACCCCTGGTTTGCAAGATGATCCTTGTATGTGCAGGTTTGCATAACATATCTATTCAGACGAATGTCCTCTGGGATGAACTGGTAGATGTCCCCAATGAGGAGAAGGGTGACAAAGATGTAGCACAGGTGGAGGGAGAACAACAAAACACTGCTGCACGAGTTTATAGGAGGCAACAAATTGTACTGAACTTCTACACCTAGACACTGTACACCAAAAATCAACCTGTAAGTATCACCATTAAATCACTTTGCAGCATATTGTCCATTGTGTAGTCATTGTCTGCTACATATACCATTGGGAAGTTGTTCATACCTCAGAGAGCAGGAAAAACGCACAGCAGTTACAAAGAATGTTGAAACACAGGTTATAATGTAAGAGGGTTTAGCACCTCCATGCCGCATATCAGCATCACAAAACTCATGCTCATGTTGCTCTCAAAGGCCTAGATCCACGTATCAGAAATAATAAGTGGCGTAATGTAGGCATTGTGCCAATTCGGACCCTTTGCACCACATCATGGCTACACCAGGGAAGATGTATGCAAGGGGGTGTACGTACGGTAGGGGCTGTTTGAAAATGGTGTACTTGAAAATAAGGAGCTAAACTGTGTCACAAAACAGGTGGGTAGCTGTAATGCCTGCACTGATCACGTGTGACAAGGGGGAACACCACTGGTATCAATGGACCATCATGGACTGGTCAGGGTAAGGGGCAAATGTCTGACCCTAACCCTGCACCGTCTGTTAATGACGTTACATACCGTGAGCGCTATTGGCCCCGCCCCTGCCACATGGTGTGCTGTCTCTCAAATATAGCACACACATGTTGGCTGTGAAGTGCACTAAGGGTGGCAAGACAAGTGGAGCAACAAAGGGTGCTGATCCACTCTCCACACATGCTCCATAGCCAGGAATGATCAATAAATTGGGAGAATGCACAACCACATGAATGTGCGGGGTGGAATGTAGGCAGAGTCTGTAGCACTTTCAAAGTACACACATGTCACATAATTGTGTTGTCTTGATATATTTCTGCAACTATTCTGGAAATACATGTGAGTTGTCTTGATATATTTCTGCAACTATTCTGGAAATACATGTGAAGACTGATGTACTGGTGTATGGCCTACGTCGGAATGAGTTAGAAATTACTTACAATGGTTGATATGTGCCTGTAACCTCTCATTGACTCGCACATGCATGAGCAAGAGAAAGTGACCTACTGGGACCAATACCCTAAATGCCAATCTGGTTTGGGATTTGCATGTAAGTCTAGCAATGTCCAAACATGTCACAGACCCATCCTACTTTGCATGGGTGAAGAAGGAGACAGAAATGTTGCATGTGGCAAATCAAATAATCATAGCTGAGATTACTTCACACACTAACAAGATACACTCATGGAGAAAGTGACAGAGGTTGTGGAATGCAGATGTGAGTACATGCCCATGACACCAAAGGATATGAAAGAACAGCTGAGAGACTCCCTCAGATACTCGGAGATACAACATGGGGAGGTCACCTGGACTCTACACAAGTACTGTGGCTGGTGTACTGTCATATTTGTGTGGAAGTCAAGTAATCTAGCAAAGCCTCGAAATAGGAGGAATACTATCACGTCGCCAGTAGAAGAAGATGTGTACATCTTCAAATTACACAAGTCACATGTAGGATCCGGTCCATGTATGACCGGACAATGTTGCAGTAGAAGATGTGTATAAATGGTAAAGCAATGTAGGACCAAATCAATTCCAAACAAGATATGCTGTTAATGTTAGAGAAGGTACACACAGAGATCAATACTGACTGCAACACAATAATGTTACCATTTGATCACCTGACATATATTAAGAGAGGATGTCTAGGTCAGTACATAACACATTTATTTTTGCAACAACACGAACAATGTACTTGCGCATCGCATACTATGCATCCTATTCTGACAGAAGGCAGTGACAGATGACATATTCAGTCCCGGGGGGGGGGGGGGGAACATAAACACGTTACACTAGAGGTACATGCCCTAACCAAGCTGCATATAGAAAATACAAACAATGTGTAGCCATATGGGTCAGACCATGCAAAATGATGAGACATGTCCTACATGAACAAGCAGCCAGTCCCTTGTACATGATAGGGCAAGCCTTACATGAGGTACCCCAAAGGAAAAAAACTTGCCTGCCCAGGGGATCACATTTGAGAAGGTGTCTGTTTGGAGGGGACTGTGCATTGTGTTGCTGAAGAGCTATCATGATGAGGGTAGATCCCTGCCCTACATCCCCTAACTCCCCTGCTGAGGCTGCATTGACTATTGACACAGGCAGGGGCCTGATGCTTGTGCACAGTGGACTGAGTTGAGTGGAACACTGTCAACCTGCATCAATACAAGCAACCATTGGTCTGTGTGGGCACCCAAAGTGCCACAGGAGCAATGTTGACTAGGGTGCCATCATTACCTGACAGCAACCCTGCTATACAGTTGTGTGCCATTGTATGTAGCAGTCAAAACAAACATGTAGTGGTCGATTTTATGTACCAAGTTTATGCCTTGCACACATATGTCTGAATTCTCAGCACACATGAACAACTTCAATGGAACAGGCCTGGTATAGTATATTGGAGTATGCACAAAAGTCAACTTTCCATTAATTAAACTGTATATTTATCACATGATCATACACAGACCTAAATGACCTTCAGATATGTTTCCATATAGGGAAAGATAGGAAGCACTGATAAGAATACACAGGCATGAAACTATAGCCAATATATATAGTATCATAGCATCATGAACCATGCAAAACACCAAAGCGTGGACACACATGCACTCACATTGCCATGGGCTGTGTGAAACCAACCTAGCCATAGTCCACTGTATCCTCTGAGTATGATTTGTCAAGGGTATCAAATACATGAACATGTATTGGACATAGCCCATCATATCTAAAGTGGTGTTGTCAAACGTACATTTGGAAATCAGACCTGACAATGTGGTAGACCCACAATTATGTGTCACATCACATATGTATACTCCCAGTACACATGTGGTAACATGCATGTGGAAAAAGTCCACCAAAATATGCACATATTCAAACGGTATCAGTCATCGCATCCATCACACAGACATCCAAACATATGGTAACACATTCGAATGTTACAGTTACATATATGAATGCACATGCACACACACATAGCCATACCATACTGACTACATGCACGAATAGTCCCTGTAACAAGATATGTGAATATGTGTGCACTGTCAGCCTTTCCAACAAAACCCACGCATTCCTGTTATGCGTCAACATTTTTTACACAAACGGCAGAACTCTATACTTTGCGAATTTAAAAAATGACACCTGGCCCCTGCACGACAATTGCAAGTCAACAGGTATTGTCAGCCTTAATGGAAAAAAAACACGCATGACCGTCATGCGTCAATTGTTTTCACGCAAATGCCAATACTTCATACTTCGCTAATCAACAAAATGACGCCTGGCTCCTGCGCGTCAATTGCAAGTCAACAGTCCTTGTCAGCTTAAATGGGCCAAAAGCATGCATGACCGTCATGCGTCAAAAGAAATGAAGCGAATCAGAAAACGTGACGCACATGCCCAGGAAATGATTAAACAGGACTTCCTCACTGCAAACATGGTACAGTGATTTCACTTTCACTTTTACTTTACAGTCTTTTTGTCTGTGAATGTGAGAGGGTTTGTGAAGCTGGTGCTGGTCGAGGAGTGGTGTTTTTTTGGAAATTTTGTGCTGTGTCCTGTTGCTGTTCTGTCAATTGTGTCATTTTGCTGAGTCTTGTGTAGTATTTTTTCCTGTTGCACTAATTGTATTATTGGGTGTTTGTCTTGGGGTAGCGTAGTCTGTTGGGGTATATGCGGTTAGGCGGTAGTGTTTTATTATTTTGGGGGTTATTTTATTTGCAGTGGAGGGAAGCTGCAATATTTCGGGGAAGGAGAGAGCACAAACAATGTGTGTAGATGAACTGGTAAGGGTCATCTGGCTGGTCAAATATGATGTTGAGTATGGGTGGCTGAGTCATCCAGGGATACCCAACAGAGGCACAGAAGCTGAGCAAGGTGCTCCACCTCCTATAGAAGGTCTTTGGTGATGTGAGCACTGACCACCTAAAGAAACACTATTGGGCAGACCTCAATGCACGAGAGCAAGATCTACTGGATCACCTGCTGATTCGGATTGGTGGATCTATTGGTAAGTACCCCTTTTTCATTGCAATATCATCATTTGCATGTGCATGACAGGGGGACATAAGGTTGACTGCAGCATGTTTCGCCAAGGGTCAGGACAGGAAGTTTTGTGTCTTAAGCAATCAGCACTTAAGAGAGCTTAGCTACACACTGGGTGCAGGCAAATTGCGCATTCCTCTTTGTGTATATTATGTATCACATATACCCTATAAACTGTCAAATATCAGACACACATGTGCAATTTTGCAAAGGTACATGTTTCATCCACACAAAAGTACATGTCCATCATGGTCATTACAACCATGTAAATGGGTAAATAAAGTTGAAGTGATGGGAAACAAACAGAGTATTGTCAATCATGGGTGTGTGTGTCATGTATGTTCAGAGTGACGTGACAGTTACACAAATGTAAGCAGGAGAGATTGCCTCATGATTCTACATATGTGACAACTTGTTTTATAGGTAATGTTGCCAATGGAGGCAACTACTACCTAACCATATGTCAAAAATTTGACAAGTGCAAGCATAGTGCCATATGACGGCTGAATCAGGCATGAGGAATAGAAGCTGTGTATTCCTGCTGTAGGAGGCACCCAAGAAATATAGCCTCCACACAAACTTGGTTACACTGTTCCTTCATTGGAGTCAACTTATATATCTGCCCAAGGATGGTTGATTATATGACTGTTCCTTTGTCATCAAGAAGCCAATTTCCACTTTGCACATGTAGTATATTCATGTATGGTGCTAAACATGCCAAGTGCGACCATACTGACAGGATTCCCAACATCAGTGTCCTGACATATACCATGATGTGCCATATGTTACATATGGCACGCACAAAGATGGAGGTATGTGTTGGTGCTATGTGATTGAAAACAGGCAAGCATCTGAGTGGTTAGCTGCTTCTTCACATGGATCATCTACAAGAGTCAATGCTTTAGGCAATGGCCAGTATCCTGTCTCCCTATATTGTTATATATACACTTATCTGAAACATGTAGATAAGTCTGCCACCCAAATCTGCACATGTTCTTGAGTGATGACTATGAGCTACATATGTGTGAAACAGGTGCAGCACAGTGCTGTGCCAACATCAGCAGCACTGGGCTTTGCTGAATTTGAAACACAGGCCTGCTCGGTATTATCAAGAGTAGGGGGCAGGACTGCATCTGCACCTGCACCTGCACCTGCACCAGCACATAACTCAGCAGCCTGTGCCAATGCGGGCAAATTTGAACCAAAGTGCAAGTGTGTCTGTGTTGAGGGTAGTGTCTATGTGCAGGTAGGTAACCCTTTCTGTACATTAACAGTCTACAATAGTGATGTGCCACTTCTATGTGTGCTGCAGAATGCATCCCACATAGTAGTGCCAAGACATCTGTTATGTTATTTTGTACATGTGCAGGAAGAGACACCTATGTGCACATCAGCAAATATCCATGGCATCATACCTCTACTGTGTGTGCCTTCAAATGGCATTCCTCAACCCTTTGCTATGCTTACCCCACCCCTGGGCTGTTGTCAGTCTTTTGGCGCTGGCAACAAGTAAGATGTCTTCAACATCTGGGGCAGCATCAAAAGCAATGGGTGTGACAATGGGACTGCCACTGCTATAACCATTGCATGCCCCTCTGATGCAGAATAAGGTGTCATGCTGTCCCATATTTATACAAAGGCGTTATGCTACAAAAAGCTGCATAACAGATCCTTGTACATGTGGTACGGTAAAAAGCACCACAGGAGCGTCAGTGAAAGTGTTGCTCTGGTGGTGTCAGTGTCTTTTGTAATCTGGCCCTTTGTCTTACAGACAAAATTGTAATGATTGCCAGTTGTTCATTCCTAACACAAAGTTAGCTTTCTTAATCAGTATAACAAGTTGAAAGTGTAAGAGTTGTTCATGCACATAAATGTTCAAAAATCACTAAGCTATTTGTTCCTGTCATGTTTTGCAGATGGGCCTCCCCTCTATACAATTGGAGAGGTGCCCTAGTTTGAAGACCCTGATGCAGCCAGTAAGTGTCACATGTGTCATTCCAGGGTTTTGTGTGAGAGGGTATGACGTGTCCAATGTAATGTTGAAGTGTCATGTGTGACCAATGAGATGACATCATCTGAGTTAGGATATTGACATCATATCTGATGCAATGTTGAGGATGTAGATTAAGTTGATTGTTGCACAAGTGCCAACCTGTGCTACTATGGAATTGTGGGTGTTAGGAAAAAGAAAGCATTCCCACAGAAATGACAAAGATGTCAGTCAAGATATGTGTCAGATGTGTTGTTTATCCGATTAGCATTCCACTTGCCACCATATTTGTCACAGCACTTTTTACAACACTGTGTGCCACACGTTGCTTAAGTTACTCAGGACATGGTACAAATGATGGACATGTGTTGTGGACTCTAGGAGGCTTGTGAAGGAGACACTTGCATCACATGTGCCTCACTGCTCTTCAGAAAATAATTGAGGCAGAGGCAGTGCAAGAAGCCTCATTGTGCTGGGCAAAGTCAGTTGAGTTCACAATGAAAATACAACTCTGCTCTAGAAGGATGTGGGACATGTCTACGGATTGTAGAAAAATCTAGATGTGTGCAGATTATCCAACAAGATCTACCCATCATGATAATTGTGAGTGAGAGTGGTCACATCACATGGTTATAGAGTGTGGATGCCGAGTGTATACCTGGTACTTAGGAGATGTTAAACATGCATGTGCACTGGTAGCTCAATAAGAAGGAATACTGTTGATGCACCCAGTGCAGTGCAACTCTTCCTGTACCCCTCAGGGCACCCATATAGCCACAATGTGTGCGCTGCATAAGATGTTTTGCACACCATACCGCAGGGTAGGGGGCAATAAGTACAAAATCTGTTGAGATCTACTGTTCAGACTTAGGGAAAACTATATGGGCACTAACACTGAACTGTACACAGGGGTCAATTGTAAGTAATGTTGTGCCCCCTTGCAATGCCTGCTCTGAGCAGGTATTATCCTAAGGACACATGAATGATGCACTGGCATTCCTTGGAATTCCCTGTGACATTTTCCCTATCTCCCTATTGGGTGAACCCCTCCTTGCATCCATGATGCCTGGTCAAGGCTTAATGTAGTGCAAGGTGTGTCAAAGTGGTGGAATGCATGCCAGCGCCCCTCTACACACTACTCTTGCCTAGGTGGGAAACCGACATTCGCATTCCACTATTTTAGTATATGGTTTGTGTCCTCCCCAACCCATTGTAATCAATGGTGATTTTCACTATTTGCACTTTTTTATGGCTGTTTACTTACCTGATTTTGGTTACTAGTTGAACCGAGCTGAGCTCTGGGCACATCCCTGGGTGGTGATGGACAGGGGAGTGGTCACTTCCCTTTTCTATGTCCATTTTCACGCCAGAGCAGGGACTGGGGGTCCCTGAACTGGTGTAGACTGGATTATGCAAGGAGGGCACCGTTTGTGCCCTTCAGAGCATTTCCAGAGGCTCTGGGAGGATACCCCTCCCATGCATGTAACACCTGTTTCCAAAGGGAGAAATGCATTGTTCTGCCTTCCTGGGATTGAGATGCTCAAGCCCCAAGAGGGCAGAAGCCTGTCTGTGAGGCGGCAGCAGCTGGGGCTGCAGAAGAAACCTCAGAGAGTGGTTTGGCAGTACTGGGGGTCCATGGTGGAGCTTAGGGTGCATGGAATTGGCCCCCAATACCAGAATTAGATTGGGGGTACAATTTCTCAATCTTAGACACCTTACATAGCCATATTCGGGGTTACCATTGTGAAGCTACATATATGTATTGACCTATATGTAATGCACACTTATAATGGCGTCCCAGCACTCATGAAGTCCAGGAAAACATGGGGGCACCTCTGCTAGTGCAGGGGTGCCCTCACACACAGTAACTTTGCACCTAGCCTTCAGGAACTGAAGGTTAGACAAATAGGTGACTTATTAGTTACCTGGTGCAGTGAAAATGGCTGTGAAATAGTGCTGCAGTGGCAGTCCTGAAGAAGTGTTTGTATGAGCTCCTTATGAGTGCAAAAGAAATGCTGCAGCCCATAAGGATCTCCTGGAACCTCAATGCCCTGGGTGCTTAGGTACCATATACTAGGGACTTATAAGGGGGGTCCAGTATGCCAATCTGGAGTGGAATAAGTAGTCACTAGACTATATTGACAAATTTGGAAACAGAGAGAGAGCATAAGCACTGGAGTTCTGATTAGCAGGACTCTAGTGACACAGTCAAGCAGACTGACAAAACAGTAAAATAAAAATACTGACATGTAGGCCACAAAACATAAGCACTGGGGTCCTGACTAGCAGGATCACAGTGACACAGTCAAAATACACTGACAATCAAGGTAACATGCCAAGAAAGATGGTACTTTCCTACAATCCCCAGTTACTGACATTCACATTGTGTATGTATATGGAATCTTTGACAGGTCAGTATGGAACTTCAACTGTCATCACCGAGGTCTGTCAGAAATAATCTTGTAAAGTGTGGCACATATTACTTAAACGTACTTGGGGTATGTATCTTGGCGAACTGAATGATGCCCATCTCTGAAATTTGCCTCTTCTGTTCCACACATTTTAGCTGTACTGGTGTTCTCATCAGAGAAAATTCCAGACACCTGATTCTGACCCATACATGCCATATGTCAAGTTGAATGGATATCTATTCAATACATGCTTCTAAGGCTCTATAAGTTGGTTGAAGCCCACAACACCATCAGTTGCCTTTTCCATGTTAGAGTCCTAGTGTGTGGCTTTGTGTCTGACAGTAAGCCATACATGTAATTAGGTTCTGTTTTAATTGAGATAGCTTCACACAGTGCGTACAATTAGATGAGTTGATGGATCACAGTAAAAGTTGACATGATACATGTGAATATGGAGATTTATTTATACGTGCAAGTGTATTTCCCATGCAATACAATGTCCAGTTCACTTTTAGCTGGTGTTTTCCTGACTTTGGTGGTGCCCTGGGTACTGCTAACCAGTCCCAGTCCCAGTCCCAGGCCCTGTGTTCTGTGTAAAATGAGTATGCAAATTAGGCTAATTATAATGGGCTATGTCAACCTACCTATAAGTCGCTAGTATATGGTAGGGCATGTAGGGTTAGGGACCCCAGCATAGATGGTTCACCCATAGGTGCAATGCTGAGGTGCCCAGGGTCATTTTAAAGGCCGGCCAGCTGTGCTGCCTGCTTTTAAATTAAAGTTCAATGCAAATTTGACTCTGGAATTAAAAGTACTTCCAAAGTCTTACACTACCTTATTTTTACATATGTCACTCCTAAGGTGTGCCCTATGAGCCCCTTGGGGTGGGTGCCATGTAACTATCCGCAGGGACCTTATAAAAATAGTTTTATAAGCCCTGGTGAGGTAAAATAGCCAAATTCGATATTCCCTCACTGCAGTGAATGGCCTCCATAAGCTAAAATGGGAAGACTTTATTTTAATTATTAAAGTCCTCTTAAGTGTCAGATACCACAAGTTTGGTATCAAATTAATTTTTATAATAAATCCCACAACTTACAGTTGTGGGATTTAATATAACTAGTTCAGGTAAATAGTTTTAAACTCTACCTGAAAAGTTGCCAACTTCAGCTCTGTAGTGCCCTTCTCTGATTGACCAGCCTCTGGCAGCTTGGGTTGGCCTGAACGCAAAGAATGTGGCTGGGGAAGGAGAACTACCTCAGCAGATGAGGAAGCAGGTGGGCGGGCTGCCAAACTGGTCTTCAAAAGCAGGGAAAGACATTTGAAGTAGCCCAGCACCTCCCTCACATCATGCAAAGCCAGACAATTAGGTGCCCTTTTGATTAGATTAGGTGAGGGCAGGAGAGGGGTGTGTTTAAGATTTTTAGCTACACCAGTGGGTGGGCTCAGCCAGATGTAACATCCAAAAATCAGTTTTAGCCATGATGGATTTTTGAAGAATGCTGCTCCCTAGGACAAAGTTTTGCCATACTTCCCAGGAAGTGGTCATCACAAGAGGAAGGAACACTGCATCTGATTGGAGAACCAGGACCCACCCAGGAGCAAGGTTAAATGTGGCAGAGCTGCAACCACACCTCAGATCCCTACCAGATCCCTACAAGGAAGTACATTAGAAGAAGAGGAATTTCACTGCTGAACACCTGACCTGCACCTGGACACTGCACTCTGAAGGACTGCACCAGCTGCACTTCGGCTCCACCCCAAGAAGGACTTTGCCTGGCTTAAACTGATCCCTGTTTTCTACAAGTGAAACATAGCTATCCAGAGTCCCCTGCATCAAATCCCGAAGAAAATGACCAGCTGATCACTGTTCAGTGGCTGTTTTGGAGTTTGAGCCAGGTGCATTCTGGGAGTTGCAGTCCGTACCTGCAAAGAGCAACTCAGAGCTTCTGGAACTGTGGGGTGAACTGTGGACTCCAAAAGACCTTTAAAGGACCTTCTGGAAGAAGATCCAGAAGTTTGGAGAAGATTGGAGAACTTTTTGTAAAAAGCTCAACAAAGGGACCTACCCACCGCAGCAACTCTAGTCAGCTTGCCTCAACCATGACCCGGCCTGACTTGCAGGTTCGTCCCACTGAACAAAATCTCCGAAAAAGTGACTAAGGCCCTCATTATAAGACTGCCGTCAAATGGCGCCTACCGACATGGCGACGGCCACCAACAAACTGTTGCCGTGGCTACCGTCTGTCCGGTCACCTGCTGGAGGACCCCATGCAAGCAGAAAAGTCAGGTTTTCCGACAGGAAAGGGGGCGGGGGTGTTGTGTGCGTGTGTGGGGGTGTGTGTGACTGTGTGTAAATGCATGCATGCATGTGTAATGCGTGTGTGCATGAGTGGGTGTGTATATACGTGCATGCTGTGTCGGATGAGTGCATGTGTGCCTGGATGTATGTTTATGAGTGTTGCTGTGAGTGTGTATGAATGTATGAATGCGTTGGTGAATGTGTGCATGCGTGTGTGTATGGGTGGGTATGTATGTGTGTGTATATGCTGGGGAGTTGGGAGGGGGAGGGTGCAGGAGGACTCTGGGGAGGAGGAGGTAGTGAGGGAGACCCCTAGCAGTGCCAGGGAAGGAATTCCCTGGCACTGATAGTGCCTACCACCATGGTTTCCGTGGCGGTACAGAAATCACAAAAACCATGTCAGTGGGCGGGGTCAAATGCCATGGGTGGCCTAGAGACTGAAGTCTCCAGCCCGGCTGTCTTTATCGCTGTGGTGGTCGTTGTGTTAACTTGGTGGTTTGGCTTTGGCCAAACCGCCAATGTCATAATAGTTGAGGTAGGTACTGCCAGCCTGTTGGCGGTAATACGTCCACTATTGCACTGACCGCCTGGGTCGTAATGACCCCCAAGTCCCAACGTAGAAAGATGACCAGGACCTCCCCAGCAGTGTATACGAAGAGGGCTCCATGGACGTCGGATCAAGATTCAAATTTGGCCCAGTCGAAGGATTTTCATCTTGAAAAATCATCTAAGTCCAAGTGTAGAAATCTTCAACAAGGGATCCTGCGACACGTATCTGAGGAAGGGCTCCAGAGAGGTCGGAACGGACTGGCGACTTCCTCCTACTGAAGAAAATCTTCAAGAAAATGACTAGGTCCGAACATAAACTTTTGACTGAGGCCTCCCACTTACTGTATCCGAGCAGGGCTCCATCGCGGTTGGCCTTAAACTTTGACTTTGCCCGGGTCGAGGTGCGACCAGATGGCCCGATTGGCGCTTTTCATTTCCATACGCTAGAAAACAATAATTATTTCAAAATTCATATCTCAGGTTCCCCTTATCCGATTTTATTCGTTTGCGGTGTCATTTTATGTTTAAGATCTCTTTTATTAATTTTAGAAAGTAAGAACAATACAACTTCTCCCACCTACAACCACTGGCTAGTGGGGAGGGACAGATGAAAAGAGGAAAAGGGAGATGGAAAAAACAGGGTGGAACGGGGAGGCACATTATTTGCAGTAAAGTAGTGTCATCATTCAATGGATATGTGACAAGACCATGTCCACTCACCTGAATTCCAGGTTCTGTGGGGGCGAAGAGAATAAATGCCTCACCCCTAAACACTATTCTCTTGTATCTAAAATGAACAGGGAATGAGCAAATAGCCTCTAGGGGAAAGGGATAAGGAACAGGGATTTGGGAAGGGAAGGGAAACAAAACACTGTTTCACGAAGGAGCGTCACTGTTGTTCTAAGAAAGTTGCCTCAGGCCTTGGTGGAGTACTTCTAAACCCAAAAACAAATCAAAAACAAAAGAACTACAAATATCACAGAGTCTTTCAGCAAAATACAAATAATTATTATTTTTCGGTTGGGAAATCACCGAGTCTTTCAGTAAAGTCACAATAATTATTAGCGTTCAGTTGATCAACTATTAAGCACACTTTTGTAACTCACAACAAAATCGTCATAAAATCAAACTTATGAATTTGTCTTTTGTTATTCGTTTCACACAATAGACTCACTCCAAAACAATCAGAATAAATGTTTAATATTGCATAGCTATCGAGCGATGCTTACAGGAGTTCACAGCACTTAACTTCAATGCTGCTTTTAAAAATACTTCTCAAGCTGTCTTTGGAAAATAGCCTTGAATCACGGGTTTCTCAGCATCAACCAATGTCTTTCATAATGCACCAAAAAGTCACTAACCTCAAGAAGGCTGAAAACAGGGAGACGAGAGGGGAATTACCAACGAACCGACTCCTCCTGGAATGTTTTGATTATTTGAGGAAGATGGAATACTACTTGTAAATTCTCCAGCCACTGCAAAAGTAATCCGCTCCAGAGAGGGAAGATCCGATGAAGCCTCACACTGAAAAGACAACTCCTGAAAGAGTCACACAACTCTAGCGGAACCAGGAACACCTGCGAGCAAAGGAAGACGTGAAGCCAAGCACAGGAAACACCTTGGCAGTTCAATTTATAGACTGGTGTGCTGGTGATGAGTCACCAGACACATGATGATGATGAGTCATCAATCAGGAGGGGTGTGGATGCTGTGCTGGTGATGAGTCATCAGACACTTGCTGGTGATGAGTCATCAAACACTTCTGATGATTCATATGAGGAATTCAATGTCTCCATAAACCGCTTGGCACACAGTTCACAAATGGGTCAACACTTGCTTTTATCAATATAAACAAACATGCAATGTAATATTCAGTCTTCAGATGGAAGATCATTTTCCTCACAAGTTACAGGAAAGAGCTTTTTTCATACATACTGATTTATTTTGTGAGGGAGCAGCAAGAAGTATGTGTGTGTGAATGCGAGTCCTAGCAGTACATCCCCCCAAAGGCCTTTTCACTGGCTGTGGATTGGAGGGGTACTATGCATGAAAGGAATTTACCATCTGTGGGGCATGGACATGGGCAGCTGCTTCCCACGAAACATTTGTGGGTTGTAGTCATTGTAAAATAGCATCAATCTTTTTTTAATCAATTTGGACTCCTTGTTTTGACAAAACAAACCATAGAAATTCCATTTGAGGAACATAAAATTTATATTTTTCTAACTTGGCATATAAATCATATTCACGTAATTTGCATAACACAGCGGAAACATGATTCTCTTCATTGTGTGAGTAGATAAATAATATAACTATATACCCTATGACAAAGCAATCCAAGAATTCACTAAGAACATTGTTTATAAAGAATTTAATTGCCGCCGGGATGCTACACAAACCAAATGGCATCACACAATGCTAAAAAAGACTGTGGGGGTCATTCCGACCCCGGCGGGTGCCGCCCGCCGGGCGGAGACCGCCAGAAGACCGCACCGCGGTCAAATGACCGCTGCGGTCATTCTGACTTTCCGATGAAGCCGGCTCCGAATGGAGCCGGCGGAGTTGCTGGGGTGCGACGGGTGCAGTGGCACCCGTCGCGATTTTCAGTGTCTGCCAAGCAGACACTGAAAATCTTTGTGGGGCCCTGTTAGGGGGCCCCTGCACTGCCCATGCCAGTGGCATGGGCAGTGCAGGTGCCCCCAGGGGCCCCACGACACCCGTTCCCACCATCCTGTTCCTGGCGGTAGAAACCGCCAGGAACGGGATGGCGGGAAGGGGGTCGGAATCCCCATGCCGGTTCCCCTTTTCTGACCGCGGCTTTACCGCCGCGGTCAGAATGGCCCAGGAAGCACCGCCAGCCTGTTGGCGGTGCTTCCGCGGTCGTTGGCCCTGGCGGTCAATGACCGCCAGGGTCAGAATGACCCCCTGTATGTTGTGCGAAAAGCCGTTTTCCATTTGTCGCCCTCGCGGATTCACATGAGGTGGTAAGCTGCATGAAGGTCAACGTTTGGTTAAGATTGTGGCTTTATGAAGTTGATTAAGAAGGACCGGAATCAAAGGAAGCGGGTACTTGTTTTTTATGGTCACCTTATTAAGGCCTATATAGTCAATTAAGACCCTAAGATCCCTGTTCATCTTCAGAACAAGAAACAAAGGAGATGAAACAGGGGAAGTAGAATGGCGAATGAAGCCAATTGCCAAGAGCTCATCTAGATAGTCTTTTAAAAACTTTGTTTCTGGCTCCGATAGAGCATACATCCGACTACAAGGTAGTGTGGCACTTGGAACTAAATCAATTCTACAATCAAAGCTACGATGAAGTGGTAAACTGGTTGCTTGAACCTTATTGAACACATCTGCAAACTCCTGATATTGTTCCAGAAGTTAACTGTCACTGGTGGATGATGAGACAGTATATAACAAGAGAGAATTCCAGGTTCTTGCCTCTTGGTAACAATTCTGAAGACAAAATGGAGAATTTAGTGGAACAGGCCGGCTATCCCAATCTATCCCTGGGTTATGTCGTTGAAGGCAGGGTACTCCTAAAATAACTCCAAACGTAGGAGTGTCAATGAAATCAAAGCTAATAAATTCAGAGTGACCACTGGCACAGACTATTATAATAGGTTCGTAATAATAAGTTATTAATCCTGAGGATAATTCAGAACCATCGTCGCCTCGAACGGCCTTAGGTTCTTGTTTGAGAAGAAAAGTGATCCTTAACCTTTTGGCTAATTACATTTCCCAAAAATTACCTGTTGCCCCGAGATAAAGAAGAATAGATTGGACTTTTCTTACTTGGGTTTAGAAAATCATGGTCACTGTTATTAAGAAATGATGTGGAGGTCTAAGAAGTGTATATCTGGAACCCTTTGAGGTCTTTTGTCATTTGCTCAAAGGATGGACCTCACTTTCCCTTGGGCTATCTCTTTGCACTGAATTTTCACTGGAAAGGTTTACTGAAGCTACTGTCTTTATGGGTATTGGTGCCTGGATCTTGGGTCTCTCATGCAAAATGACCTGCTATGCCACAATAGAAACATAGGCAGTCATTTTGAACATGGCGGGAAAGCCCGCTTTACCAGCGATGGCAGTAATTATTACCGCTGACGGCATGGTGGTGCACAACCACCATATAAAGATGACAGTAGTGAACTGGCTGCAAAGCATCCAGTTCACTACTACCCAGCGCCAGGATTGAATCAACCGCCGGGCTGAAGGTAGCCACCTTCAACCCGGTGGTCAAGCATAGACCGCCAGTGGGATAATGATCCCATTTCCACCAGGGATTTCCTGGCGGGATACCCCACCAGGTAATCCCTTGCGGAATGCATACAGGTGACGGGAATACTCATTCCTGTCACCAGTATGTGACACGCTAGCCCCCCCCACTGCCACAACCCCCAAATATCCCTCCCCAAGCCACTGGACATCCCCACCACCCCCACTCCGTACACCGAAATCCTAAACCCTATCCTGCCTCCCCTGATCTCTCTGTAGACCCTCCACAACCCCCCTCGCCATCCCCCACCTCCATTTATCCCCCCACACCCCAATCCCCAAATACACATGCATGCATAGATAGACATACACACACACACTCATAAACGCAGACACACATCCCACTTCACAAACACTTACACACACCCCGATGCACGCACTCACTCATTCACTCAACACACACCCCCTCCCCACCTTCCCTCTTGGGTAGCACTTACCTGTTCCATGGCACTGCTCTGGAAGGGAACGGGCTCCTAGGATGCTGCTCCACTGGCAACGCTGCGTCTCCATACACCGCCACGCCTATGACTGCATCATTATAGGTGTGGCGGTGTCTGCCGGACGTGGCAGTGAGGGTGGGTCACCATCCACCCCCGCCACCGACCGCCAGCATGGCGCCTGGTTGCCCATTAAATGACAGGATACCTACCTTCGCCACTGGTGGTCGTCCCAAGACCATCAGCACGGTTGTCAGCGGTGTATCCCGCCATGTTCAAAATGACTGCCATAATTTCAAAGAACGTCTCCTATCTTTTTCTTTTATGGATAATGGAGAACGGGTACCCCCATTTGCATTGGTTCACTACGTTCCTGATTCTTAGTCTTTTCTTTTTTCTCAGCACGTACAACAATAAGACATGAATTATCTCCTCTACCTTTTTTGCCTTTTCTATCATTTAATCGATGATCAAGTTTAACAACTAAATCGATAAATTGGCCACAATCTTTAGGCGGTTCTACTATCTGAGACAAAACGTCTTTCAACTCATCTCGGAGTCCCCGATAAAATAATGAGGTTCTTTTACTATCTGGTCAATGGGTTTTTGATAATAATTTATTGAAAGTGGTTACGTATGTTAAGAGGTCTTTATTTCCTTGTTTCTTTCACGACATGGACGTCCTCATCCACCGTCCCTGCCACAATCGCAGTGCCAAGCATTTCCTCTATATCAACTGGGGCTCCCCATCGGCACCTCCTACTTTCCGGTCTTCCACCGAATCTCTGCATCGGCTCCACTCATCACAGGTGTCTACACACACCATTACAGCGTCTGCCTGAGCGCACCCAAACCCATTGGTCAACCAGTCCCATCCACCAGCCGCGGCAGCTACCGTCAACAGCACCAATCCCCTGCGCAGCAGCCCCAGTCCTCTGCGCAGCTCCCCATTGATGGAAGGGCGCAGGTCTCACCTCTCCTCCCTGCCTGGCAGGCCACCTTCTTCCCTTCGCTTCACTTACGGTCCACCGCAGCCCAGTCACAGCTCTCTACGGGTCCGCTGCACCCCACGGCACAGTTCCTGGCCTCCAGCCAAACCCGGGGGCCCCAGGAGATTCAGGGGATGCTGGCACACCCCTGGATCGTGTGTCCGGGCCCCCAATCCGTTCTCTTTCAAAGGCTGATGGCGGAGATCCGAGAAAATGCTCCTACATCTTAGCCACGCCCCTTTGGTGTCATATTAAAGATAAAAATATAGGGGGTCATTTCAATATTGGCGGGAAAAGCTGCTTATCGCCATCAGACTGCTGCGGCCGCGGAATTCCACCATGGTCATTATGACCAACAGCTCGGAATCCGCCAAAATCCAGACACCCATGCAAGTCCGCCACACCAAAGGTCAGTGATAAACTGGCAATAACAAAACCTTCACCGTCACGCCAACAGGAATACGCCCACACTATCACGACCCACGAATCCATGCAGTGGTCTTTCAACCGCGGTATTCCATTGGTGGTACACACCGCCGCGCTCAAAATACACACACATTTACAAAACACATCCACATTGGACAATTCCAAATACACACACCTGACACACTTACACACACCACTCCCACACACCCAATACAATATAAAACACACACCCACATCATCCACAAACCCTTACGTCAACAATTGCGCTGAAGGCCAGAGAGAGACACCACCATCTACAAACTAGCATCCACAGGCACTCAACACCATCACTCAGACAACATCCAAGCACCTCACACCTATAAATATCACCCCACACATCACAACACACACCACCCCACACTTCACCCACACCACCCCATGGCCCCACAAAGACACCCCAGGTTCTCTGAGGAGGAGCTCAGGATCATGGTGGAGGAAATCATCCGAGTAGAACCACAACTATTCGGATCACAGGTGCAGCACACCACCATAGCTAGGAAGATGGAGCTATGGCGAAGAATCGTGGACAGGGTCAACGCAGTGGGACAGCACCCAAGAACACGGGATGACATCAGGAAGAGGTGGAACGACCTACGGGGGAAGGTGCGTTTAGTGGTCTCAAGACACCACCTTGCGGTTCAGAGGACTGGCGGAGGACCCCCACCTCCTCCCCCAGAACTCACTACATAGGAGGAACTGGTCTTGGCTATACTGCATCCTGAGGGCCTCGCAGGAGTAGCAGGAGGATTGGACTCTGGTAAGTCAAACCTTTGACTACTTCATCCCCCACCCACCTGCATGCTATCACATACCCTCACCCTCGCCCTCACCCCATCACTCCAACTCCTCACGTATGTCCCAATATCACAAACCACACATCCCAAACCAAGCCCCGCATGTAACACCAAAGCATGGACACCCATCACCAAAGCATGGCCACTGCACATACCCATACACCCTCCTAAACCATTATCACACAAGGTCCTACACAGGAATGCAAGCACTGGGGTACACGGTCATCCACCCATTGCACACCATGGCACACACAGATGCAATAATCATGCCTTTACACCCCTGCAGGACCCCTACCCAATGTCACCGGACAGCAGGGTCCAGATATGTCCACTCCACCCACAGAAGAGGCCCACAGTGATGACAGCAGCTCTTTCCAACTGGATCAAGATGACCAGCCCGGCCCATCTGGGACCTCTGGACAGTCGGTTCCCCTCACACTGGCACAGGCCACTACAGAGCTTCCCCCCTCTGGAAACACCAGCACAGCACCCACCTAGCGGGCCCATACCTCTGTCCCCAGGACACGTCAATCAGCAGTGTGTCCACCACTACAGGGAACCCAGGCTAACCCACCACCCCAACAACACCAGGGACCTAGGGGCAGTGGTAGTGGGCACAAGGTTCAGGGGACAGAGGCACAGGAACACAGGGGAACTGGGAGGGCTGCCGTGCGACAGGGGGAGGACAGGCCCAGGGAACCCACTCTCCACGAGGCCCTCTCCAACATCATGGGAGCCTACCACCACTCCCAGGTGACAATGGCAAGGGTACTGGCCAAGTTTCAGGAGACCCAGAGGCTGCAGGAGGAACAGTATTTGGGCTTCAGGGAGGAACTCAAATCCATCAATTCCACCCTGGGCACCATTGTAGGGGTGCTGAAGGAATTCGTCAACACCAGGAGGGACACTGTGGCACAACAAGGGGCCCCTGACACTAGCCTGGACGATGAACTGCCCACCACCTCTGCCGGCGCTAGTGGACAGGAGGCACCGCCACAGGACCACAACACCACCACCCCACCCCCTGCAGATGGAGAACCACCCGCAAGCGGTCCCTGAGATCCAGGACAAAGACAGAGAATAATGCCAAGACCCCGTCAAGAAATGAGATCACCCTGATTGTCATCCTTCTGTCCCATTTTGTCACCCTGTCCATCCTTAAACTGCCCTAGCTCCTCTTCCTACGCCCCTTTGCACAATGCACCTGTGAGACTAATAGACTGGACTCTGCCATGGACATTCCTCCACCATCACCCCTGACCATTGTACAACCCACTCCACTATTGAGCACTTAAATAAACACCCTTAAATCACAAAACAATCAGGAGTCTGTCTGTGCTTTCAAAAATGTGTATTAGCAATAACAGTGGCAAAATGCTATATCAAATGTAATGTCAACAAACCTATGTCACACAGCTCTAGTCCATGCGGAAACAAAGCAGATGTCACACAGTGGGACCCAAATCTGTGAAATCGTAATGGAAAGTGACAACTCAGTGACCATATACTGGGTGAAAATGACAGACAGATGAGAGGTAGTAGAATTACATCAGATGTAGCAGGCAGTGTTGCCTTCTTACCTGTGTCTCACAGGAAGTATTGCAGGATCACCGTGTTCCTGTTGTCTATGTCTTCTTCTTCTGCTTCCTCGTCTTCACTGTCCACAGGCTCCACAGCTGCCACAACACCTCCATCTGGACCATCCTCCTGCAGAAAAGGCACCTGTCTTCGCAAAGCCAAGTTGTGATGCATACAGCAGGCCATGATGATCTGGCACACCTTCTTTGGTGAGTAGAATAGGGAACCACCTGTCATATGGAGGCACCGGAACCTGGCCTTCAGGAGGCCGAAGGTCCACTCTATAATCCTCCTAGTTCACCCATGGGCCTCATTGTAGCATTCCTCTGCCCTTGTCCTGGGATTCCTCACTGGGGTCAGTAGCCATGACAGGTTGGGGTAACCAGAGTCAACTGCAAATGTCGAGGGACAACTGTTAGACACACACTAACTCATAGGGACATCCCCAGACCCAGACACCTAGTCACACTGTATTGGGTCCTTGTCCTCACCTAATAGCCACACACGGTGCCTTTGGAGTTGCCCCATCAGGTAAGGGATGCTGCTATTCCATAGAATATAAGCGTCATGCACTGAGCCAGGAAATTTGGCATTCTCATGAGAGGTGTACTGGTCTGCCAAACACATCATCTGCGCATTCATCGAATGGTAACTCTTTCGGTTTCTGTACACCTGTTCACTCCTGCGGGGGGGACCAAGGCCAGATGTGTCCCATCAATGGCACCTATGATTTTGGGGATATGTCCCAGGGCATAGAAATCACCTTTCACTGTAGGCAAATCCTCCACCTGAGGGAAAACGATGTAGCTCCGCATGTGTTTCAGCAGGGCAGACAACACTCTGGACAACACGTTGGAAAACATAGGCTGGGACATCCCGGATGCTATGGCCACTGTAGTTTGAAAAGACCCACTTGCTAGGAAATGGAGTACTGACAGCACCTGCATTTGAGGGGGGATTCCTGTGGGATGGCGGATAGCTGACATCAGGTCTGGCTCCAACTGGGCACACAGTTCCATGATTGTGGTACGATCAAGTCTGTAGGTGATGATCACATGTCGCTCCTCAATTGTCGACAGGTCCACCAGCGGTCTGTACACCGGAGGATGCCGCCATCTCCTCACATGCCCCAGCGGATGGTGCCTATGGAGAAGAACAGCGAGCAAAGAGTCAACCAACTCTGAGGTACGTAAACACAGCTTAATCGGAAAATATTAGCAAATTGACATATGCCTGTATTAGTGTTTAAGCAAGGCCTAGATATGTGTGACGCAGTCCAAAATAATGCCATTTGGGCCCATGAAATTGCAGCTGCCTGACCTGTAAAGTGGGAAAAGGGGATATGAGGTAACTGCGCTGGCGTTGTACACCATCGCGGTAGGCGGTCGAAGACTGCGGCGCTATCCTGCTTTGGTTAACATTGGACCCTATGAGTCCCAGGAGCCAATGACGATGTACGCCGGCGGTGATGGTACGCACCGCCGTGGACGTGACCACCATTTTCTCTCTGTTCAATCACTTGATACCTGATCTTCGAGAGGAGAGGACCTACACTGCAAGTGCTGCGGTGACCTCAGTCTGGAAGAGACAATGGCTCGTGTGTCTGTGGAAAGGGCCCTTGCCTTCAGCACGGAGGAGTTGGAGAAACTAGTGGATGGGGTCCTCCCCCAGCACACACTATTCTACGGTCCTCCAGACAAACAGGTAAGTACACTTTGAGCATGCTGTATGGGCAATGCCTGTGTGGAGTGGTGTGGATGAAAGATAGGGGGGGATGAGAATGAGGCGTGCATGAAACGACAGTGAGTGCATGTGCATCATGGCAAGGGTAGGAATGCTGGCCAATGACTGTGACGGTGCAGACGGTAATATCTTCTCCTTTTCCCCTGTACTATTCCTGTAGGTAAGCACCCACCAGGAGAAGGACATTTGCCGTACCATCACCAAGGAAGTCCTGACCCTGGGGATCTACCACAGAGGGAGCATCCACTGCCGGAAAAGATGGGAGGACATTCGCCGCTGGAGCAAGAAGACAGCGGAGGCCCAGCTGGGGATGGCCTCCCAACGTGGGAGGGGTGCCCGTCGCACCATGACCCCCCTGATGTTCAGGATCCTGGCGGTGGCGTACCCGAAGTTGGATGGGCGCTTGAGGGCATCACAGCAGCCACAAGGGGGTGAGTACACTCATTGTGCTGATTCAGCGTGCATTGGAGGTGTCTGGGTGGGGGAGGTGGGCTGTGGGTTCCCCTAGGCCAGGGCGAGTTTAGTAGGCAAGGTCCCTTCTTAAGGCAGGCCCTGTGGCACCCTACCCCACCTGTGTACAGTGCCAACTGCACCTAGTCAGGCTCCTGTGACATCCATGTGTGCAGCAATCGGGCATAGCATTGTAACCCATGTCCCTGGGATTGATTAGGGAACTCCAAGTGCACGGCGTAGTGCAGGGGGCTTCTGTGTCTGTAGTGTCCGCCAAATGAAGCGGTATTGCATGCACTGAACATGTCTTTCTTCTGTCTTCCCCCCCTTTTTGTGGTCTCCCTGTTCTTGTGTGCATTAGCATCATCAGGCGGAGGAACAGTGGCACCGGAGCAGAAGGGAGCTGCATCCCACATGGCCCTGGAGGGCGACACAACGGAGTCTGAATTCACCAGTGGGACGGAGGGCGAGGGGAGCTCCACGGCGGGGACAGGAGCTGAGACCAGCGATACGGACTCCTCCTCTGATGGGAGCTCCCTTGCAGTGGCAGGCCCATCTGTGCCCCCGCATCCACAGGTACAGCCGCCATCACCCCTACCAGCACCACCCTTCCAGCAGCACCTCAGCGTGTGTCCCGTGCCCGCTCACCCAGGAGGGTGGGCATCTCCTTCGCCCCAGGCACCTCAGCCCCTGCCCCTGTCACCCCTGCTGCCCTCAGTGAGGAGGCCATTGACCTCCTCACGTCCCTCACTGTTGGGCAGTCTACCATTTTGAATACCATCCAGGGTGTAGAGAGGCAGTTGCAACAAACCAATGAATACCTGGAGGGCATTCATTCTGGTCAGGCAGCCCATCAGCGAGCTTTTCAGACTCTGGCCTCAGCACTGATGGCAGCCATTGTCCCTGTCTCTAGCCTCCCCCCTCCAACTTCCTCCACCCAGGCCCAATCCCCTGTACCTCAGCCTATCCCAAGCACAACATCAGACCAGCATGCACACACCTCAAAACACAAGGGAAGCTCTGGCAAACATAAGCACCACACATCCCACAGGCACTCACTCAAGCATCATACACATGCAGACACACCCACTGCCTCCACTGTGTCCTCCTCCTCCTCGTCTCCCTTGTCCCTCCCTGTCTTGTCTCCACTCACACCTGCATGCACTACATCCTCAGCCACTACGTCCATCACCAGCACACCCACCACCACACCTTGCTCACGTGCAGTCACCGCCCCCACCACCATTCACACGTCCCCTGTGTCCACTACCAGTGTGTCTGTGAACCCACCTCCCAAGGTACAGAAACGCAGCCATACACCCACCCAACAGCCATCCACCTCACGACAGCCTCCAGCCCATGCACCTTCAGCCAAAGTCACCAAACGTACACCTCCTACAACCACTACCTCCTCCTCCACTCCCAAACCCCATCCATCTACCTGTCCCCGTGTTCCCCAAAAACTTTTCCTGTCCAACCTTGACCTCTTCCCCTCACCTCCCCCACCCCTCCAGTCTCCTAGGGCCCGCCTCTCCAGCTCCCAACCCAGCACCTCAGCCACAACACCTGCGGGACCAGTGGTGCCAGTAGTAACCGGCTTCTGGAGCGCGCCAGGCAGCAGGGCAGCCAGTGTGGCAAGGAGCCAGAGCATGGACAGTCCCCCACCTATAAAGCACAAAAAGTTTGCCAGTGCCCGGCGGGAGAGAGGAAAGAAATCAGCCACCAAAGCAGCTCCCAGGGGTACAGTTGGGAGTGTGGAGACAGCTGCGCCACCATCGAAGTTGGAGAAGGGGCACAGTAAAACCGGCAAGTCTAGGAAAATCTGTACAGCGGACAAGACCGCCACCAGCCCTGCAGCCCAGGACACTGCCACCACTAGCACCGCTGCCCAGGACACCACCAGCACCGCTGCCCATGACACCGCCGCCACCAGCACCGCTGCCCAGGACACTGCCGCAACAAGCACCGCAGGCCAGTGAGCGCCAAAGATTCCGACGTTACTGAGGCTGCCACGACCAGGATGAAGCACTCTGGGCACAAAGCCCCCTCCAGAACCAGTGGAGAAAGGCATCCACTACCTCAGTCCTTGGCAGGATGAAGCACTCTGGGCACAAAGCCCCCTCCAGAACCAGTGGAGTATCACATCCACTACCTCTGTCCTTGGCAGGATGAAGCACTCTGGGCACAAAGCCCCCTCCAGAACCAGTGGAGAATGTTATCCACTGGAGAGACTGTGGCTTTGCACTCCACAGGATTAAGCAGTGGGCAAACCGCCCACTGTAGAGACTTGAGAGACTGTGGCTTTGCACTCCCCAGGATTGAACAGCGGGCATGAAGCCCCTTTGTGGATATGACATTGTGCACTCATCCGGCTGAGGTGCCCCCCTTCCCCTGAGGTGCTTGTTTTTTTTCTATCTGATGCCCCACCAGTGTTCTCTCCGTCTTGTTCAGGTATCTTGTGTGGGCCTCGCCCATGCCTTTTGGGCCCAGTGGTCGACGGACTTTGATTGTGGAATACCTTGGACTTGTATTCTTGGTGTAAATATTTGTTTATAGTGTACATATCTTTTTATATGTATATATTTTTGAGTACTGTATTTGTACATATTACAATCATTCGACTCATTTCCTTTTGTCCTTGCATTCTTCCAGGTAGGGTTGGGGGGTGTAACAGTAATGTATCATGATGCATTAGTGTGTGTGTTGTCGTGGGTGGGGGTTTTGCATGTGTGTGTCACTGTTTTTCCCTCCCCCGACCCCTGTGTCGTAGGTGCAGTACTCACTGTGGTCTTCGCCGCCGGTGTTCGTGCTCCTGGTAGAGGAGCAGGAAGATAAAGGCTTGAAGAATCTGGAGCTCGGGTTCCATGGCGTCCTGGTTCCTCATGGGGTGTGTAGAGGTGAGCGTTTCCCCTTCCAAGTCATGTTTCCGCCGTGTTTTTGTTTGCGATAAATCTGCCCCGGAAAAGGTGGTGGATTGGACTGTTGTAATTCTGTGGGCGGTACATTGTCTTCCGCCTGTCTGTTGGAGGTTACCGCCGCGGTGTTTGTTTGTACCGCCTTGGCGATCGGAGTGTTAAAGTGGCTGTCTATGTTGGCGTTTTCCGCCACGGTCGTGATTCAATTTTTTTTCCGCCGGCCTGTTGGCGGTTTTACCGCCGCTTTAACACCGACCGCCAGGGTTGTAATGACCACCATAATCTATTTTTATAAATTGATGTTGGGTTTTTATTGTGTTTTGTGTTTTACTTATTTACTGTTTTGTGATTTTTAAATACTTTACACATTTGTCTCCTAAGTTAAGCCTTGTCGCTCGTTGCCAGGCTACCGAGGGTTGAGATGGGTTTAATTTATTGAGATCTAACTGGACTTATGTGAAGGTTAGTGGCCTATTGCTAAGTGTAGGTACTTGCCTGCCCTTACCAATAATCCACTTTCCAACAGGCACATTGTCTGCTGTAACAACACTGGCATGATCTTAAGAACAGAACTAAGGAGATACTGTCCATATGGCACAGACTGGAGCTACCAGGTGGTTTTCCTTGTGAAAATTGTTTCACATCATCATCCTCCGAGGTGTGTGGTGCTTCCTGTGCCATGAGGAGTGCTCTTGTTGAAGTTGTATAACCCTCAGCCTGTTATCTATCATGCTGCTGCCACATTGGGAGGGCAATTATTGAAGCCTCTGCCTCATGACAGCAGCTATATCGGCAAGGGACTGCTGGAGTCCACATACCGGGGAGTGGGTGTCTCCGATGGCAACTGAGTTGTCCTTATTTGGACTGAGGCACCTCTGCACTCCCTCTAGGCTGCCTGCCATGGTCTCCATCCCCACCCGCGCCTTCTTGGCCAGCTCCCTCTGGACTCCTGCCACTGTCTTCTGAAAGGTGATGTCTGGGTCCTTGGAGTCCAAGACTATGGCAGGACTGGTTGGTGCTGTGTGTTGGTAGTTGGGTGGTTCACGTGGAGAACCCAGAACACTGTGTGTCCTCCCTGCGACTGGAGGTGGTATCTGGAAGGAACCTAGGACATCCTGGATAGTCTCTTCATTGATGGTCAACAGCTGGTCATCCATGTCATCTGTATAATCCAGGGCAGGCAGGTCAGCAGGAAGTGAGGCATCATCCTCTGCAATGAGGTAGTGAAATGTTAATCTTTGACTGTAGCGGCAGTTGACATGGCTCATCATTTACTTGCTACTGGAGGCTCAGTGACATGTTACAGACCCCAGGTTGTAGTTGTTAATTATGTGTCACATTGCGCATCACACATTGGGCAACCTTTCAAGGTATTTTCTACATGTATCCCACACTACCATATTCCTTACAGACTCCTTGTCCCAGCCACTGACAACATGGTAGCACATAATGTTCCTTCCTATTCACCATGGTGGACATTCCCACAGTAGTGTAATGAGTGTTGTCACTCTTTTGGTGCTTTACAGCATTGGCACAATGAATGATAGCACTAGTGCAGCAAAGCACAGGGAAGTCCATTGCTTACAATGCTTGTGTTACTTAGTCATCTGCCTTTAGCAGGCCACACATATGTGCTGATTGGATGGCACAGTGCAACCATTATAGATTGTCATCCACATTAGTTCGTCTCTTCCTACATTAGGGACATTTCTTTGCATACAGCACATCAGCCACAGGCATATGTTGGTGTAAGGATGTACAATGTGGATCAATGTATGCATATTGAGACTTTGTTATTGTGGCACGAGGGGAATAGGCAGCTTGGATTCACATGGGCAACTATTTGTATGTTGGTACAGTTGCATTATGGGCCAGTGACACTGTACCTGTAGTGCAACATTGATGCAACTTGTGATTGTTCTTACGCATGAAGTTGTCCCTTTATGCACAACACCAACTATTCACACAGCACAGACAACTTTGTTACAAGGTGAAATTGAAGCTAATTGTACAGCAGCACAAATGATGATCACAGCCATGCCACATATGTTGTATGAGTTCACTTTTGTGCCCATTCCCAAATGGCTCATGGAGGTGTGTGAGAGTTACTGTTGGGCCACCATGTGCAGGTTGCATTCCACATGTTGCACACTTAGGCCCTGATTTTTTCTTAAGTGGTCAAGCTCGGTGCAGCAACAATAAGAGTTGCACCGCACTGTGCCACTTTTAAAATGCAGAGGTGCACCGTGTTTTCTGGAATATGGCATACCCTGGCATTTCCTCCAGAGCCTGTGTAGATTTGTTATTTCTGGACAAACGCAGGCATCCTTGCACTACAGTGCAAGGGTGCCTGCGTTGAGGGGATAGATTGTTTATATGTAGGATGGTGTCCCTTCCTGCAAGTAAACAATCTATTATGGCAAGGTGGCATTTGTATGTGTGCTGCAGGATGTAGCACACATGAGAAGGGCAATGACACAAGGAGGATTGAAAGCATTTTGCCTTGTTTCTCCATCCTGACACCACCCCTGGGGTGGTGTTGCCTTTAGTCACAGTCTCTTGTGAACATATTGGGGGTGATTCTCACCCTGGCGGGTGGCGGAGGCCGCCCGCCAGAGTTCCCCCCTCCAGAATACCGCACCGCGTTCATTAGACCGCTGCGGGTATTCTGGGTTTTACACTGGGCTGGCGGGCGACCGCCAAAAGGCAGCCCGCCAGCCCAGTGTAAAACAACCTTCCCACGAGGACGCCGGCTCCGAATGGAGCCGGCGGAGTGGGAAGGTGCGACGGGTGCAGTGGCACCCGTCGCGAATTTCACTGTCTGCAATGCAGACAGTGAAATTCATTGTGGGGCCCTCTTACGGGGGCCCCTGCAGTGCCCATGCCGTTGGCATGGGCACTGCAGGGGCCACCAGAGGCCCCACAACACCCCATACCGCCATCCTGTTCCTGGCGGGCGAACCGCCAGGAACAGGATGGCGGTATGGGGTGTCTGAATCCCTATGGCGGCGCAGCAAGCTGCGCCGCCATGGAGGATTCAGAAGGGCAGCGGAAAACCGGCGGGAGACCGCCGGTTTTCCACTTCTGACCGTGGCCGAACCGCCGCGGTCAGAATGCCCTGCGGGGCACCGCCAGCCTGTTGGCGGTGCCCCCGTCATTTTAGCCCTGGCGGTCGACGACCGCCAGGGTTAGAATGACCCCCATTGTCCTGGATCTGGGGCATTAATAATATGCAATGGGTGTTGTGGCACAGCCACACTGATTGCACGCCCCTTCAAGGCAAAGTGCTGCATGTGTAGGGGCCATATTTAAAAGGTGGTGTTAAGCCACAGTAAGTGGCTTAAGACCATGTTGTGTAAATGTCGGAGTGCATAGCGCCACCAGAGCGTCCCTAAAAGTGAGGCTTGGGTGGCGATGGGGCCTTTTGATTCTGACCCTATGAATGCCCATTGCAACCCTTTTGCATGTATTCAGTGTGTCCTATGTGCCTGCCCCCCTGCCATTTGTGATATTCCAGAGAGTCCTCCCCTGCCTGCAACTTATCCTGCATTTGCGGTAGTTCTTGGTAGTCAAGTGACCAGCTCCTCCAGGATGACCGCTGCCACCATCTCCTCCGGGCCCTCTTGGAGTGCAGGACTTCCACCTCGAGTCTGCAGTGCTGCCTTTGGGTTCCTGGCTAGTTTCTCCTTAGTTCTGCGCTTGCCATCGTGTCAGCGCTTCTTGAAATCAGTGACAGTCCTCTTTACCTCTGCCACGCTGATGACTTTATCTACTATTGCCTACCATATAGCCTCTCTGCTACCTGTTGGCAATTTGGAGGTGACGAAGAGCTGGTGTTGATGCTCCATCATCTCTCTGACCAAGATGTCACTCTCCTCACTAAAGCAACACTTCCACTTCCTCTTCTCCTTCTCCTTTGCTGGTCCATCCTGGCTGGTACTTAGCAGATTGGGATCTCCCTGGGTCTCTCGTGGCCTTGCATGTTTTTTTGTCACGCTAATGCTGTTAAATATGGCACTAACCCGTTTTGCATTAAAAATGTGCTGCAAAACCTTCTAATACCACTTTTGCAGCATTAGCATCATTTGTATCTACAGATGTCGCAGAGGTTAGCATCATTTTGTTTTACACTTAGCATTCCTGAGAGCCATTGTGCATCATTTTATAAATATGGCACTAGGGAATGATGTTAGCTTGCTGTAATTTTTTCTACGAACTACTGCACTATTGCAGTTCTGCTTAATTTCTCTTAACTATGGGTCTAATATTTTGCAACCTGATTTCTGTCAAAAATCGTTACTACATAATCTATGGAATCTATATTTGTAAGCAACACCTTAAAAAAAGACTCTTCTAAATAACGATTTGGAAAACCCTTTCTGATTTGTTAAATGGACATACTACATTAAAAACATATTTGACCAAATCAGAGGGTTTGAGAATTCTGTACATGAGGTCTATCCTTCCCTCTAAAAATGTATAGGTTTGAAGGAAGTTAACATGACTGAAGAGAAATATCATACTCTTAGGGTCTATCAGACATTGTGTTCATATTGCCATGCAAAAAGACACAATTTACTATGTTTGAGTTTCTCTGACCCTTCTTGACCTCTAACGCTCTGCAACATGTATCAAAATAATTTAAAAAGCTAAGATGATCAAACTTCTTATGGCTTTACATGAAAAAGCAGATAGACATTTTGTACTTTTGAGCACCAATCCATTAAATTGAAACATTCACAAAACGGTGCTACAAATAAAGGTTATGTTTTTTAAACGGATATCCTAACTGTCAAAAAGCTTTCTTTTAAAATGGACAATAAATAGGGTTCATTTATTTGAGAAAACGCTATTTCAGTTCACTTAGCATTGTAAACATACCAAAACTGGTCTGAAGGCAGGTAATTCCCAGTTTCAATATCCTATAATAATTGAATCCTGAGGAAATATGGAAGGTGCTATTCAGAACTGATTTTAAATTCAACTAACTTAATGTTGTGAAAATGGAACTTCTCCCGAAGGAAAAAAAGGACATTGCAATACACAGATAAAACTTTCCGAACTCTAGTGAACTTTGGAAGCCAGAGAATATCTGCTCTTTATAGTAGCTGACTTTAATGTGCTCATGAAACTTAGGGGCTGTTTAAGAGCCCCTAGCGCCTCTGTGCGCCTAATTAGCGTAATTGTTTTTCACGCTAATGTGGCCCAACAAGGCCACAATCGCTGCATCAGATTTACAAAGTGCCGCTATGCATGCATTGCACCACTTTGTAACCGTTTGCGCTACATTATGACTGTACCAGGCATAAATTATGCAAATGGTGTGTTTCCTCATTAGAGGAGTGAAAAAAGTATGCAAAGAAACCTAAGAGATCTCTTTGTGCCATTTTTATCTGCACTTTTATCGCCTGTTCATAGCAGGTGTTAAAAGGAGGCACATCATTGTTTTCAATAGGCCTCTATTGGCTTTGCAGGTTTAGTGTCAACATTTTTTACGCTAACCTGCAAAACTCCTAACTGGTGTCAAAAATGTTGACACTAGTTTCTCTATCTACCGCCATGGTGCACCATATCTTAGAAACAGTGCACACATGGTGGCATTAGGGGGGCACTAAGGTGCGCATGTAAAGTGGCGCTGCTATGGGTGCAGCTCCACTTTCCATAAATCAGACCCTTAGGCCATGATTATTATGCTGTCTGTGAACCCTTGTTTATGCACAGGTTGATATCACAAGTTAAAAAGTATTTAAAATATTTGATAATTATCACATGTGTTAAATACCTCAAGGCTCATTAAATTTCCACAGGTCAAACCTATCGAAATTTTACAGGGGAAAAGCACATGCAGATTTTGGTGTGTTAAATGCCGAAATCCACGTTATTGCCCATTAACACATAATAGGTGCTATTTGTCGCACCTGATAAATAGCATACCCTGTGGTATTGTTATTTATCAGGGCCTCTGTATACATTGTGCCCTGAGGGCACAACTGGCATGTGCATCTGCTTTGTGAACCCCGGGGCACAATCGTATTACAGAGGGGACCATTGATGCTTGTGCATCCCCTTTGTAATATGTTTGAGCTGGCACACATGTAGCCCCTGTGCTATGATAAGAGGATGTCCCCTCATTTGGAGAGGGTTTGGCCCTATGCAAATGAGGAAATCACTTTGCCTCTGCACCTGCGCTGTATTACAGAAGTGGGTCTAGAGGCAAACATGCTTTTAGGAGGTGCGCTAAAGGTGCACCACAAAAAAGGTGGAGCACTTTGAGTGCCCTTCCTAAAGGCAGCCCTCTGGCGGGGAAAAAATGGTCCCATGCTCCCAATAGATATTTCCCTGCAGGCTGGTGCAGACACACATTGCACCAACCTGCCAGAGGATGTCTCTCAACTCTTTGAAGCTCAGGCAGGTATCGCTTGCGCTTTGAAATATGAAGCAGCTTTGAAGCATCCACTCCGTATTTCACTTCAATGCGCTGCCTCCATGGGGCAATGCAAGTTTGTGGCTGTCCTGGGAGAGGTGCATTCTTTCTAACACAGCACACTGTCTCTGTTTGCACCCGGTGCAACTTTTGAGAGACACGTCTTGGCGCAAACTGGGAAAGTACACTGTATTTATAATACAGCGCCTGGTGCGCTAAATAACACCTATACTCATAATCAGGGCCTAAATCATTTAAGTTTTATGTACCTTTTCTAATAGTTGCAAAGTAAATGCATTCTGTGTATTATTCAAAATCAACTACTTCTGACATCACACAAACAAAGTAAAAGTGACTTTTTTTGCGTTCCTCATTTTTTTTTGTTTATTTTCAGAAGAACTCACCGCTTCACATTTATTCATGTCTAAATCGAAAAGAAAGATGGAAAGGATGTTCACTTGTTGCGTAAACTAAACTTATAAACGGCATTTATGTGGAAATTAGTGTGAGTAGAGATTTACAGTAAACCAACCTGTACACATGCCTGGACTTAGATATGAATGATTTAATTAAAGTGCATATATCAGCATCAGAATAATATATTTGGCCACTATATCAATTACTGTGTTTGAACAGGGTAGGTCTGACACCAATTAAGTAAAATTCAGATGCATATACTGTAATTAGTCAATACTTTTCATCATTAACATGGCACATTCATTTTTTTATTCTTTTTGCAATGATTTTATGTTCATTTATATCTGATCGTTAGGAATTTAGTAATTTACTCCAAAATGTCATACAAATTAAAGGGCAACATTGCTTAATAAGGAGGCTGCATCGATGCACAGTTGAGGCGATAATTACGGTAAAATGTAAGCTTTGAGGTTAAGTATGAGAATAAACTCTACAAACGTCCATAAAGAAAGGTTGACTTCGTGTAAAGTGAAGATGAATGGGATGATACAGTTACACATCTGTGCCCACTTTTCCAGTGGAACGTAAATATCATGGGGTTGACTAGACTGTACTAGGAATGTCTGTTCTGGACGTATACTGCATACTTATGGGTTACTTGAGTGTCAAAGGCCAAATCTGAATGCATGGCAGACCCTTAAATGGAGTAACATCAAAATAGTTTACTGATGTTAGGGACATTTCAGAGTTACCATAGATTGAATGTGACAATCGTTGTAGTTTAGAGGCCTTTTTAATATGCAGACTCTACTTTCATGAAGAATATATGCAATCATTATTCAACATAAAAAAATAAGCGATATTTTTTGACGAATAGTTTTCCATTTCAGACACATGGAATGGCTGTGATTTCAGAAATTAATAAATGAGATATATATAATATCCATTAGATACTGATTATGAAAAGCTATTATGTATTGTGTGTGGAGACCTCGGGACATAAAAAGACAGGCTAGGCCTATGTTTTTATGTGTGGAGTCTACCCCACAAGTGTGGAGTCTGTGCAGTTGAAAAACATATAATTATTTATGTGAAACTTGCAGTTTGAGAATACTAAAAAAAAGTAAACTTGCACTAAAGTGAAAGTTTCCCTTTGTGAATCAGGCCCATGCTGTATCAATAACACAATCACAAAATGCCCCCTAATCTGTCCCAGGATCGGCTTGAGATTACCCAGGTAGGTTCAGAGTGGTTCCCAAATGTCCCTGGGGTGGGATGCACGTGGGAACAAGGAACTAAGGGGCAGATTTAAGAGCCCCTAGCACCACCTTGTGTCATTTTTTTTACCCTAATGTGGCCCAACAAGGCCAAAATCGCTGCACCAGATTTGCAAAGTGACAAAATGCATGCATTGTGCCACTTGGTAAACCCTTTGTGCTACATTATGCCTGTGCCAGGCATAATGTATGCAAAGGAGGTGTTCCCCCGTTAGGGAGGCAGAAAAATTGGCAGAAATAAATCAAGAGATTTCTTTGTATCATTTTTTTCGACACTTTTAACACATGCTCGGAGCAGGCATTAAAAAGAGGCACACCGTTGTTTACAATGGGCCTCAAGGGGCTTTGCAGGATTAGCATCAAGAATTTTTGTCGCTAATCTTGCAAAGCTCCGAACTAGCGTCAAAAGTTCTGACACTGGTTCCCTAATGGTGCACCATATCCTAATGGTGCACCATATCTTACATATGGCGGACACACAGTGGCATTAGGTGGGCACTAAGGAGAGCACTGGGTGCAGACCACTTTTCTTAAATCAGGCCCTAAATGTCTTGGAGTGACATGCTTGGGTGGTTATGTCCCTCGTTTAGTGAGTGTTAGAAATGTGTTAGAAATGTGTCTTTGGTTGACAGTCAGGGTACCCCCTGTTCAAGCAAGGACCCTCACTCTAGTCAGGGTGAAAGAGAATCACCCTCAGCTAACCCCTGCTTACCCCCTTGGTAGCTTGGCAGAGCAGTAGGCTTAACTTCAGAGTGCTAGGTGTAAAGTATTTGTACCAACACACACAGTAACTTAATGAAAACATTGCAAAATGACAAAACACCAGTTTAGAAAAATTGGAAATATTTATCTAAACAAAACAAGACCAAAAAAGACAAAAATCCACAATACACAATTCAAGTTATGAATCAAAACTCAAAAAAGAGTCTTTAAGTAGTTTTAAACACATGCTAGAGCTGCTAGCGTGAAAATGTACCTGGTGCACATCAAAAAGAACCCCGCACGGGTGGGTGTGCGTCGAAAAGGGCTTGCAGTGCGTCGATGTCGCTCACGAGCGAGACCTTGCATCATTTCCCCCTTCTGTTGAGTTGGAGTGCGTCGGTTCTTAATTGCGCAGGAGAGTGATGCCTCGATTCGGTCCACACACGGGTCCAGGCAGGCCTTGCGTTGTTTTTACACGAACACAATGGTTCACATCAGAAATTCAGCCGCACGATGATCTGAAAACCACGCAGCGCGGGTTGCGATCTCCCAGCCTCCGTCAGCGATGCTGCGCGTCATTTCTCCTGCTCCGTGAGTCGATTCTTCGGTCGCTTTTCCAGCGAGCGTCGATTCTCAACCGCGGAGCCGACAGCGCGCCGTTTCTTCAGCCTCAGATCGGAGTTGCGCCAATCTTTTCCCCGCATGGCGCTCTGTGCGTGTATTTCTTCCTCTTAGACTGCCCGCTTCTCCTTTCAGGGTCCCAGGAACTGGATGGGCACCACAGGGCAGAGTAGGAGTCTCTCCAGATACTCCAGGTGCTGGCAGAGAGAAGTCTTTGCTGCCCCTGAGACTTCAAACAACAGGAGGCAGTCTCTGAATCAAGCCCTTGGAGATGTCTTCTCAAGATGGAAGGCACACAAAGTCCAGTCTTTGCCCTCTTACTCTGGCAGAAACAGCAACTACAGGATAGCTCCACAAAGCACAGTCTCAGGCAGGGCAGCTCTTCTTCCTCAGCTATTCAGCTCTTCTCCAGGCAGAGGTTCCTCTTGTTTCCAGAAGGCTTTCTAAAGTCTGTGGTTTTGGGTGCTCTTCTTATACCCCATTTCTCCTTTGAAGTAGGCCTACTTCAAAGTAAAGTCTCTTTTGCATGTAAAAGCCTGCCTTGCCCAGGCCAGGCCCCAGACACTCACCAGGCGGTTGGAGACTGCATTGTGTGAGGGCAGGCACAGCCCTTTCAGGTGTGAGTGACCACTCCTACCCTCCCTCCTAGCACAGATGGCTCATCAGGATATGCAGGCCACACCCCAGCTCCCTTTGTGTCACTGTCTAGTGTGAGGTGCAACCAGCCCAATTGTCAAACTGACCCAGACGGGGAATCCACAAACAGGGAGAGTCACATAAATGGTATAAGCAAAAAAATGCTCACTTTCTAAAAGTGGCATTTTCAAACACACAATCTCAAAATCAACTTTACTAAAAGATGTATTTTTAAATTGTGAGCTCAGAGACCCCAAACTTCACATGCCCATCCGCTCCCAAAGGGAAACTATGCTTTAATCAGATTTAAAGGTAGCCCCCATGTTAACCTACGAGAGGGACAGGCCTTGCAACAGTGAAAAACAAATTTAGCAATATTTCACTGTCAGGACATATAAACCACATTACTATATGTCCTACCTTAACCATACACTGCACCCTGCCCTTGGGGCTACCTTGGGCCTACCTTAGGGGTGTCTGACATGTAAGAAAATGGAAGGTTTAGGCCTGGCATGTGGGTACACCTGCCAAGTCGAATTTACAGTTAAAACTGCACACACAGACACTGCAGTGGCAGGTCTGAGACATGATTACAGAGCTACTTATGTGGGTGGCACAACCAGTGCTGCAGGCCCACTAGTAGCATTTGATCTATAGGCCCTGGGCACCTCTAGTGCACTGTACTAGGGACTTACTAATAAATCAAATATGGCAATCATGGATAAGGCAATTACATACACATTTTGTAAAGGAGCACTTCCACTTTAGCACTGATTAGCAGTGGTAAAGTGCCCAGAGTAACAAAAACAGTAAAATCAGAGTCCAGCACACATCAACAACCTAGGGAACAGAGGCAAAAAGTTAAGGGAGACCACGCCAAGGATGAAAGTGGAACAGTGAGTATATCTAGGATTATCTTCTTTCTACCATAGAGATTCTTCTCTTACCCAATAATAGAGCCATCACCACAAACATATGGTATAAATTGTCTATGTCTTTAACATATCCTAGCAGTGCCATCACAGACATAAGTGATAAATCGATGGTCAGCCTTGTCCACAGTTCTCAGTAGAATGTGCTCCTAGAAGCTTGCATTTGGGGTCAGTCCCAGAACATATTGAAAACGTTTGATTCCTCAAATATACCACAGCACATCTTAGCTTTCGGGGTATGAACCAATTTCTTCTTGTTTCAGGGAGGAGTGCACATACTCCGGGCAATGAACAGAAGTGCTCCAGTGTGCAGACTGAAAACAAGCAATAAAAACCTGAAATAAAAATGGGTTGACTATGCAAAAGGGGCATTTTCTCACAGTATGTGTTTTGGGTTTGACTACATCTACATCAGTGCTGTTCTTAGTCCTATTGCTTCATACACACCTTAATGTCATCACGTTTCTTTGGGTTACTTCAACGTGAGTCAGTTGAAAAAATAAAAATGCTGAGAAATACTTTACATACATGGCTTTGTAGGCCTATTTGTGTCAACAGTAAATGTCAACATATCAACTACAGAAGTATTGTTCTACAGGGATATGGTAGCAAAATTATTGGCAATCAGCATATATCAGAGATAAGTATATAAGTTCATCTTGTAGCCGTAGCTAAACCCAGCCAAGACTGAATTCCTGTTATTTGCCAAGAACAACAAACAATATACAGCACAAACCTAACTTGATGACATAAACCTAGACAGCTTTGATCCACAACTCTCACGGAATACCAAATCAGGTGGATTCACCGTGGACACCAAACTCTCCACCAAAGAACACATTGTCATGTACACTAAGATGGCCTGGCACCATCTCTCGCTTCTAAAGAAAGTCAAATGGTTTCTTTCAGAAATTGACTTTAGAACTGCTGTTCAAGCTCTTGTACTTTTTCATCGGGATGGCATTAATGCCCTACTCCATGGCCTCCTAGACTTCACAAGGGCACCCGTTATGGGTATCCTACTCACCACAGAACAACATATCCAGGGCTTGAAGAAATATGATCACATCACCCCCATCATCATGGCACTCGTTAGGCTCCTCTTGCCAACAAGCACTACCTTCAAAACCAGTGTCATATTTTACAAAGCCATTACAACCAGGCCCCCCTGAACATGTTGCAGACCAGCTTACTTTATCTTGTTGATCTCATCTCAACAACAGTGAAGGTACCATCAGACTGCAGACTAAGAAATGTTAAAAACAAAAGCACAAGACAACATAACTTTACCATCTATGTACCCAGGGTCTGGAATAATATCCCTGGATGCTCAGGATCACCCCAAAGTTGCTTCAATTTAGAAAAGAGGTGAGGACTAGAAAACTAGATCATAATGCATTAACCATCCACAACTTGGCTTTCTCTGCCATTATTCACTGGTTTTGAGCTCACTTTTGACCATATACAGCACTCCGCTGTCTTTTGGCTAGGTTTGCACTACAGAATTAACATATTCACATACATACATACATGCATATATTGCTAATTAAAGACAGATTATTCTGAACATCTTACTATGACAAAGGAAATGCAGGTGGAGTTTAGTATGGTAAACCTAGATTTACAAATATATATTTATCATATCAACATTTTGGTAGTCAATATGTATGCTATGATTCTTTGGAAGCCTTTTGTTTAAAACTTGCTATGCAAGTACCATCCCACAGTAGTTGTACACACCTGTACCAGCATGCTTCAAGTTTTCTTTCTTTTCTACATGGACAAATCATTACATTATATATCAGTTAATTTAACATGAAAGATGAATAGTCTAAATGCAACAGAACAAAAGCTAATTCAGAAATGAAAGGGATGAAAATGAAGTCACATCATTTTGAAGAGAAAAGGTCTGCTGTAATAACTCATAAAGTCATAGATAATGCCACAAACCAATGCACAGCCTCATATGTATATGGGAGATCACTTGCCTATCTGTAGTTCAGTGCTTCTGAGCTTGAGCTTTTTCCTAAAGCATTGGGCTGAGACTTTTCTACCAGTGTCAATTGCAGCAGCACTGTGTTGAGACTGAGTCCTACTATACAGCTGCTGGAGGCTGAAGTATTCCCAACGAACAGCAAAGGTTCATTGATACTTTAACAAAAAGTAGTACAGAGTACAAGAGGGCTACAAATCACCATGGAAGAGTTTGTAGTGTCTGTACATTGACAATGGAAGTTGCACATTGTTGTGTCTTGTTCTGAGCCAGAATGATTCCAGTGCTGTAGCAGAGGATTTTGAATACAGTTAAAAAACCTACCACATAAAACAATACTAGATGAAAATAAGATAACCCCATTTTGGACATGAGATTCTTGGTGTGGTGTTCCCCCAACATTTTGCCTTCAATCCTCCTGTTTATGCTGACTCCATTTCTGCTGGCCTTAGTACACTGTATACTGCACCACTTCTAATCAGTGCTAAAGTGCTTGTGCTCTCTCCTTAAAACATGGTAACATTAGATTACAGACACATAGGACAGTAAGTTTACTTCTAAGTCCCTAGTAAAGTGTTACTACATGTATCCATGACTTGTAAATTAAATTAGATTAGTGGACCTGCAGTACACATGCTGTCTCTCACTTGAGTAGACTTTTGAATATGTCTCAGGCCTGCCATTGCAAACTGTGTGTGCAGTTTTATTCTGCCATTTTGTGAGAAAACAGGATTTTTTCCAGTGTCAATCCACTTTTTGCCCCCATTTGTACTACTAGATGCTGGTTTTCTGACTCTGATGTTGCCCTCAGCTCTGCTAGCCACATCCAGGGCCTGTGCTCTGATTAAAATTACATTTTAATTAGGTGTAATTAGAATTTATACTGACAATCTACCTGTAAGTTCGTAGCATATGGTAGGGTAGGGCAGGTAGGTTCAGAGTTCCAGTTGACGGGAGCCACTTAAGTGTGCACTGCTGTCATTTTAAAAGTCGGATCTGCTTTGGAGGTTGCTTTTAAGTTAACATTATATGAGAATTCAAAGGTACTTGTGAAGTCTTTAACTACCCTATTTTTACATGTGTCACCTCAAAGGTCTCCACTGGGTTCCCCTGGGGTAGGGTGGCTTGTAACTATAAGCAGGGCTACTATAAAATATGTTTTATAAGCCCTGGTGAGGAAAAAACTGACAATTTAATTTTTCCCCAATGCAGAGCATTAGCTTTGTAGGCTAACATGGGAAGGCTTTATTGTAAATGAATAAAGTCTTACTTTTGATAGGAGTGCACTACAAATATAATTCAAAGTGTCGGATTAATAGTTAAGATAAATCCAACAACTTGCCAGTGTTAGATGTTTCATAACTATTACAGGGAAATAAGTTTAGAACTATAACTCTAAAATTACCTAAGGTTAGCCATGTAGCAACCTCTCCTGTTTAGTCAGCCTTTGGCAGGTTGGCCAAGCTGCCTTGATGAGTTGTGAAGTGGCCTGGGTGGAGACAAAGAAACCACCTGGTGAGCAGAGAACTGCATCAGCAGATGCCAGAGCAGGAAGGGTGTGTGTGGCAAAACTGGTCTTCAAAGGAGGGGTAGACAGTTGAGACAGAAACTAGACCTCCTCCTTTTCCAGTACCCCCAGCCAGATGGGAGCCCCGGTATTTGAATTAGCAGAGGTGCTGGAAGGGGAGTGTTAAGGGAAAGTAGTCACACCAGTTGGTTTGTAGCCAGACCTTGAGCTCCAGGAGATATTTTCTCCATTTTGTTTTTTGGAGAATAGTGCCTTCTAGGACAAGAATATGCCACGCTTTGGAGGAAGTTGTCATTTCTGAGGGTGCTACCCTGCACCCCATTGGTCAGGGGTACCCCTCTGCTAGTCACCCCTCTGCTGCAGCTGCTTCACTCTTTGGTCTTGAGCTAAAAAAGGACTTTGCCTGGCTTTTAAATGATTCAGGAGTGGACTCTCTGTAAGTGACAGATTTAAAGCTGCCAAGAGTCACCTGCATCAGCTTCTGCCAGAAAAACCCAGCTGGACTGCATTCAGAGGACTTTTAACAATTTGGCCAGATGTGTTGCAGGAATTGTAGTCCCAACATCCTAAGGAGCAACTCAGAGAACCTTGGATTGGTGCTGTGGACCCCCAAGACTCAAAAGAAACCCATGGAGAAGAAGGGCTGCCATCCTGGACCCTCGGACTGCACAAGAGAGGACTGCACTCATTAGGACTGCACCTGCTGCATGTTCAAGGCTTCATAACAAAAGGATTTTGCCTGTCTTAAAGGATAAGGAGTGACCTCCCTGATCAGTAACAGGTGGAAAAGTACTGTAAGGGCTACCAGCAACATCAACAACAAGGACAACCCCAGCTAACAAGCTTCATCTGGATTTTACTTGGATTGACCAGGTGTGTTGTGGGAGTTTTAGTGTCAGACCCCAAGAGGCAAACCAGAGCTTCTGAACCCTTGTCTGGTGCTGTGAACCACTTTCCTGCATCCAGAAACACTTCCACTAGGAAGTGTAAAAGATTTACATTTTGGGCGGCCGGAACCTTTGAATTTGTCCCGGTTCAGTGCGACCTTTTCTTAACTTTATGAGTGCTATTTACTTCTAAGCTCCTGCTTTACTTTTAATCTTTAAAAAATCATATCTTCTGATCCCTCCATTGGATTGTTATCATTGTGGTGTCATTTTGTTCATAGAAATGTATGCTATTTATCTAAATTGGTGTGGGATTTTTTATTGTGTTTTGTGTCTTACGAATGTAATGTATTGGTGGTTTTAAATGTTTTAAATGCAATTTAAGCCTATCTGCTCACAGCCAAGCTACTAGGGGTTGAACAAGGATTAATTTATTGAGACCTTGATTGGACCTTATGTGTGGTCTTTTTTCCAGTTGTATGTACCTACTTGCATCTGCTAATAATCTACCTTCCATCACATCTCAACCTGGCAAAATAAACCTTTTGCCAGGCCTAAATGTCCCTTTTTAATACATATGTCACCCTTAGAGTAGGTCCTAAACAGCCGATAGAACAGGATGTACTGTAGTTAAAAAGCTGGACATGTACTTTGAAGTTACACATGTCCTATTAGTGAAAAACGTTTACATTTGTTTTTCACTACTGCAAAATCTACCTGTTTCCTAGGATAATATTGTGTTACCCCATTGCCTTTAATAAGTGATAACTTTCAATTAGCAAGTAGCAAGTAGGAATGTAGACTTGAGTGTCTAAAGAATTGTAATCTAAAACTTTATTTAATGGTAAAGTTGATTATAAATCACACATCGGAAAATGACACTTTTTAGAAAGTTATAATTTTCTTGTCCTAAACATTTTGCAGCCTCTTTCGTGGGTCACATGACTAGGTGTACCTGGAACTTGGTCATTGCGTAGTGCTCCCAGTCAGTGAGACAAAGCGGGACAAGATGTTGGCAGGCTTGACTTGATAGGGGAATGGAGCTATCACCTACCACATGTGCACATCAGAGAGATTCTGCCATAGCACACTCAAAAAGGGTTTTACACTTGTATTTTATGTCCCCAGGGAAGCTGATGCCAGGTCGGGGAGGCTGGAATTATCACATACCTCTGGAGGTAGAACCCTATAGAAACCTCTTCCATTTCAAAGCTGGCATGAAGGATAGACAGGGACCCTCACACCCAACTTTTCAGTACTGCTGCTCTGCTGCCCTGCTGCCTTGCTACCAGAGTAAGTACTAAGCCTGCATCTTGACTCCAGGACCACCAGACTGACTCCGAGGGCAAGTTGGCCTTCTGATCAATGCCCTAGGGACAGAAAAGGTTCCAAACTCCTTGAACATTGCACCTGGACTCTGTCTGCTGTGAGTCCCATCCCCCAAGAGGTGCCTGCCCAGTCTTGGCGCCTTGGAAGTGGGCCTGAATATGCTGTGCCAGCCGAACTGTGATCCTAGCAAAACCAACGCAGCATGAAGCATCCCTTCACAGCTCTGCATCACACCTGCTGCATTGTGATGTCACCTCAACGCAGGACTTCACGTCATAGGCTCACAAATCGTCTGAACTACCATTACACAACACCTCCTCAATACAGGGTCTTACTTCGCAGCACTGCAGTTCCTCAGAATCACTGCTGTGTGAAGCATCCTCAATGCAGGACCTTGCATTGCAGCCCACAGCCCATCAGAGCCACTGCTGCATAACACATTCTCCATGCATGATCTCGCAACGTTCTGCAACATGGATTTATAGTACTTTGTTTATTGGGTGTAACCTGGTCCCAGTATCTGGCCCATGCGCCATCACGGTCACCATGAACTTTCTCCCGGTCCTGTACAACCAGATAACCACAGTTGATGCTTCTAAGCACTGATTTTGCTTAAATCTTTAAAATTCCACATCTCCCGTTCTACTGATTAGATGTTTGTTAGTTTGGTCTCAAATAATTTAATAAAATCAACTCAATGTTTCTACACTGGTGTGATATTTCTATTGTGCTTTGTTTTCACTTAATTACTGATTAAAGTGCTGCATAAATACTTTACACATTGTCTCTAAGTTAAGCCTCACTGCTTTTATGCCTAAGCATCTAATAGGTAAGCACAAATTAATTTAGGATTTCTTGTGACTGATAGAAATTGTGGTTGCTGCATGAGTAGGATATTAACCCCCTCAACCAGTGACCGAAGTTCCTACACCCAATGGCAGTTTGGAACTGTACACAAAGGCTGCAATGTCAGGACTAAGATATGTTTGAAAGGCTTCTCAAGTGGGTGACACCATGAGTGCTGCATACATAAGTGAGTTCACAAGAGAGCTGAAACAACAGCACAGGAAAAAGGATTAGAGAAGTAGAAAGATAACTAAACTGACAGTTTTTCTCATAGGAAGGTAGCACCACCATAAAGATTCCCCCAGGGAACTATCCCTCCCTGTAAGACCACAATCCCTGGATGGCTATCAAACCACATAAGGCACTGTCACCCATTATCAACAGCAACAAGTTTTCCTCTAAATTCTTCACTGGATCAATCTGGGAAAACCTATTTCTTACCTCTTTTATTAACTTCTTTGAACTTCACTGGATTGTGGAGTAAAGCCACATGACCATTCAGTTCCATATTTCTCTTCACATCCAAAAATGCTCTTCTCCTGGCCAGAGTCTCAGAGACTCACAACTGTACCATTTTTCATAGTTGCTCTCATCACTCTGCCATGGAGATTTCTAAAGCCACCATATTGTTTCTCCAAGTACTCTTGTATAATCTATACATTTCCTTGCTGACTGACATAGGCCCTCATTCTGACCTTGGCGGGCGGCGGAGGCCCGCCGCCAAAGTCCCGCCGTCAGATTACCGTTCCGCGGTCGAAAGACCGCGGTGGTCATTCTGACTTTCCCGCTGGGCTGGCGGGCGGTCGCCTTCAGACCGCCCGCCAGCCCAGCGGGAAAGAGGCTTCCACGATGAAGCCGGCTCGGAATCGAGCCGGCGGAGTGGAAGCTGTGCGACGGGAGCAGTTGCACCCGTCGCGTATTTCACTGTCTGCACAGCAGACAGTGAAATACATGTAGGGGCCCTCTTACGGGGGCCCCTGCAATGCCCATGCCAGTGGCATGGGCACTGCAGGGGCCCCCAGGGGCCCCGCGACCCCCCCTACCGCCATCCGGATCCCGGCGGTCCGACCGCCGGGATCTGGATGGCGGTAGGGGGGGTCGGAATCCCCGCGGCGGTGCAGCAAGCTGCGCCGCCGTGGAGGATTCAATGGGGTGGCGGTACACTGGCGGGAGCCCGCCAGTGGTGCCGGTCCGACCGCGGCTTTACCGCCGCGGTCGGAATCCCCATTGGAGCACCGCCGGCCTGTCGGCGGTGCTCCCGCGGTCCTCCGCCCTGGCGGTCAAAGGGTCAGAATGACCACCATAGTGTCTCAGCCTCCGTCTTAAGCAACTCACATACACAGCAATTACATATTCTCAGAAAGTGTCAGCCAGTATTTCTGATGGAATTCCGAGTACTCTCAGCTGCGTTCCTCATCAAAGATTATCAAGCCTCTCATTTTTTTTCCTGCAACAGTATACCTCCTCCAATCACATTTACCCAGGAAGATTCTGTAAGAAACTGGGTTAATAATTGAGAGGGTAACCCTCCTTAAGCAAAAAACACTATCCTTGTTAGGGTGAACCACAAAAGACACAAAATTAACCTGTGCTTTATCCTCTGGTAGCTAGGCACAAAAGCAGAAAGAAAGGCACAGTGTGAAGTGTTTACACAGCACAAAACAGTAATAACGTAAATGCACAACACAAAAAAATCCGATACAATGTCAAAAAATAAAAATACTTTTTATTAAATAAAATGTCACCAAAATAACAAAGATTTGATCAAAAGAATAAGAGTGATGATTTTTAAAAGTTTTTGGTGAAATCTAGCTCCTAAAGGATCAAAACACCTACCAGGGGTATCCTGTTGCACAAGACTAAGGAACATCTAAAAGTTAAAGCCAACAGCAATGGAGTGCAGGCCGGATACATGGCTTACCTTCAGACATAAAATAACTTTCGAAGAAATGTTCCTGGGGGCAAAGCTACACAGGCGACCAAGATGGCCACATGGTGGTGGAACACCCGCACCAGAGGCCCCAATATTCAGATTCTTAGTGTGACCCTTTTTAATCTGCGGCCATCGTGGGGTTTCAGGCACTGCTCCTGCAGCCTGGAGTGCAGTGGTGATATATAATACTGGGAAAACAGTGTTGCAGAAATACAACCTAACATTGAGTGCTGTGCACCCAGCTACTGTCTTGGAAGACCTGTGGCCACAGGGGCCACAGGTGAGCCTAAGGCTGTGGGCTACTGAGTCCTGCCGGGTCGCACTACCTGCCACTGTTGCACTGAACATCCCCACATGCTCTGGAGGCTGCCACAACCATTTGTTGATGCTACCTTTTGTACCATCTGTGCAGAGCTGGGCACAGTGGAGGCCATAATGCTACAGTGCAAGCAGTCAGACGATGGTGTCTGCAGCAGGCCATGGTGCCCCATATCTGCTCCCAAGGTGAGGCATATCTTTTACGCAGAGAAGGATTGCCTAGCATTACCCTGCAGTCCCATGTGAGGTGAATTTACTGCAATGATCTGCTTCGACTTGCTGACCATGTTGTCCGACTCTACGGACCTGCTTCCTTTCCTTCATGGCAGCTGTCACTGACTATGAGAGGATCTCACAGGCTCTGAATGCCATATTAAAGGAAGGGCTGTTCATGCCTTGTATCCTGTGCTATTTGTGGTGACTTCTGGTGACCTCTGCACCTCTCCAACTGCTTCCCCCTCTCACCTGCAATGTGAGCCTTGCTGGGGAGGCCCCGCCTCTTGCTTCCGTGTTATGTTGAATTTGCCTCCCATTAAAGACTGACAGACTGCTCTCTCAGGGGCCTCCTGCAACCTTGGTGCAGTGTCACTTTAATATCACCTCTGCTCCTGTAGTATTCCTCCTCCACTACTGTGTACCATTCACATCAATATCACTCAGGATTGGCAAGACATGCACAGTGCCTGGGCCCAGCAGACCAGCAGAGGCTAATCATGACCATACCGGCACAGTCAAGGCCATTGCATCCTCGCCCTTCACAACCCAGACTAGTGGAGGCAGTCCCATGTCCTACATTCCCATGAACATTGGGTGCAGGGATCTTAAGCAACACAAGCATCTCTTTGTGCACACTGGAGACACCAGGGAAGTCAGGAGTGTCTGGCGCCTTGGGGGATGGGTCACAAGGGAGTGCAGACCAGGATCACTCCCTGGACACTGCCGCCATAATAGTGAAGCTCCATGCAGGGTTCTGCTCTATTGATGCCCGATTTCATACTTTAACAATCAAAACTGACAGACTGGGTGACCATCTCTACCATCACAATGCCAGCCTAGGTGGTGTGGAGAAACACATTTCATCCTCGTAAGATGTGACTTTGGCAGTCTGTAAAGGACCTGAGAAACTTACACTTATACTTAAAACCATTGCTATCAAGAAAGAAGATTTGAAGGCCAGCTCACACTGCAACAACCTACGGATCCTGGGGGTTGCATACTACTGATAATGGTTGAGTAGACCTTTTGTTTAACACCTTCTTTAGACCTCTTTGGCCGTCAAAACTTCACCATCATGTTTGTGGTGGAATGTGCCCACCACTCGCTCGGACTGTTGCTGTCACCTGGCATACCTCCTGACTCCATCATTGCCTGTCTTCTGAATTTATGGGACCATGACGCAACTCTCCACCTGGTACGCAAAATGGAGGATGTTCATTATCAGGGATCCCGGAATTCTCTTTTCCCTGACTTCAACATGGCGGTGCGGGATGCCCATCAGAAATTTGTGAATGTTAAGACCAAACTGAAGAAACCGGGCCTAATGTATTGCATGATCTGGCCCGATTGAGTTGACATCTATGGCAAAACCTGTATACTTGACTCCCCACAAACACTTTAACTTTCTGCAAGCAAGAAGGCAAGAGTGGCTCCCCTCCCCACAGCAACACGCCTGTGCACTCCCCCTGGATGTGCATGCTAAGATCAGTTTGGATCTTTTTCTGCTGGACTGATGCCCACCTTAGCTCAACATGTACAACTCATATTGAAACTGCTGCACTGCAATGGGTGCCAAGCCTATCTTGTTTCGCTTACGCCCCAATGATAATATCTCTCTGTATAGTACTGTTGCCTGTTTGAATATATTCCACTTCATCCTTAACTTGTCACAGGGAGGCTGGATTGGTGGCGTTGCCTGCCCCTGCGGTGTACACCACAAAATTGACTGTGGAATTTTTTTGTTTTTTGGCTGTTACATTTGGGTCTTGGGGATTGCTGGGTGCTTTCTTACCCAGAGTGGGTGGGGAGTGGTAGGGTGGGGTTTCTGGGGATTTTGCTTATGGCTGTTAGCACATCCCATGGAAAAGGACCATACTTTTTGAAGGACTGCGTTGTATGTGTTCACATGACCAATTTTGAAGGTAATGCATGACAATTGGGGCACAGCAGTTTATATTCCTTTCCTATCTTGGAATATCAGGAGTCTCAATAATCCACATAAAGACAAACTGGTCCTTCAAAACCTCCGATACCATGGCATAAGAATTGCATTTTTCCAAAAGACTCATCTTCCCCTCTGCAACTCACACTCATATGCCTCTGCGTGGGGTCCAATTTGCTACTTTTCCAATAACAGTACGTATTCACTTGGGTATGCATCTTAATCCACAGTTCTCATCTGTTCCACACTACAGCTTACTACACTGACAGTGAGGGTAGGTATGTTGCAGTGGTAGGCACCCTGGTGGGCCAAACCAACCTGCTTCTAACTGTTTATGACCCAAACATAGACAATCTGGACTTTATTCATGTGTTGGCATCATTATTGGGACGTGTCAAGGCAGACCACATCATACGGGAGGAGACTTCAATCTCCTGCTGGCCCCCCTTTAGTTCCACATCTATTTTCCCTAGCACTAAACCCCATTCTCAGCAGGCGCTGCAATGCCTGTGTGACACCTACGTTCTGAGGGATGCTTGGTGCCTGATCCATGCTACCACTTCAGGTTACATGTTTTACTCTGCCCCTCACAACACATGGTCTCGCTTAGACTACTAGTTTCTATCGGCCACAGCAGCACAGTGGGTGCTCACTGCCACTCACCTCCCATATACCCTTTCTGATCACTCATGTGTCAAAATGTTGATGGTTATACCATTTGGTGGGGCACAGGCACTTCCACAACAATGCCCTTCTGGACAAAGTGATCCTAACAGACCTACATACTGCTATAACTGAATACTTTGAACTAAACAAAGGCTCGGTCACAGCATCACAGAACAAGTAACGCTCAGGGATGCTTTTAAAGCATAAATTATGGTTATAATAATGTCCAAACACACTGGAGTACTCTGCAGCATAGGCAATAGCTTGCCCTGTGTTCAGACCACCCTGAATGACAAAGATAGCATAGAGGCTCACCAACACCACAGTCCCCAACTGGCAAGGTGCATAGTTTTACTCAATGAGTTTAGTGAGCAGGCTGATCGGGAAGTATTCTTCCTAGGGAAACATGCTAGGGTCAGATGGCACAGGGAGGGAGATTTCTCAGACCTCCTACGGGTGCTTCATACACTCCTGATTTGCAACAACCTGATGGGACCAGGGTCACAGTTTACACTGCCATCCTGATGGAACTGCTTAGGTTTTATTCACAGTATTATACTGCCCATACCACTGGTGAGGTCACAGCCTAGGCAGAGTACTTGGATGAAATCACCATGGTTTGGTTCATGGCTGCCCAACAGCAGTTCCTTGGCACCCCAATGTTGGGTGACAAGATCATACAAGCCATTGATTCCCTGGCAGGGTCCTCTTGAAATGGTGAGATGACTCAGCTCCCTATCTTGTCTTATGCTTAACTGGGACAAGGACCATGTACTTTGCATCAATTACAGCCCTGCAACAGATAAATTGATGGCACAGGTTGAGGGATGGATTAAACTGCCCCTATAGATGGCTGACAGGATAGCCATCATCGAAATGGTGGTGCTTCTATGCTTCCTATATCTTTTCCTGAACTTTACAATCCCTCTTACTGATACATTCTTTGCCACAATGTGAACTATACTCTTGTGGCTGATCTGGGCAGGCCGTAGTCCCAGAGTCAGCTGGGGAACTCTGATACTTCCCTATGAAAGAGAGGTTTTTGGGGTATCACATTTTCAACTTTTTTACCTAGTTGCCCAATATCGATTTGCATACCATTGGAACCACTGTGATGACTGACTTGCCCACTCCATTCCTGAATGAGAGCAGGAGGCTCTCACTCCATCCTTTCCCATGGTCTTCCACTGGACTCCTCTGACATTCTGACACTCTCCACAACCTGTTGGGCATGGAAGAAGGTACTTCATGTTCTTGGGGGGGGGGCTCCATTACTTCCCCACACTTCTATTAGCAAATAACCAGTGGATCCCCCCTTTGGGTGAGAAGTTGGTTCAATGAATACTGTCACACCATGCTTTACGTACGTTCAGGGACCTGTTCCTGGATGGCCATGTCCTCTCTCATGCTGATGATGTACGCTTTGCTCACGTAACCCTGAAAGACCACTTTGTCCTCTGCTGCATCCACAGTGCTCTCTGTGCACACATTCCTTCATTTCTCCTGGTTCCAGAAGAGTTCAGCCCCCAGTCCTTGATTATAACTGCTCCTGATGATGGATGCTCAGTGTCCAAACTCTATCACACGTGTGTGTCTCTTTTACCTACTCCTCAGTCTACAGTGAAATCTGGGAACAAAAATTGGACCAGCCCCTCTCCGATAAAAATTGGCATTACTACTGCAGCCAAGCTGATATCACCTAATAACAGACACAAGCCCTTCCACTACAAATTTCTGCAGGATGCATGCACTACACCTACTGCCCTAGCAAAAATTAACCCTTTGAGATCCTCCAATTGTCCGAAGTGCCACTCAGCAGACGCAGACCTTGCACATCTGACATAGTCCTGTGTCATTGTGGGTGGTTATTGGAACTCAATTTTTACACAGCTCTTCCTAATGATTGAGACTGTCTTGGAGCCAGATCCGCTCCTTTCCTTACTGGTGTATGTTGAAAATGTTTCATGCAGAGTCTGTAGATTCACAGCCATGGCTTTGCTGCTAGTGAAAGGGGAGATTGCCATACACAGGGGTAGTAGCTGTCACCCTTCTACTGCTGACTGGTTAAAAAGAATTCCACACTGAGATACCACTAGTGAAATTCATGCCACACTCCAACCCCTCATGTCCTGCCATTTAGCAACCACTTCGAGATTATCTATAGTTACAAGAACACCACAACTCAGGTTGATTGCATCCCTTCCCCATCTCAGTGTTTTTCCTCCCCTTTGCTAAGCTTGTGCTATCTATACTGTATGCAACTGCTGACCCCACCACTGCTTGAAGTATTCACTCAATATTACTTAATGTATACCCATATGATTTCTTTTCACTGCTATATGACCCGTTTGACCACAATATTGTGTAATGTTATATTGCTTTTCAAATTGCCCTCCTTCTATGGGCCGCTTTCCCATGACTGTTTGCTTTCTTTTCTCCGTATTTGTATTTCTTAAAACTGATAAATAAAGTTTTTTTAAAAAGGAAGAAAAGTTCCTGAGAAGGTAAAGTTCAGCAGGGCAAGGCAACTAGAGGTGTCCAAGGAGGAGGCGACACTGTCGGGGAGCCACTGAATGGAGTTGTGGTTAAGATTTCTCTTGTCTGACTTTGTCACTCTTTTTGTAACTTGAAAATCTCTAGTGGGACAAAGCTTTATGCTGTTGCTGATGAGCGATCCTCGTGGCCAGCTACCTTTGTTGAGAAGTTCCACTAAACATGATTGGCTGCTGGAAGAAGAACATAGTGGGAGTTACTGCAGAGCCAAGCCAACTGGTCATACATCACAGTCAGATGGCTGGCAGGTTGACTTGGCCTTCTATCTGTTTTCAGGCCACTTGTTGGTGGTCCCTACATTTGAAGTTAGTCAGGCATAATACCTTTCGAATTCCAAACTGCCAGCACTGTAGGGGCACCACCTGGGGGGTCAGGACTTGCTCCAGCTGAGGCCAGTACAGTGTTCAATGTATCTGCAGCTTGTCATGTCTTTGTTGCTCACAGAGAAGTTTAGCCAACTAGCCTTTGGGGTCACTCTGGTAGTCCTAAGTTCAAGCAAGAAGAAAGTCCTCAAGCAGCAGGGAATTCCTCTGGAGTGCAAGGCAAGGCCCACTCTGCAGGGCAGTCTTCTGGCAGCAGCATGGCAGTCCTCTGAGGTACAATACAGGCCTCAAGCGGAGCAGTCCTCTGGTGGTCCAGGGCAGTCTTGATGAAGTGCTCCAAAGGTACAAGAGTGCACTGGAAAGTTGTTTTATGGTGAAGTGGGGGAAACTTCTAGGCTACTGCCAATTCTGGTTCTGTAAAGTTCTTTCCTTTCCCTGCCAGGGCTACAAGAAGTCTAGGGTGAAAAACAACTGGTGATAGGGTTATTTGTGTGTGCTAGAGGCAGCTCCAATTGAAGTGCAAGTGGGGCAGGGAATAGCTTAGCTCCTACCTATCCTGTTAGTATAGCCCATCCTGCCCAAACCTAAGCTTTTTTGTCTCCATGTCTGGGAGGAATACACAAAGCCTAACAGAAGGGTCAGGACACTGGCACCAGTCACCAAATGGTTAGGACAAGAAAATACCAACTTTCTAAAAGTGGCATTTTCAGAATTGTGACTAAAAATCTAACTTTACCATGAAAGAGGATTTTAAATTACAATTCTTTTGAGACCAAGTGTGGCGTTTTTACCTACTCCCAATAAAAGGTTAACACTTAGGTAACCCACTGTCATCCAAAGGAAGAAATAAGCCTTATAGTTGGAAAAAACAAATTGAGGTAGCAGGGCATGTAAAACATAAAAACAGCATGCCCTACTGTTTTAGATAAAATGTACCCTTTCCTATAGGCGCTGAATGGTCTACCTTTGGAGAAACCTATGTGTATTAAAAAGGAAGGTTTGGGACTTGGAAAAGGTTTATTTTACCAGGTCGAATTGGTGGTTTAAAACTGCACTACAAGCTGCAATTTCAGGCCTGAGACATGTTTTAAAGGGGTATGCTAGTGGGTGGCACAATCAGTGCCTAAGGTCCACTAGAAGCATTTAATTTACAGGCCCTGGGTGCATGTGTTATCACTTTACTAGGGACTTACAAATACATTAAATGTGCCATTTCAGTGTAAGCCAATTTTACCATGTTTAAATGAGTGAGCACAAGTCCTTCACCACTGGTTGGCAGTGGTAAAGTGCACAGAGTCCTAGTGTCAACAAAACAAATTCCGGGAAACAGGAGGGAAGAAGGCAAAGAAATTGGTGTAAGCCTGTGCCAAGGATGACAGGTAAACGACTTCCATATCATTCACTCCTTCACATGAAGTTCCCATCTGATCTTTCAAGGTGTGCCTCAACTCTTTTCAGCTGCTTGCTCCTTTTTCCAAATTGCTCCATACAACCTTCTCACCCTTTTCAATGTTTTGCTTTTTGCATTATTTTAAAATGCATGGAGTTTTTTTGTTGATACCATGTTTGAGCTCATGTTTCTCATCAGACCACAGAGATGTTCATTCCTCCCTTTGGCAGCCGCTGTTTATCTAGCAGAATGTTACTGCCATAAAATAACAATGCTTTTAAGCAACTGAGAAGATTGGTAGGCTGAGTAAACAGATGTGGAAAGGAGATGCTGTACTTATGCAGACACCTCTCTCTATTATTTCCTCCTTTAAAAATATTTTGGACGTGAGGAAGCATTCTACACTAAGATAAGAGTGGACAACATTTCCAACTGCTGATTGCACTAGGTAATTGTGCTCTTGTAGTAGGATTTTTCCTTCAAATTACTCTTAATTATGCACGCAGACTTAATTGCTTCATTATCTGTGATTCTGCATGAAAGAGAAAATATTTTACTGACATGAGTACATAAGATATTTGAGAACTCATGGAAAATGTGTCCTCATTTTAACTATCATTTCTATGACAAAACCATTCCTCTAATTCTGTCCATTTTTAAAATAAATTCTTTAACATGGTTTAAGGTATGCCACAGTTGTGTCATATATACAGCATGTTAGCACTCTAATTGTTCACTGTGGGAAGCTGCAGTAGAACACTGGGAAATTAACTGGCAAGCTACTGTTGAAAGTAAATATTTTACTCAGAATGTCTGACTTTGGTCTCACATGGCTGAAAAAGATAGTGTGACTTTACTGAAAATATGCTCTTATTTTAGCTTCTGGAACACATTCCATAACCTTTAGTAAAAAAATAATGGTCGAAAACTGTTTTTTCTCTAGCTTTCCCTCTAGCATAGTTCATCAAATACTGGTAGAGGACCAACACTTTACTCAAGGTCAAATCACGCACCACAATTCCCAAACTTAGCATGTTTGTGCCAATAAATGATTTATATTGTGACTAAAATCTGTATTCACCGTTTATATGTGCTCCTTTTTGTCACCTTCAAAGACAAAATTTCTCTGCAATCCAATTCAACTGGGAGCATGTCCTGACTTGTGTAATAGCTGCCTCAACAAGCTGTCCATGTTGTGGCCAGTCAGTAAAGGGAGTGTGACCATGTCCATGAGTGAAACAAATGGCTTTCACAACGTATGGTTCAGGATTTTACCAACTATTCAGGATTGAAGAGTCCCCTTTAAAGTGTCTATGCAAAGAATATCTGCTCATAAACAGTCCAGATATACCTATTTTTAACTCGATCATGACCACTATGAGGACCTCTTTAAGAGCAACCTTCTTAACAGGGGTTGAACAGATTTACATTGAATCATAAAAAGGACACTTTCTGAGTAAAGTTCTAAGTTGTTGTCAAATTTGATGCAATTCCATACAGACATTTTTGCTGTATTGTTTCCCAAAATGTCCTGTGAAAATGTATCATGGTAAATCAGTACTTGGGAACCCTTGCCATTACTCATGGACTTAGATGACATATCAGTGGGAACCATTCCATCAGTGAGCTATGGTGGATGAACATTTGTTCAGAATGATTTGTCAACCAACTTCAAAGTTACTAATGAATCAAAAAAATGATCATCCTTTGTAAACTGTGACCTAACTATAACCTTACACTGGAAGACCAACCAGACCAAAATCTGTCAAAGGCTAGCCATTCCAACCATCCTCCATTGGATCCTGTCTTTTGTCCCTTGGTACCAGTCAACCATACCCCCTGAAGCCATCAAACCATCTGTCATTGACCAGTGCAATGACTATGGGGGGCTACCATAGCACAACTTACTTCCATGTTCTGCTATATGATTTTTTCACCCTGGGCCTCCAGGGTGTTACTATAGTGCATGCCCTCTCAAAAATGCACCAACAAGGATCTTGCACCCCGTGCCTGTATGGAATGACAGCAGGATAGTGTGTGGTCAGAGAATGTGCCCAGTATATACTTTTTGTCTGAGTAAGTGACACCAGGAATTTAACACATGATATGCTCTGTGGGTAATAGATGCCTGGATAATGGACAGCAATTTACTTACATGTCATGCCTTGTGCTAATCTCTCAGTGTGTTTCCTTGTGAATACTCCAGCAAGGACCTATACTCATTGATGCAGGAACTAGCCTGTATTTCACAGCCTTATATTGCTACTTTCAGTTTCATTAACTGGCTATTAGTGGCATGCCCCCTTTGTTGTTCTATACTAGTTCAAACTAATTTTATATTGTTTTTACCTAGCTCTTACTGGTAAGTTCTCACACTACATACATTAATTCAAACATATTCTATCACCATCGCTAACTGGTATGAGTCTTACCTTTTTTATACTGGTTGAGTATGGCTTTCACTTGTTCTTCATAATTTAAACCTGTTCTTACTTGCATGGCCTCATACTGTCCCTATTCTGGTGGTTTGAAAGTATGATTCATGCTATTTGGTCCTTGGCAGAGTCTTTTTCTTTTATAGCACTATTTTTTATCTTTCCATAATTTTCCTGATGGGTACGCTTCTTGTCAATAATGAAATTCAACTGTTTATGTTGCTAATACTTGGCAAAAATACGCACATTTTATAAAAGCATGCCAGCATTGGTGACACAAAAGCTAATTTTTATGAAAACAATCCTTGTTCTTGATGAGGGGCTGCATAGTAGAATACAAGGGAGTTGTAAGGTAAATTAGTTACTTCTCTCAAGGATACTGTTGATTAGTGATGCATCCAGCATTATTTAGGGTGTGTGGTCCATTGTTGTAATTGCAGTGACTGTTCTAGTAACATCATATGAGTGGCAGTATGATGTATGCCCACCACAGTGAGGTGAGGAGCGCATGTCTGTTAGTCTGATCACTTGATTACAGCCAACCTGACATGCATACTTCAGCCCTCAAACAGCCCCTGCATTGATTTATGAAGTGGGGAGAATGTAGACACGCCCTCCTATTCTCTGAAGGAGAGATGAGTTTGCCTTTCTAAGCCATTCCAGGTGCTTCTCTAATGCTTGTGCTCAGTTTAGTGATACAGTATCATGAAAGCAGTGCCTGGATTTACAATATGTGCTCAGAAGCTGGATGGAATCCCTGCACCCTTAATCCCAAACTGTGTGATAGGCAGTGCAGATGAATTGTGCTTCTTCTATTTTACAAAATACTAAGAGACTTATTTATGAAAGGCTTGCACTGCTGGAGCGTACCTTTTTTTGATGTTCCGCCTGCACACACTTCTGAACCATATGTATGAGGCCACACAAAGCCCCTGTGCATGGCTTTGAATGGCCTCATAGAGAGGGAGTAAAACAAAGCAGCGCAAATCACTTTGTTGTCTTCCTGTGTGCCAGGGAGGCGCTCTGTGGGAGTTGCAGTGGGTTTTCCCATGAAACACCTATGGATTTCTCTGCTGCCCCAGATTTACTGAATAGTGTAAACTGGGGAAAGTGATCCAGGGAGGCATTATGAGGAAAAATATTTGTATATCTCCTCATTATTTTCCTCTTTCCATGTGTGCTGCATCCTGCATCCTGACATGGCATGGGCAGTGAAGGGACCACCCTGCCCACAACCCTCAGAATGCGCACTGTCTGCAAAGGTGCATTCCGAGGGTGCTGGAGTGTTAGGATATTGGCCTCGACTTTCCTAAGGGAGCAGAGGCCAATATCCTAACATTGTTACCTCTGGGCAGCCTGGTGGTAATGCGTATTGCAATGTTCCCAACAGTCAGCCCGGTGGGAATACTATTTTCATGTCTCCAATGATAAATACAACCTTTGCTGTCAACAAGATATGCAGTGTGTCTGTTTTCCATGAGAAACTCTACAATACAAGTTGCTCTGCACTCAATACTCTCTTAATATACAATATAGAAGAGGGCATTAGGGTGTTAGCTTTCATATGACATTTTGAAACATACTAGAAATGTTTATTTTATTCTCATTATTAATAATGTGCTTTCTTGCTGTTTTTATAATATTCTGTTTAGTTGTTTAGACGTACCGAGAAAGAGCTTGTTCCTGTAGTAATAAATACTATTTAACTTAAAAACTGTTCACTCTATTTAGCACAGTGTGTGGGTGTATGTGTGCGTGTGAGATACTGAGAATAATGAAATACGGTTTGTGACTGTTACAACAGTGTCCCTGATCCCTTTATGGGATTATCAGCAACTTATATGTCAGTTTTACATTGAATAGCCACCATAAAGTTAGATTCTGCATGTAGTTAGGCACCGTTAACCAATCAGAAAACAGCACATGCACCACATGCAGCAACCAAAGGCCCTCCAGACCAGACATCTGAACACATACTCACTGGCTTACTTTGAATCCATGTCAGGTCAAGGCCCACCTGCATTTACTATCTGGAAAATATAGATACGACTCCATGACAACTGTTTGCATTTTTACCAAGAAAGGAATGTTTTTATGGTTTTATTGTCCTCAGAAAAATATATAAAAACCTGCTTCAATCTGATGCATGTTAACAGACAGTCCTCAGACCCCGATTCTGTAACTTCTCTCCCGGCCATAATATTTAACTAAACAAACCATTCTTGTTTTGCCAAACGCCCATGATGTTTAATTAAACAAACCATTCCTGTTTTGACAGACACCTCTTTTTTCTTGTTGTTTCAGGTAAATTCTCATTTGAGCAACATTTTGGCGAGCCAGCCAGAAGCTTAATGGTTTCTCGGACCCGACTGCGACCAAAGGAAGGGGACACCACCTGGAAGAATTTATATTTACGCAACAAGAGGGTTCAGCAGGTGCAGCAATTGATTAAAAGTTCTGCTGAGTCCGCGGGGTGGAGGTTTGTCCTGAAGCCACCATCGGAAGAGTAAGCAACTACATCAGAGCCTTAGTCCTAGCTTTTGGGGTACGGCAAATTAGGAAAAAGCATAACCGCATAGTCTGCGGAAGTCACATTTGTTGATCATCAGAGAAGGTAAATGTTGTTTATTTTTTTAGTTTGTATTTTTAAGGTTGCTGATTGCTTGGACCTCTGGGCGTTAGAGAGATGGTATGCATAAGACCCTGGGTGACATGGGGTCAACACCTCTGTTGTAAAAGCTGTCTTTTGCTTTGACCTCTGAGCATAACACAGATGGTACGCAAATGCTCTGCTTGTGATGTAGGGGCCACACCTCAATCTTACTGGGCTAAAGAGCTTTTCTTAGTGCTACCAGTTTCTTAACACTGCTAGTATCTGAAAGAAGTGAGAGGTGTGTTCACTTGGACTGCTGGGAGTAACACAGATAGTACACATGAAGCCTGGGTGTCACATAGGGTGAAATTTGCAAGTTAGGGAACTAGAGCGATTGGGATCAACAATACAAGCACAGCTTGTGTCTGGCCAAGAAAGGCCTATTTGTTGCAGTTATTTCTTTCTTTCTCCACATAAATTGTAGGCCTAGGCAGAGCGCCCAGAGTCGCAATATGCAGAACTCTGCAAAGTGGTAAAAAAAACTACACTGCGCTATACTACGCAGAGTCCTGCATGCGTGCGGAGTTCTCTGTGGTGCCCATTTGCATTGTGCTTGATGTCAAACACAATGCAAAGTACGTACTTGCATTGGAATTCGTGCGCGAATGGCACCACGGGGTTCGCAAGGGCACGCCCATCTTGTTTTTCCCTCTATTCATGGATGCTGGGCCTGATTTCTTTCATCCCTATTTATCTTTGTAATCGTCCACACTCTTAATTAATCTACCTTTCTTTTTCTGAATCTGTATTTTTACTTATTTTAACTTTTTGTATTTTTTTTTATTTGTTTACTTATTTTCTTCTTCATTCCTTCCCCTCTTGCTTTATTCTCCTCTTCTTTACTCCACCCCACCCAGCACCATGGCTGAGCAGGAACGCAGCAGCAGCCACGGCACCATCAAGGGGTGCAGACTTGGGCCATCTTTAGAAAGGAGGAGGTTGCAGCACTAGTTTTTTTGTGCAGCACCACCTCCCCTCCATGTTGGGAGCAGGCGGCAGGCCTGGGAGTGGTTACACCGTTCTGAAGCATCCACTGCTATGGGGGAGGGTACAAGGTTTGGTTCATCTTCACACTGGGGCCCATGGCATCCAGCAACAGTTGATACACTGTTGGGCGGACACAATCAACTGGGAATAGAACTTGCTCAACCTGCTGGGTGTCAGGGTGTCAGGGCTTGGTGAGTAATAGTTATTTACTGTTGTGTGCTGTTCCACAATGCTAATTTATTTTTTCTAATTGCAGTGCGGAGGTTAAGGAATTATTTATTTATTGTGTGATGGAGTTTGAGGTAGTAAGGTGATTCGGCACCTTGCTTTTCTAACAATCGACAAAATTCCTAAAGTGAATGCTAGAAGAAAATAGAACTGCAATGATCTGTTGTGGTTGTATTTATTTTGTTGGAACTAAATTGTGTAACTTTTTTCCAGCCACCCCAGCCACCAGTGCTGGGGCCAATGGCATCAGCAATGCTCCAAACATGGCAGTGGTCAGAGGGGGAGAATCGGCAGCAGCAGGGACAGGCCCTGATAAGTCATATTGCTCTTGCTCATTGACAATTACTAATATACTCACTGCAAGAGAACTGCTTGTCAAGCCCCTGGTTTAGCAGCTGCACTGGGGATTGAATTCTTAATGGCCTCTTATCTCTTCAAACCCACAGACAAAAGCTCATAATGAATGAATGCTACAAATGATGACTTGACAGAAAGACAAACAAAGAATGGACGGCTGAAAGAAAGAATGAGTGAAATGCTATATGAGTGAAAGGATGTGCGAATGAAAGAAAATGGTGGGTTGGTGAGTAATAGGAGATGCATGGGTGAGTGAAGATAGATGAAAAGGGTAAAAGAGTGCCTCAGCCTGTGAAGGGTGGATGGGTAAACGCTGATGTTCAGGTGAGGAATGGGTAAATGATGGTAATGAATGATACGTAGGTAAATAGATGGATGGTTGAAAGCAGGGTGTTTGACAGGATGGATACTGGATAGGTGAGTCTATGGATGGAAGGGTGGATGAATATGGATGGCTGCAATGGAATAGTGAAAGACTGGATAAGCAAGTGTAAGCTTCAATCAAATGGTGAGTATCAAAGCAGGGTGAATAGAATAGAAGAATGAAAAGATTATTGTATAATTGCTTGGGTCAAGAAATAAGGGAGCTGCTGGAGAGTGGGGCGTGTCTACTGTTTACTTAATTTGCTTGGTTTGCATGGTCAAAAAGGGGGTATTTTAATTTTCTGTCTTCTCCATTTACTCACTCTAGTTGAAGAAAGGCAGAAATGTATCCTTCCACCCATCATCATCCCCCCGTCCACTAGTCACCTATGCTACTATGACGCAACTGCAGTGTAGCAGTGTACTATAATGTTTTCTCCGCAATGTGTGCATCTGCTTCAGTTAATGCAGCATTTACAAAGTTGTCAATGCACTGCAAACTTAAGATGTTTTTTGCTTCCACCCCAATACCCACTTTTTTACCTCCTAGTACTTCAGTCTTTTATTCTTTCCAAAGTAGTCTCAGCCACCCCAAAAAAAATGAAAAATCCTTTTTGCATGCAACACATTTATGAATAATTTATTATCTTATGGATTTGTGGCAGTTCAAATTTTACCCATTTGACATTCAACAACTATAGTGAGGCATGTGTGGGTAATGGCCCTGTGACTCTTTGTAATTATCAAAATCAAATCCCAATGGCCGTAAGGCACTAGTAATTTACTGCTACTGTGCCACTCTACCTTTTAAAAAATTGTTTGTACAGAGCACGGATTTCCCTTTTCATTCCTGCTATAGCTTCTCCTGGTGGACATCATCCAACTCGCCTGGAAATTGCAGCCTGGCTGCGGCAGCATAGGTTAGAGGAGATACACAATGACTGCAGCTGGTGTCCCTTCAGGAGGAGGATGAGGAAGGAATGGCCACTGGCACCAGCCCTAGCTCCTCCAACCGGCTGCCAGCAGCTCCATTCTTCCAGCGGCACCACCATTGCATCTGCCAGCTGGCATCAGCACATCTGTGTTACACTACTGATGCTCCCCTTTGAGCTCGGACCACCTTTTCCAGCACCACATCCTCAAACACATTGCATGCCTGGACTAATGGATGGCCCACATGGAGGCAAGCCTCGAAGATATATGGACCTGTGTTGAGAACGCACTCTTTTGACTCTTTTGAATTTTTTGTTTTTTGTGAGAGGGATACTTGTTGTGGGTAAAGTGGGTGGGGAGGAAGTTGTGATGGAGTTCTTGAACATTACATATTAGACTTTTCATTGGACGTTTTGGGGACAGGGCTATTTCTATGTTTGCGAACAGGAGTGGGCCCTATTGTGGGTGGAAAGGGTGAGTTTTCATATTTTTTTTAAATAAAGGGGACAATTTATTTTACTCAATGTGTGCCTCAAATGTTTAAGTTGGTGTTTTAGTTTGCATTGCTGTCTTTTAGTGTAGGCTGTTTTTTAAATCTGCTAAAACAAAGTGTAACTCGTTTACTTATACTCTTGCTGTATTGCTCTCTGCAACTATATTGACTACCAGGGGATGATTCCCATTGCCTATTTTGCCTACATAAACCTGGATACACATAGACAAGTAAGATAACATCTTCTTTAGTAGGAGTTGATTACTAACTAAACAGGTTAACTTCAATCCATAGTTATTTTCTTACTTGAATAGATGAAGCAAGGGAGTCTTCTTTCTGCAGGGATTTTCCCAAGATGGTATCCTCAGGGGTGGTAAGTAGGTAGTATTACTATCAGGCTAGCTTGCTAACAGGGATGACAGAACTTCACAGAAGGATCCACTCTCACCTATGCAAACTCCAACTACAGAATTAATCAAAGGGCTATCCATCACTGTCAACTCGATTGAAAGAAAACAGAGAGTTAGTGAGTCATAATCATAATATCATAGAATTAGGATGACTGAGACCAGACTACCACAATGGCAGTCTATGACACACAGCAAAGAAAACCTGATATGATGATAAAATCTAGCAATATCAATTTCTTCTTAGCAATGATAGGGAGCTACAAAACTAAACTTATGAAATTAAATCATGGAGTCAGGAGAAGTGGGCTCAGACTAGAGTGGCTGGACCAGATTAAGCATTTACAGAAAACACACAGGGCATGAATGGTGATGTTGAAGAGGCCGGTGTGGAATATTACTCAGATAATAGAAGGTTAAGGTCATGCAGTGAATTGGTATCACTTTCACCACGTCCACCCCAGCAAGTGTTTGATTAATTTATGGTGTAAAATTCAGTCACGCCTCAATGGGGCTCGATGAATGGATGGGGAAGAGGAGTTGGGGAAAGGTGTGACAAAGATAAGCACTAAACTAAATAAACCACAGCAATATTCATTGGGGCACTGTGCATCACTCCATCATCCATCTGTGGTGGAAGGAAACAAAGTAATACATAAGTATGGCACATTTCAGTTAAATGCACTGCAAACACTCCTTCTGCCCCAGAGAGACCCCAGATAGTTTATCCTAAATGGTATGTCTTCTGATTTTGAAATATGGAAGATTGGATTTAACCCACCCATTTCTAAAAATTACTAGTGTTAAAAGGAAAATAATACTGTATTGCCAAATTGGGTGATTCAACTCCAGTCTTCTTGAAGTGTATGTCACTCTGGTGCCTGTCTGAACCTGGCCAGTATGTAAGCTGGAGTCTTCAGCTTTGTTTATCCAGGAGAGGACTAGGAGAAGGCTTCCGTATAGAAACAAACAATTATGTCATAAAGGAGAAGGACAAAATAAAGCAAAGTAAGCTTCATGAGGAGTCAGGATTGTACCAAGAAGACTCAGAGGCAGAGCTAGAGCATAAGAGGTATTTCACGTTTGAGCCAGCAATGCAGAAAACATATACATTACTCATCAGCATTTCCAAATCAAAGCAAATCGCTCCAGTTTACAGAGCTGAGTGACTACTATGCTTCAGAGTCTTCGCCATCATCATGGATTCTCTTTACAGTTGATTATTTTCTCCTTTCTAGCGGTTGAGTGAGTCCAGCCCTGAGACCTTCCATCTTTCTCCTCCAGATTCTTAGTAACCCTGTTCCAGTCCCAAACTGAGCAAGGTGGACCTGTGAAGTGCACTGCTGTTGAAGAACAAATAGAGAAAGAGAACCAGGGTATTTTTTGTGTTGATTTGTGTTTGGAAAATATATCGGATGATCTGTTCTGAGGAACCAGAAAAAGGAGTGGACCTACAGTTAGATTTCACTAAGTCTAATGGGCCAATCACTTGCAGGAAAAAATGATCACTCATCAGCCCCCAAATATTGCAAGTCATGGGAAACAAGTTGACAAATTTGTTGAACTCCATCCCTCACTGTCAGCCACCACATACATCAGTAACCACTCATAAATTCACAATCACTCAAAATATCATCACCCGTAGGTGCAATAGTTACTTAGTAGCTACCTGTTCCAATCCAAGCACAGTGGTTGAAAAAAATATTTCCTCTTTGATGGTATCCACACATTGGAATTAGGCATTGGCATTGGCAGTCTTCTAGTCAATGCACTTCTAGGGCAGCCCTGCTAGGTGATGTAAAACAAAATAGGGTAGGCAATTGCATGTGAAGGAGGCAGGCATCATCTCCAATGTCCTGAAGGGTATGTGGGAGCTTCTTCACTGCACATGGGTCCAACTCCAATCTGGCCTTATATGTAATTATACAATTGTAGGGTAGCATAAATTCAGTACAAACATAATGCTGCAAATTTTGCAAAGAAAGAAAGAGAAAAAGAAGCTGAACAAGAAATAATTAAAAGGTTTTATGATGGCCTGGCATACTCAGTCCAGAAAATAGAATTTGTCCCCAAACTTTGGTGGTTCTCCCAGAAGTTGGTCAGCTAACATACGTGATTCTGACCAGTCATCTTGTTCCTCCTCCTGTGGTGTTTCAGGAATGGTGTAATTAGGCAGCATAATATTCTGGTTTATTTTGATCATTGTCAATTTCTCCACATTCTGAGGTGAGAGACTGGTCTTTCTTACTGTAAGAACTGCACCAGCTGCACAGAACACAAGTTCAGCACACACACTGGCTTTAGGACAAGCTAGAAATGTTATTGCCAGCATACTGAGCTCTGGACATTGTGCATCTTTCCATACCAATTCACCAATGTGGTTTGATCCACATATTCCTCTGTCGGGTAATCCAGATACTCCTGGATCAAGATCTGAATGGTCATAGCTTTCCGAATTGCATCAGCTCCTCTTTGAATGATATAGTCATTGATCTGTTTGTGCTGCTCAAACAGATGTTATAACATATACTAGATTGTGTTCCAACATGTTTGCACCTCCTGTATCATGGCTTTAACTGGTACTCTGTTACCATCCTGAATAATCAGTAACTGTTTCTGGGCTTTAAAAGAATGGCTGAAATGAGTGCAGATGTGTCTGCAAGTAGTTAGTATGTTGCTGACTATGTCTTCTTTTTTAAGAATGTCTTGCACAACCAGGTTGATGCAGTGCGCCAAATACAGGACCCTGAAATAGCCCATGTCTGCCATGGCCTGACTATGTTACTGCCATTGTCCATGGTAACAAATCCAATTCAAAGACCTCTGGGTCCAGCCATTTAGATGCCGTGTGTTAGAAATGGGTCTCAGGTTGGCAGTCAGTTTGTACTTTGTCCAAGCAGGGACCCTCATTATAGTCAGGGCAATGGCGATACACATTTAAGATAACCCCTGCTCACCTCCTTGGTAGCTTGGCACAAGCAATCAGGCTTATCTTAAAGGCAATGTGTAAAGTCTTTGTACCAAAACACACAGTAATACAGTGAAAACACTACAAAATGGACACCACACCAGTTTAGAAAAATAGCCAATATTTATCTAAATCAAACAAGACCAAAATGACAAAAATTCAACATACACAAGTTATGAATGTTTAAATTAAAAAGAGTCTTACACCATAGAAAATAATGAATGCGTTGATGTTACACAAAGTACCTCATTTGCATCAAAATTAAAGCTGCACGGGCGAGCGTGCATTGGAAAAGTCAGCGATGCGTCAATTCCTTATTCACAAGTGAGTTGTTTCTTCTCCGGTCGGGTAGGCGATGTGTCCTTTTTTTTCTCCCAAAAGAGAGCAATGCATCGATTTCCAGACGGGCACCTCGGATCAGGGCAGGTTCACATTGATTTTGACGCCCACTAATGATGCATGCTAAATCCGGCCCCACAGTGAAGAGGAACCAAGCTGTGTTGGGGTTGCCTCGATTTCAGCAGCCGTAAGTCCGTGTTGCATCATTTCTCCAGCTGGGATGCAGGTGATGCATCGATTTCTGAGCCGCAATGCTGGTGGTGCGGGGTTCTTATAGTCGTGCTGCAATTGGTGCAATTAATTTTTCCTCGCACTGCTTCTGTGCGTGGATTTTCGCCTTAATTCCAAAAGCTTCACCTTTCAAGGGCCCAGGGACTGGAATGGGCACAACTTGGCAAGGTAGGAGTCTCAGCAGAGAGTTCAGGTGCTGGCAGAGGAAGTCTTTGGTGGCCCTTAGACTTCAAAATAGGAGGAAAGCTCAGCCCAAGCAGTTGGAGACACTTCACAAGTAGGAATATACCACAAAGTCCAGTTTATGTCCTCTTTCAGGCAGAAACTGCAACCGCAGGCCAACCCAGCAAAGCACAGTCAAAGGCAAAGGGGCAGTACTCCTCCTCCAGTTCTTCTGCTATTTTCTTTAGCAGAGACTCCTCTTGAGTCTAGAAGTAATCTAAAAATCTGAAACCCCACTAGTTATAGCCCTTTCTGTCTTTAAAGTTCACAAGATCCTGCCTTGCCCATGCCTGGGCCCAATTACACACCAGGGGTTTGGAGATTGCATTGCGTGAGAGAAGGCACAGCACTTTCAGTTATTAGTGTCAGCTCCTCTCTCCCCACTCTAGCCTAGGAGACTCATCAGGATATGCAGGCAACACACCAGCTCCCTTTGTGTCACTATCTAGTTCAAAAACAGCCCAACTGTCAATCTGACCCAGTCAGAAAATATACAAGCAGGCAGAGTCACAGAATCATTCAACAAGCAAATGTCCACTTTATAAAAGTGGCATTTTCAAACTGACAAACTAAATACCAACTTTCCAAAATATGTATTTTTAAATTGTGAGTTCAGAGAACCCCAAACTCCCCATCTCTATCTGCTCTCAAAGAGAAACTGCACTTAAAAGATATTTAAAGGCAGTCCCCCTGTTAAACTATGAGAAAGATGGGCCTTCAAACAGTGAAAACCGAATTTGGCAGTATTTCACTGTCAGGACATGTAAAACACATCAGCACATGTCCCACCTTTAACGCACACTGCACCCTGCCTATGGGGCTACCTAGGGACTACCTGAGGGTTGACATACATATATTAAAAGGGACCCTTGGGCCTGGCAAGTGGGTACACTTGCCAAGTCTAATTGGCAGGGCAAAACTGCACACCCAGACACTACAGTGGCAGGTCTGAGAAATGTTTACAGGGCTTCTCATGAAGGTGGCACAATCAGTGCTGCAGGCCTGCTAGTAGCATTTGATTTACAAGACCTGGACACCTCTGGTGCACTTTGCTAGAGACTTACTAGCAACTCAAATATGTCAATCATGAAAAGCCTATTACACATAAAGTTTACACTTGCACTTTAGCACTGGCCAGCAGTGGCAAAGTGCCCAGAGTACCAAAACCAGCAAAAACAAAGTCCAGCACACAAACTAAACATAGGAAGCAGAGGCAAAAAAGACAGGGGAAACCATGCCAAGGATGCCAGGTCTAACACCTTGCTAATAAATTCCTCCAAGATGTTTACAGTCGTGTGTGATTTCTCCATGGCAAACATGGCTACTGTTGCATGCTGCCAAACACTTTTATAAATGTCTTCAGGGCCAAGACCTGTAGGTAGTTTATGCTTTACCCACACAAAAGAGATCCAGTGTGTAGTGATGCACAGGTAATCAGTCGCCTGACAACCGGTCCACATGTCTGTCATCAAGTGGATAGTGTGGACAATGCTGTAAAGCTTGTCAAACCAATTGCAGCAGCACTGGAGCAGCAACTCTGGCAAAATAGGTCCAACTTGGAATCTTCCATTTCAGGTAGAGGGCTGCCACAAACTCTAAGAATCCCATTTCTTCCACAGAAGAAAAAGAGAGGAGGTCCAGCACTAACATTTTTGTCAACTTCCCATAGTAGAGACATGCCAATGGGTGGTTGCAGTCATACGGCCCCTCCTGCCTGAACATGCTCATAGTTGTAGCCTGGAGTTTCTTATTTTATGGAGCCACTGACATAGATGATGTAGATGACTTTTAAGCTGTAGGTGGTGGTAGACTCAATTCTCATCATGGTGCAGTCACCATATGCTGTCATGTCTTCATCTGACTTTGAGAATTCCTGTGCCATCATGAGGTTGCTGAGGTGCATGATTCTGGCTCACTGCTGGGGACAGGTCTGCTTTGCATGAGGATGTCACTCTTTTCTTCCTCACCTTCCACTGTGATTTGACCAGTTGTAGCTGATGTTTCCTGGCTCTTCTCACCTTCACCACAGCGACCACGGTGAGCCTTTTGTTTTAAGGTGCTCCTCCCACCGATTGTGTGATGTTTTTTCATATGGGTCATCTGCCCTCCATAATGTGAACCTAGCTTACCTCAATAAACACTTGTGTGGCAAATGCAGCATATGGCAATGTTCTCCTCCTTTTTGCTAATCATAAAAAAAGTCCTAAACCGGGGAGGAGTACTTTCTTATTTGGCCATTCCCAATACCTGAAAAAGAACTGGATGTAGTAGGTGTGTCAATTGCTTCTCTGCAGTGCATACTGCTACTGAGGTACGGGTTGGTGCAGGTCTCTGCTGGGGCCCTACAAATATGGGAGCTGGCCACCATGCTGCTTGTGCCACATCCCTCAGAGCAGGTTCGATAGTAATGCCGGACTCCTCTGTTCCAGCTTCCACAATGACTGGCTCTTCATCATCCTCATCATCCCCTTTCATGATTCTAAGGCTTTCTGAAACTTTTCTTTTCCCTTGCCTCTCCTGGCATCTCCCGAACTCTGGCAGGATCCACTCCATTTCCCTTTCCTTGTCATCAGAAGTGGTGCTTGGAGGGGATTGTGGAGTGGGACCCTTCCTTTCTCTTGCTGGTGATATGGGAGCCATTGATTCTAAAGGAAGAGGTTTTTCCTCAGCAGGAAGCTCGACCTCCAGTTCTGCTCCAAATTTGTGAAGATCTGCCTGTGGCTGCTGTCCACTTTGCTCTGTTTTCTGAAATGATAGGGTACTACTTTGGGATAAATCCAATACAACATCACTGTGCATTGCGTCACCATGATTGTAGTGGCTGCCTCACTGACACACATCGGGCCAGATTTACAAGGCTCTACCGCCTCCTTGCGTCACATTAGCATCATTTTATTTTACACTAGTGTGACTCAATGTGGCAAAAATCACCACACCATATTTAGAAAGTGGCGCAATGCATGCATTGTTCAACATTAGGCCTGCACCAGTCATGATGAAGGAAAGGGGGGCATTCTGGTGTTAGGAGGCCCACAAAATGGCGCAATGAAATCTAAAAGATTTCATTGCACCATTTTTGGTGTCATTTTTAATGCCTGCTCAAAGCAAAGTATGCATCCATTGAAATCAATGGGTCTTCTTGCACTTTGTTGCACTAGTGTCAACATTTTTTATGCTAGTACAGGAAAGTGCCACAATAGCATCACAGATTTTGACGCAATAGGCCTATCATGCACCATGGTGTTCCGTATCATAAATACGCCACACCCATGGTGTTGTTAGATGGAAGTGGGGAGGCCATTCTGATGCGCCAAATTCTTGTAAATCTGGCCTATAGTCTTGGGCTTGGGCTTGGGCTTGGGCTTGGGCTGGTATGGTGCTGTGGTTCTATTGATGTGGTGCTGTTCATGCGGGAGTGCTTCTCCCAGGTTCACACGTATCCCAAAAAAGGTTGCGGTTGGCACACAACTGGAAGAAAGCTACTTCCTCTCCTTGCCCACTGCCCATTTTCTTGGGAGCAACTTTCTTTGGGGCCATCTTAAGCTTTAATTTAGCAGTGGCACTAAGATGCACAAGGGAAAGAGTCTGGTGCCTATGGACTGAAGTCACTGTAAAGCATTCTCTTTGGCAGTACTGTGGGAGATGTGGGGTCTCTACTTGTGCACCTAAAAACAACTGATCAAGAAAAACATGTATTTAGTGAAACATTGCATTATTGCAGGTTGAAAAAGTACAGAGAAATGCAGTCGTATTGGGGTTGCTTTATGTCCATCTGTTTTAAAGGAGACTTGCATAGGAAAATGGAATAATCCTTTAAATAACCTATTGCTGCAAGGTGTTTCGGGGGAAATTGAATAATTACAGCAGCCAGGGTGTCCTGGAGGAAATGGAATTACACCTACAGAAACCAAATGCTGTAGATTTGCTGTGCGTCTTTGGTGGGTAGATGGATGGAGGAATGGAGGAATGGATGGACGTGGATGGATGTGGATGGATGAATCAAGGCAAAATGCAGAATTAAGAATATATATATTAAAATAAGAATTAAAAAAAATTGAATATGAAAATAAAAAAGTAAAAAAATAAAAATATAGGGCCATATTTATACTTTTTGACGCAAAACTGCGCTATCGCAGTTTTGCGCCCAAAAAATTAGCGCCGGCTAACGCCATTCTGAAGCGCCATGCGGGCGCCGTATTTATTGAATGGCGTTAGCCGGCGCTAGCAGACC